>NC_133182.1:55636111-55948055 GCF_049306965.1 Danio rerio | reverse complement strand
CCCTGGGGCCTATACTGCAAGTCCAGGGAGAGACGTGGACCCCTGGGTAGCTTGCTGGGGTCAGAGGCCCCTAGTTGAAGGGATAGGGGGCACCCTGGAGCCTATACCTTTAGTTTAGGGAGAGAGGTGGACCCCTGGGTAGCTTGCTGGGGTCAGAGACCCCTGGGTGGAGGGCCATGGGGCACCCTTGGGCCTCTACTGTAAGTCCAGAGAGAGAGAGCTGGACCCCTGGGTAGCTTAGTGGGGTCATATGCCCCTAGGTGGAGGGCCAGGGGGCGTGCTGGGGCCTCTACTGAAACTCCAGGGAGAGAGGTGGACCCCAGGGTAGCTTGCTGGGGTCAGAGGCCCATAGGTGGAGGGCCAGGGGGCCCCCTGGGGCCTATACTGCAAGTCAAGGGAGAGAAGTGGACCCCTCGGTAGCTTTCTGGGTTCAGAGGCCCCTAGGTGGAGGGTCAATGGGCACCTTGGGGCCTATACGGCAAGTCCAGGGAGAGAGGTGGACCCCTGGGTAGCTTGCTTGGGTCTGAGGCTCCTAGGTGGAGGGTCAGGGGGCACTCTGGTGCCTCTACTGAAACTCCAGGGAGAGAAGTGGACCCCTGGGTAGCTTACTGGGGTCAGAGGCCCCTAGGTGGAGTTCCAGGGGGCACCCTGGGGCCTATACTGCAAGTCCAGGGAGAGAAGTGGACCCCTGGGTAGCTTGCTGGGGTCAGAGGCCCCTAGGTGGAGGGCCAGGGGGCATGCTGGGGCCTATACTGCAAGACCAGGGAGAGAGGTGGACCCCTGGGTAGCTTGCTGGGGTCAGAGGCCCCTAGGTGGAGGGCCAGGGGGCATGCTGGGGCCTATCCTGCAAGTCCAGGCATAGAGGTGGACCCCTGGGTAGCTTGCTGGGGTCAGAGGCCCCTAAGTGGAGGGCGAGGGGGCAGCCTGGGGCCTCTAATGCAAGTCCAGAGAGAGCGGTGGACTCCTGCGTAGCTTGCTGGGGTCTGAGGCCCCTAGGTGAAGGGCCAGGGGGCACCCTGGGGCCAATACTGAAACTCCAGGGAGAGAGGTGGACCCCTGGGTAGCTTGCTGGGGTCAGAGGCCCCTAGGTGGAGGGCCAGGGGGCACCCTGGGGCCTATACTCCAAGTCCAAGGAGAGAGGTGGACCCCTGGGTAGCTTGCTGGGGTCAGAGGCCCCTAGGTGGAGGGCCAAAGGGCACCCTGGGGCCTATCTTGCAAGTCCATGGAGAAAGGTGGACCCCTGGGTAGCTTGCTGGGGTCAGAGGCCCCTAGGTGGAGGCCCATGGCGCACCCTGGGGCCTCTATTGTAAGTTCAGAGAGAGAGAGCTTGACCGCTGGGAAGCTTGCTGGGGTCATATGCCCCTAGGTGGAGGTCCAGGGGGCGTGCTGGGGCTTCTACTGAAACTCCATGGAGAGAGGTGGACCCCAGGGTAGCTTGCTGGAGTCAGAGGCCCCTGGGTGGAGGGTCAAGTGGCACCCTGGGGCCTCTAATGCAAGTCCAGGGAGAGCGGTGGACCCCTGCGTAGCTTGCTGGGGTCTGAGGCCCCTAGGTGAAGGGCAATGGGGCACCCTGGGGCCAATACTGAAACTCCAGGGAGAGAGGTGGACCCCTGGGTAGCTTGCTGGGGTCAGAGGCCCCTAGGTGGAGGGCCAGGGGGCACCCTGGGGCCTATACTGCAAGTCCAAGGAGAGAGGTGGACCCCTGGGTAGCTTGCTGGGGTCAGAGGCCCCTAGGTGGAGGGCCAAAGGGCACCCTGGGGACTATCTTGCAAGTCCATGGAGAGAGGTGGACCCCTGGGTAGCTTGCTGGGGTCAGAGGCCCCTAGGTGGAAGGCAAGGGGGCACCCTGGGGCCTATACTGCAAGACCAGGAAGAGAGGTGTACCGCTGGCTAGCTTGCTGGGG
This sequence comes from Danio rerio, assembly GCF_049306965.1. Classification (NCBI taxonomy): domain Eukaryota; kingdom Metazoa; phylum Chordata; class Actinopteri; order Cypriniformes; family Danionidae; genus Danio; species Danio rerio. The sequence continues at coordinate 55,946,151 of NC_133182.1, read as the reverse complement.
TCAAAAGCCCCTAGGTGGAGGGCCAGGGGGGCACCCTGGGGCCTCTACTGCAAGCCCAGAGAGAGAGCCTAACCCCTGGGTAGCTTGCAGGGGTCAGAGGCCCCTAGGTGGAGGGCAAGGAGGGCACCCTGGGGCCTATCCTGCAAGTCCAGGGAGAGAGGAGGACCCCTGGGTAGCTTGCTGGGGTCAGAGGCCCCTAGGTGGAAAGCCAGGGGACACCCTGGGGCCTCTACTGCAAGTCCAGGGAGAGAGGTGGACCCCTGGGTAGCTTGCTGGGGTCAGAGGCTTATAGGTGAATGGCAAGGGGGCACCCTGGGGCCTATACTGCAAGTCCAGGGAGAGACGTGGACCCCTGGGTAGCTTGCTGGGGTCAGAGGCCCCTAGTTGAAGGGATAGGGGGCACCCTGGAGCCTATACCTCCAGTTTAGGGAGAGAGGTGGACCCCTGGGTAGCCTGCTGGGGTCAGAGGCCCCTAGGTGGAGGGCCATGGGGCACCCTGGGGCCTCTACTGTAAGTCCAGAGAGAGAGAGCTGGACCCCTGGGAAGCTTGCTGGGGTCATATGCCCCTAGGTGGAGGGCCAGGGGGCGTGCTGGGGCCTCTACCTAAACTCCAGGGAGAGAGGTGGACCCCAGGGTGGCTTGCTGGGGTCAGAGGCCCATAGGTGGAGGGCAAGAGGGCCCCCTGGGGCCTATACTGCAAGTCAAGGGAGAGAAGTGGACCCCTCGGTAGCTTTCTGGGGTCAGAAGCCCCTAGGTGGAGGGTCAATGGGCACCTTGGGGCCTATACGGCAAGTCCAGGGAGAGAGTTGGACCCCTGGGTAGCTTGCTTGGGTCTGAGGCTCCTAGGTGGAGGGTCAGGGGGCACCCTGGGGCCTCTACTGAAACTCCAGGGAGAGAAGTGGAACCCTGGGTAGCTTACTGGGGTCAAAGGCCCCTAGGTGGAGGGCCAGGGGGCACCCTGGGGCCTATACTGCAAGTCCAGGGAGAGAAGTGGACCGCTGGGTAGCTTGCTGGGGTCAGAGGCCCCTAGGTGGAGGGCCAGGGGGCATGCTGGGGCCTATACTGCAAGACCAGGGAGAGAGGTGGACCCCTGGGTAGCTTGCTGGGGTCAGAGGCCCCTAGGTGGAGGGCCAGGGGGCATGCTGGGGCCTATCCTGCAAGTCCAGGCATAGAGGTGGACCCCTGGGTAGCTTGCTGGGGTCAGAGGCCCCTAAGTGGAGGGCGAGGGGGCAGCCTGGGGCCTCTAATGCAAGTCCAAGGAGAGCGGTGGACCCCTGGGTAGTTTGCTGGGGTCTGAGGCCCCTAGGTGGAGGGCCAGGGGGCACCCTGGGGCCAATACTGAAACTCCAGGGAGAGAGGTGGACCCCTGGGTAGCTTGCTGGGGTCAGAGGCCCCTAGGTGGAGGGCCAGGGGGCACCCTGGGGCCTCTACTGCAAGTCCAGGGAGAGAGGTGGACCCCTGGGTAGCTTGCTGGGGTCAGAGGCCCCTAGGTGGAGGGCCAAAGGGCACCCTGGGGCCTATTTTTCAAGTCCCTGGAGAGAGGTGGACCCCTGGGTAGCTTGCTGGGGTCAGAGGCCCCTAGGTGGAGGCCCATGGCGCACCCTGGGGCCTCTATTGTAAGTCCAGAGAGAGAGAGCTTGACCGCTGGGAAGCTTGCTGGGGTCATATGCCCCTTGGTTGAGGGCGAGGGGGCGTGCTGGGGCTTCTACTGAAACTCCATGGAGAGAGGTGGACCCCAGGGTAGCTTGCTGGAGTCAGAGGCCCCTGGGTGGAGGGCCAGGGGGATCCTGGGGCCTCTACTGCAAGTCCAGGGAGAGAGGTGGACCCCTGGGTAGCTTGCATGGGTCAGAAGCCCCTAGTTGGAGGGCCAGGGGTCACCCTGAGGCCTATACTGCCAGTATAGGGAAAAAGGTGGACCCCTGGGTAGCTTTCTGGGGTCAGAGGCCCCTAGGTGGAGGGCCAGGGGACACCCTGGGGCCTCTACTGCAAGTCCAGGGAGAGAGGTGGACCCATGGGTAGTTTGCTGGGTCAGAGACCCCTAGGTGGAGGGTCAAGTGGCACCCTGGGGCCTTTACTGCAAGTCCCGGGAGAGACGTAGACCCCTGGGTAGCTTTCTGGGGTCAGAGTCTCCTAGGTGGAGGGCCAGGGGACACCCTGGAGCCTATCCTGCAAGTCAAGGCAGAGAGGTGTACCCCTGGGTAGCTTGCTGGGGTCAGAGGCCCCTAAGTAGAGTGCGAGGGGGCAGCCTGGGGCGTCTAGTGCACGTCCAGGGAGAGAGCCGGACCCCTGGGTAGCTTGCTGGGATCAGAAGCCCCTACGTGGGGGGCCAGGGGGCACCCTCGGGCCTATCCTGCAAGTCCAGGGAGAGAGGTGGACCCCTGGGTAGCTTTGCTGGGGTCAGAGGCCCCTGGCTGGAGGGCCAAGTGGCACCCTGTAGCCTATACTGCAAGTCCAAGGAGAGAGGTTGACCCCTGGTTAGCTTGCTGGGGTCAGAGGCCCCTAGGTGGAGGGCCAGGGGACACCCTCGGGCCTCTACTGCAAGTCCAGGGAGAGAGGTGGATCCCTGGAAAGCTTGCTGGGGTCAGAGGCCCTTTTGTGGATGGCAAAGGGGCACCCTGGGGCCTATACTGCAAGTCCAGGGAGAGAGGTGTACCCCCGGGTAGCTTGCTGGGGTCAGAGACCCATAGGTGAAGGGATAGGGGGGCACCCTGGGGCCTATACTGCCAGTTTAGGGAGAATGGTGGACCCCTTGGTAGCTTGCTGGGGTCAGAGGCCCCTAGGTGGAGGGCCAGGGGGCACCCAGTGGCCTCTTACGGCAAGTCCAGAGAGAGATTGCTGGACCCCTGGGTAGCTTGCTGGGGTCCGAGGCCCCTAGGTGAAGGGTCAGGGAGCACATTGGGGCATATACCGCAAGTCCAGGGAGAGAGGTGGACCCCAGGGTAGCTTGCTGGGGTCAGAGGCCCCTATGTGGAGGGCAAGGGGGACACCCTGGGGCCTATACTGCAAGTCGAAGGAGAGAGGTGGACCCCTTGGTAGCTTGCTGGGGTCAGAGGCCCCTAGGTGAAGGGGCAAGGGGCACCCTGGGGCGTCTACTGCAAGTCCAGGGAGAGAGGTGGACCCCTGGGTAGCTTGCTGGGTTCAGAGGCCCCTAGGTGGAGGGTCAATGGGCACATTTGGGCCTATACTGCAAGTCCAAGGAGAGAGGTGGACCCCTGGGTAGCTTGCTGGTGTCAGAGGCCCCTAGGTGAAGGGCAAGGGGGCACCCTGGTTCCTATACTGCAAGTCCAGGGAGAGAGGTGGACCCCTGAGTAGCTTGCTGAGGTAAGAGGCCCCTAGGTGGAGGGTTAGGGGGCACCTTGGGGCCTATACGGCAAGTCCAAGGAGAGAGGTGGACCCCAGGGTAGCTTGCTGGGGTCAAAGGCCCCTAGGTGGAGGGCCAAAGAGCACCTTGGGGCCTATCATGCAAGTCCAGGAAGAGAGGTGGACCCCTGGGTAGCTTGCTGGGGTAAGAGGACCCTAGGTGGAGGGCCAAGGGTCACCCTGGGGCCTATACTGCAAGTCCAAGGAGAGAGGTGGACCCCTGGGTAGCTTGCTGGGGTCAGAGGCCCCTAGGTGGAGGGCCAAGGGAAACCCTGGGGCCTCTACTGCAAGTCCTGGGACAGAGCTGGACCCCTGGGTAGCTTGCTGGGATCAGAGGCCCCTAGGTTGGGGGCCAGGGGGCACCCTGGGGCCTATCCTGCAAGTCCAGGGAGAGAGGTGGACCCCTGGGTAGCTTGCTGGGGTCAGAGGCCCCTTGGTGGAGGGCAAGGGGGGCACCCTGGGGCCTATACTGCAAGTCCAGGAAGAGAGGTGGAACCCTGGGTAGCTTGCTGGGGTCAAAGGCCCCTAGGTGGAGGGAGAGGGGGTACCCTGGGGCCTCTAATGCAAGTCCAGGGAGAGAGTTGGACCAATGGGTAGCATGCTGGGGTCAAAGGCCCCTAGGTGCAGGGCCAAAGGGCACCCAGGGGCCTATCCTGCAAGTCTAAGAAGAGAGGTTGACCCCTGGGTAGCTTGCTGGGGTAGGAACCCCTAGGTGGAGGGTCAGGGGGCACCTTGGGGCCTATACCGCAAGTCCAGGGAGAGAGGAGGACCCCAGGGTAGCTTGCTGGTTTCAGAGGCCCCTAGGTGGAGGGCAAGGGGGCACCCTGGGGCCTATACTGCAAGTCCAAGGAGAGAGGTGGACCCCTGGGTAGCTTGCTGGGGTCAGAGGCCCCTAGGTGGAGGGCCAAGGGAAACCCTGGGGCCTCTACTGCAAGTCCAGGGACAGAGCTGGACCCCTGGGTAGCTTGCTGGGATCAGAGGCCCCTAGGTTGGGGGCCAGGGGGCACCCTGGGGCCTATCCTGCAAGTCCAGGGAGAGAGGTGGACCCCTGGGTAGCTTGCTGGGGTCCGAGGCCCCTAGGTGAAGGGTCAGGGAGCACATTGGGGCATATACCGCAAGTCCAGGGAGAGAGGTGGACCCCTGGTTAGCTTGCTGGGGTCAGAGGCCCCTAGGTGGAGGGTCAGGGGGCATGTTGGGGCCTATACTGCAAGTGCACAGAGAGAGGTGGACCCCTGGTTAGCTTGCTGGGGTCAGAGGGCCCTAGGTGGAAGGCCAGGGGACACCCTGGGGCCTCTACTGCAAGTCCAGGGAGAGAGGTGGACCCATGGGTAGTTTGCTGGGTCAGAGGCCCCTAGGTGGAGGGCCAAGTGGCACCCTGGGGCCTATACTGCAAGTCCAGGGAGAGACGTAGACCCCTGGGTAGCTTTCTGGGGTCAGAGTCTCCTAGGTGGAGGGCCAGGGGACACCCTGGGGCCTATCCTGCAAGTCCAGGAAGAGAAGTGGACCCCTGGGTAGCTTGCTGGGGTCAGAGGCCCCTAAGTGGAGTGCGAGGGGGCAGCCTGGGGCGTCTAGTGCAAGTCCAGGGAGAGAGCTGGACCCCTGGGTAGCTGGCTGGGATCAGAAGCTCGTAGGTGGGGGGCCAGGGGGCACCCTGGGGCCTATCCTGCAAGTCCAGGGAGAGAGGTGGACCCCTGGGTAGCTTGCTGGGGTCAGAGTCTCTTAGGTGGAGGGCCAGGGGACACCCTGGGGCCTATCCTGCAAGTCCAGGAAGAAAAGTGGACCCCTGGGTAGCTTGCTGGGGTCAGAGGCCCCTAGAAGGAGGGTCGGGGGGCACCTTGGGGCCTCTGCTGCAAGTCCAGGCAGAGAGGTGTACCCCTGGGTAGCTTGCTGGGGTCAGAGGCCCCTAAGTGGAGTGCGAGGGGGCAGCCTGGGGCGTCTAGTGCAAGTCCAGGGAGAGAGGTGGACCCCTGGGTAGCTGGCTGGGATCAGAAGCTCCTAGGTGGGGGGCCAGGGGGCACCCTGGGGCCTATCCTGCAAGTCCAGGGAGAGAGGTGGACCCCTGGGTACCTTGCTGGGATCAGAGGCCCCTGGGTGGAGGGCCAGGGGGCACCCTGGGGCCTCTACTGAAACTCCAGGGAGAGAGGTGGTCCCCAAGGTTGCTTGCTGGGGTCAGAGGCCACTAGGTGGAGGGCCAGAGGGCATGCTGGGGCCTAGCTTGCAAGTCCAGGCGGAGAGGTGGACCCCTGGGTAGCTTGCTGGGGTCAGAGGCCCCTAAGTGGAGGGTGAGGGGGCAGCCTGGGGCGTCTAGTGCAAGTCCAGGGAGAGAGGTGGACCCCTGGGTAGCTTGCTTGGGTCTGAGGCCCCTAGGTGGAGGGCCAGGGGGCACCCTGGGGCCTCTACTGAAACTCCAGGGAGAGAAATGGACCCCTGGGTAGCTTGCTGGGGTCAGAGGCCCCTAGGTGGAGGGCCAGGGGGCACCCTCGGGCCTATATTGCAAGTCCAGGGAAAGAAGTATACCCCTCGGTAGCTTGCTGGGGTCAGAGGCCCCTAGGTGGAGGGCCAGGGGGCATGCTGGGGCCTATACTGCAAGACAAGGGAGAGAGGTGGACCCCTGGGTAGCTTGCTGGGGTCAGAGGCCCCTAGGTGGAGGGCCAGGGGGCATGCTGGGGCCTATCCTGCAAGTCCAGGCAAAGAGGTGGACCCCTGGGTAGCTTGCTGGGGTCAGAGGACCCTAAGTGGAGGGCGAGGGGGCAGCCTGGGGCCTCTAATGCAAGTCCAGGGAGAGAGGTGGACCCCTGGGTAGCTTGCTGGAGTCTGAGGCCCCTAGGTGGAGGGCCAGGGGGCACAATGGGGCCAATACTGAAACTCCAGGGAGAGAGGTGGACCCCTTGGTAGCTTGCTGGGGTCAGAGGCCCCTAGGTGGAGGGCCAGGGGGCACCTTGGGGCCTATACGGCAAGTCCAGGGAGAGAGGTAGACCCCTTGGTAGCTTGCTGGGGTCAGAGGCCCCTAGGTGGAAGGCAAGGGGGCACCCTGGGGCCTATACTGCAAGACCAGGAAGAGAGGTGTACCGCTGGCTAGCTTGCTGGGGTCAGAAGCCCCTAGGTGGAGGGCCAGGGGGGCACCCTGGGGCCTATACTGCAAGTCCAAGGAGAGAGGTGGACCCCTGGGTAGCTTGCTGGGGTCAGAGGCCCCTAGGTGGAGGGCCAAAGGGCACCCTGGGGCCTATCTTGCAAGTCCATGGAGAAAGGTGGACCCCTGGGTAGCTTGCTGGGGTCAGAGGCCCCTAGGTGGAGGGCCATGGCGCACCCTGGGGCCTCTATTGTAAGTCCAGAGAGAGAGAGCTTGACCGCTGGGTAGCTTGCTGGGGTCATATGCCCCTAGGTGGAGGGCCAGGGGGCGTGCTGGGGCCTCTACTGAAACTCCAAGGAGAGAGGTGGACCCCAGGGTAGCTTGCTGGAGTCAGAGGCCCCTGGGTGGAGGGCCAGGGGGGACCCTGGGGCCTCTACTGCAAGTCCAGGGAGAGAGGTTTACCCCTGGGTAGCTTGCTTGGGTCAGAAGCCCCTAGGTGGAGGGCCAGGGGTCACCCTGAGGCCTATACTGCCAGTATAGGGAAAAAGGTGGACCCCTGGGTAGCTTGCTGGGGTCAGAGGCCCCTAGGTGGAGGGTCAAGGGGCACCTTGGGGCCTATACGGCAAGTCCAGGGAGAGAGGTGGACCCCTTGGTAGCTTGCTGGGGTCAGAGGCCCCTAGGTGGAATGCAAGGGGGCACCCTGGGGCCTATACTGCAAGACCAGGAAGAGAGGTGTACCGCTGGCTAGCTTGCTGGGGTCAGAAGCCCCTAGGTAGAGGGCCAGGGGGGCACCCTGGGGCCTCTACTGCAAGCCCAGAGAGAGAGCCTGACCCCTGGGTAGCTTGCAGGGGTCAGAGGCCCCTAGGTGGAGGGCAAGGAGGGCACCCTGGGGCCTATCCTGCAAGTCCAGGGAGAGAGGAGGACCCCTGGGTAGCTTGCTGGGGTCAGAGGCCCCTAGGTGGAAGGCTATGGGACACCCTGGGGCCTCTACTGCAAGTCCAGGGACAGAGGTGGACCCCTGGGTAGCTTGCTGGGGTCAGAGGCTTATAGGTGAATGGCAAGGGGGCACCCTGGGGCCTATACTGCAAGTCCAGGGAGAGACGTGGACCCCTGGGTAGCTTGCTGGGGTCAGAGGCCCCTAGTTGAAGGGATAGGGGGCACCCTGGAGCCTGTACCTCCAGTTTAGGGAGAGAGGTGGACCACTGGGTAGCCTGCTGGGGTCAGAGGCCCCTAGGTGGACTGCCATGGGGCACCCTGGGGCCTCTACTGTGAGTCCAGAGAGAGAGAGCTGGACCCCTGGGTAGCTTGCTGGGGTCATATGCCCCTAGGTGGAGGGCCAGGGGGCGTGCTGGGGCCTCTACTGAAACTCCAGGGAGAGAAGTGGACCCCTCGGTAGCTTTCTGGAGTCAGAAGCCCCTAGGTGGAGGGTCAATGGGCACCTTGGGGCTTATACGGCAAGTCCAGGGAGAGAGTTGGACCCCTGGGTAGCTTGCTTGGGTCTGAGGCTCCTAGGTGAAGGGGCAGGGGGCACCCTGGGGCCTCTACTAATACTCCAGGGAGAGAAGTGGACCCCTGGGTAGCTTACTGGGGTCAGAGGCCCCTAGGTGGAGTGCCAGGGGGCACCCTGGGGCCTCTACTGCAAGTCCAGGGAGAGAAGTGGAGCCCTGGGTAGCTTGCTGGGGTCAGAGGCCCCTAGGTGGAGGGCCAGGGGGCATGCTGGGGCCTATACTGCAAGACCAGGGAGAGAGGTGGACCCCTGGGTAGCTTGCTGGGGTCAGAGGCCCCTAGGTGGAGGGCCAGGGGGCACCCTGGGGCCTCTACTGAAACTCCAGGGAGAGAGGTGGAATCCTGGGTAGCTTGCTGGGGTCAGAGGCCCCTAGGTGGAGGGCCAAAGGGCACCCTGGGGCCTATCTTGCAAGTTCATGGAGAGAGGTGGACCCCTGGGTAGCTTGCTGGGGTCAGAGGCCCCTAGGTGGAGGGCCATGGCGCACCCTGGGGCCTCTATTGTAAGTACAGAGAGAGAGAGCTTGACCGCTGGGTAGCTTGCTGGGGTCATATGCCCCTAGGTGGAGGGCCAGGGGGCCTGCTGGGGCTTCTACTGAAACTCCAAGGAGAGAGATGGACCCCAGGGTAGCTTGCTGGAGTCAGAGGCCCCTGGGTGGAGGGCCAAGGGGACCCTGGGGCCTCTACTGCAAGTCCAGGGAGAGAGGTGGACCCCTGGGTAGCATGCTTGGGTCAGAAACCCCTAGGTGGAGGGCCAGGGGTCACTCTGAGGCCTATACTGCCAGTATAGGGAAAAAGGTGGACCCCTGGGTAGCTTGCTGGGGTCAGAGGCCCCTAGGTGGAGGGCCAGGGGACACCCTGGGGCCTCTACTGCAAGTCCTTGGAGAGAGGTGGACCCATGGGTAGTTTGCTGGGTCAGAGGCCCCTAGGTGGAGGGTCAAGTGGCACCCTGGGGCCTTTACTGCAAGTCCAGGGAGAGACGTAGACCCCTGGGTAGCTTTCTGGGGTCAGAGTCTCCTAGGTGGAGTGCCAGGGGACACCCTGGAGCCTATCCTGCAAGTCCAGGCAGAGAGGTGTACCCCTGGGTAGCTTGCTGGGGTCAGAGGCCCCTAAGTGGAGTGCGAGGGGGCAGCCTGGGGCGTCTAGTGCAAGTCCAGGGAGAGGGCTGGACCCCTGGGTAGCTTGCTGGGATCAGAAGCCCCTAGGTGGGAGGCCAGGGGGCACCCTGTAGCCTATCCTGCAAGTCCAGGGAGAGAGGTGGACCCCTGGGTAGCTTTGCTGGGGTCAGAGGCCCCTGGGTGGAGGGCCAAGGGGCACCCTGTAGCCTATACTGCAAGTCCAAGGAGATAGGTGTACCCCTGGTTAGCTTGCTGGGGTCAGAGGCCCCTAGGTGGAGTGCAAAGGGGCACCCTGGGGCCTTTACTGCAAGTCCAGGGAGAGAGGTGGACCCCTGGGTAGCTTGCTGGGGTCAGAGGCCCCTAGGTGGAGGGTCAGGGGGCATGTTGGGGCCTATACTGCAAGTGCACAGAGAGAGGTGGACCCCTGGTTAGCTTGCTGGGGTCAGAGGGCCCTAGGTGGAGGGCCAGGGGACACCCTGGGGCCTCTACTGCAAGTCCAGGGAGAGAGGTGGACCCATGGGTAGTTTGCTGGGTCAGAGGCCCCTAGGTGGAGGGCCAAGTGGCACCCTGGGGCCTATACTGCAAGTCCAGGGAGAGACGTAGACCCCTGGGTAGCTTTCTGGGGTCAGAGTCTCCTAGGTGGAGGGCCAGGGGACACCCTGGGGCCTGACCTGCAAGTCCAGGAAGAGAAGTGGACCCCTGGGTAGCTTGCTGGGGTCAGAGGACCCTAGGTGGAGGGTCGGGGGGCACCTTGGGGCCTCTGCTGCAAGTCCAGGCAGAGAGGTGTACCCCTGGGTAGCTTGCTGGGGTCAAAGGCCCCTAAGTGGAGTGCGAGGGGGCAGCCTGGGGCTTCTAGTACAAGTCCAGGGAGAGAGGTGGACCCCTGGGTAGCTGGCTGGGATCAGAAGCTCCTAGGTGGGGGGCCAGGGGTTACCCTGGGGCCTATCCTGCAAGTCCAGGGAGAGAGGTGGACCCCTGGGTAGCTTGCTGGGGTCAGAGTCTCTTAGGTGGAGGGCCAGGGGACACCCTAGGGCCTATCCTGCAAGTCCAGGAAGAGAAGTGGACCCCTGGGTAGCTTGCTGGGGTCAGAGGCCCCTAGGTGGAGGGTCGGGGGGCACCTTGGGGCCTCTGCTGCAAGTCCAGGCAGAAAGGTGTACCCCTGGGTAGCTTGCTGGGGTCAGAGGCCCCTAAGTGGAGTGCGAGGGGGCAGCCTGGGGCGTCTAGTGCAAGTCCAGGGAGAGAGCTGGACCCCTGGGTAGCTGGCTGGGATCAGAAGCTCCTAGGTGGGGGGCCAGGGGGCACCCTGGGGCCTATCCTGCAAGTCCAGGGAGAGATGTGGACCCCTGGGTAGCTTGCTGGGGTCAGAGGCCCCTGGGTGGAGGGCCAGGGGGCACCCTGGGGCCTCTACTGAAACTCCAGGGAGAGAGGTGGTCCCCAGGGTTGCTTGCTGGGGTCAGAGGCCACTAGGTGGAGGGCCTGAGGGCATGCAGGGGCCTAGCTTGCAAGTCCAGGCAGAGAGGTGGACCTCTGGGTAGCTTGCTGGGGTCAGAGGCCCCTAAGTGGAGGGCGAGGGGGCAGCCTGGGGCATCTAGTGCAAGTCCAGGCAGAGAGGTGGACCCCTGGGTAGCTTGCTGGGGTCTGAGGCCCCTAGGTGGAGGGCCAGGGGGCACCCTGGGGCCTCTACTGAAACTCCAGGGAGAGAGGTGGACCCCAGGGTACCTTGCTGGGGTCAGAAGCCCATAGGTGGAGGGCCAGGGGGCCCCCTGGGGCCTATACTGCAAGTCCAGGGAGAGAAGTGGACCCCTCGGTAGCTTTCTGGGGTCAGAGGCCCCTAGGTGGAGGGTCAATGGGCACCTTGTGGCCTATATGGCAAGTCCAGGGAGAGAGGTGGACCCCTAGGTAGCTTGCTTGGGTCTTAGGCCCCTAGGTGGAGGGCCAGGGGGCACCCTGGGGCCTCTACTGAAACTCCAGGGAGAGAAATGGACCCCTGGGTAGCTTGCTGGGGTCAAAGGCCCCTAGGTGGAGGGCCAGGGGGCATGCTGGGGCCTATACTGCAAGACAAGGGAGAGAGGTGGACCCCTGGGTAGCTTGCTGGGGTCAAAGGCCCCTAGGTGGAGGGCCAGGGGGCATGCTGGGGCCTATCCTGCAAGTCCAGGCAAAGAGGTGGACCCCTGGGTAGCTTGCTGGGGTCAGAGGCCCCTAAGTGGAGGGCCAGGGGGCATGCTGGGGCCTATACTGCAAGACCAGGGAGAGAGGTGGACCCCTGGGTAGCTTGCTGGGGTCAGAGGCCCCTAGGTGGAGGGCCAGGGGGCACCCTGGGGCCTCTACTGAAACTCCAGGGAGAGAAATGGACCCCTGGGTAGCTTGCTGGGGTCAAAGGCCCCTAGGTGGAGGGCCAGAGGGCATGCTGGGGCCTATACTGCAAGACAAGGGAGAGAGGTGGACCCCTGGGTAGCTTGCTGGGGTCAAAGGCCCCTAGGTGGAGGGCCAGGGGGCATGCTGGGGCCTATCCTGCAAGTCCAGGCAAAGAGGTGGACCCCTGGGTAGCTTGCTGGGGTCAGAGGCCCCTAAGTGGAGGGCCAGGGGGCATGCTGGGGCCTATACTGCAAGACCAGGGAGAGAGGTGGACCCCTGGGTAGCTTGCTGGGGTCAGAGGCCCCTAGGTGGAGGGCCAGGGGGCACCCTGGGGCCTCTACTGAAACTCCAGGGAGAGAGGTGGACCCCTGGGTAGCTTGCTGGGGTCAGAGGCCCCTAGGTGGAGGGCCAAAGGGCACCCTGGGGCCTATCTTGCAAGTCCATGGAGAGAGGTGGACCCCTGGGTAGCTTGCTGGGGTCAGAGGCCCCTAGGTGGAGGGCCATGGTGCACCCTGGGGCCTCTATTGTAAGTACAGAGAGAGAGAGCTTGACCGCTGGGTAGCTTGCTGGGGTCATATGCCCCTAGGTGGAGGGCCAGGGGGCCTGCTGGGTCTTCTACTGAAACTCCAAGGAGAGAGATGGACCCCAGGGTAGCTTGCTGGAGTCAGAGGCCCCTGGGTGGAGGGCCAGGGGGACCCTGGGGCCTCTACTGCAAGTCCAGGGAGAGAGGTGGACCCCTGGGTAGCTTGCTTGGGTCAGAAACCCCTAGGTGGAGGGCCAGGGGTCACCCTGAGGCCTATACTGCCAGTATAGGGAAAAAGGTGGACCCCTGGGTAGCTTGCTGGGGTCAGAGGCCCCTAGGTGGAGGGCCAGGGGACACCCTGGGGCCTCTACTGCAAGTCCTTGGAGAGAGGTGGACCCATGGGTAGTTTGCTGGGTCAGAGGCCCCTAGGTGGAGGGTCAAGTGGCACCCTGGGGCCTTTACTGCAAGTCCAGGGAGAGACGTAGACCCCTGGGTAGCTTTCTGGGGTCAGAGTCTCCTAGGTGGAGGGCCAGGGGACACCCTGGAGCCTATCCTGCAAGTCCAGGCAGAGAGGTGTACCCCTGTGTAGCTTGCTGGGGTCAGAGGCCCCTAAGTGGAGTGCGAGGGGGCAGCCTGGGGCGTCTAGTGCAAGTCCAGGGAGAGGGCTGGACCCCTGGGTAGCTTGCTGGGATCAGAAGCCCCTAGGTGGGGGGCCAGGGGGCACCCTGTAGCCTATCCTGCAAGTCCAGGGAGAGAGGTGGACCCCTGGGTAGCTTTGCTGGGGTCAGAGGCCCCTGGGTGGAGGGCCAAGGGGCACCCTGTAGCCTATACTGCAAGTCCAAGGAGAGAGGTTGACCCCTGGTTAGCTTGCTGGGGTCAGAGGCCCCTAGGTGGAGTGCAAAGGGGCACCCTGGGGCCTTTACTGCAAGTCCAGGGAGAGAGGTGGACCCCTGGGTAGCTTGCTGGGGTCAGAGGCCCCTAGGTGGAGGGTCAGGGGGCATGTTGGGGCCTATACTGCAAGTGCACAGAGAGAGGTGGACCCCTGGTTAGCTTGCTGGGGTCAGAGGCCCCTAGGTGGAGGGTCAGGGGGCATGTTGGGGCCTCTACTGCAAGTCCAGGGAGAGAGGTGGACCCATGGGTAGTTTGCTGGGTCAGAGGCCCCTAGGTGGAGGGCCAAGTGGCACCCTGGGGCCTATACTGCAAGTCCAGGGAGAGACGTAGACCCCTGGGTAGCTTTCTGGGGTCAGAGTCTCCTAGGTGGAGGGCCAGGGGACACCCTGGGGCCTATCCTGCAAGTCCAGGAAGAGAAGTGGACCCCTGGGTAGCTTGCTGGGGTCAGAGGCCCCTAGGTGGAGGGTCGGGGGGCACCTTGGGGCCTCTGCTGTAAGTCCAGGCAGAGAGGTGTACCCCTGGGTAGCTTGCTGGGGTCAGAGGCCCCTAAGTGGAGTGCGAGGGGGCAGCCTGGGGCTTCTAGTACAAGTCCAGGTAGAGAGCTGGACCCCTGGGTAGCTGGCTGGGATCAGAAGCTCCTAGGTGGGGGGCCAGGGGGCACCCTGGGGCCTATCCTGCAAGTCCAGGGAGAGAGGTGGACCCCTGGGTAGCTTGCTGGGGTCAGAGTCTCTTAGGTGGAGGGCCAGGGGACACCCTAGGGCCTATCCTGCAAGTCCAGGAAGAGAAGTGGACCCCTGGGTAGCTTGCTGGGGTCAGAGGCCCCTAGGTGGAGGGTCGGGGGGCACCTTGGGGCCTCTGCTGCAAGTCCAGGCAGAAAGGTGTACCCCTGGGTAGCTTGCTGGGGTCAGAGGCCCCTAAGTGGAGTGCGAGGGGGCAGCCTGGGGCGTCTAGTGCAAGTCCAGGGAGAGAGCTGGACCCCTGGGTAGCTGGCTGGGATCAGAAGCTCCTAGGTGGGGGGCCAGGGGGCACCCTGGGGCCTATCCTGCAAGTCCAGGGAGAGAAGTGGACCCCTGGGTAGCTTGCTGGGGTCAGAGGCCCCTGGGTGGAGGGCCAGGGGGCACCCTGGGGCCTCTACTGAAACTCCAGGGAGAGAGGTGGTCCCCAGGGTTGCTTGCTGGGGTCAGAGGCCACTAGGTGGAGGGCCAGAGGGCATGCAGGGGCCTAGCTTGCAAGTCCAGGCAGAGAGGTGGACCTCTGGGTAGCTTGCTGGGGTCAGAGGCCCCTAAGTGGAGGGCGAGGGGGCAGCCTGGGACATCTAGTGCAAGTCCAGGCAGAGAGGTGGACCCCTGGGTAGCTTGCTGGGGTCTGAGGCCCCTAGGTGGAGGGCCAGGGGGCACCCTGGGGCCTCTACTGAAACTCCAGGGAGAGAGGTGGACCCCAGGGTAGCTTGCTGGGGTCAGAAGCCCATAGGTGGAGGGCCAGGGGGCCCCCTGGGGCCTATACTGCAAGTCCAGGGAGAGAAGTGGACCCCTCGGTAGCTTTCTGGGGTCAGAGGCCCCTAGGTGGAGGGTCAATGGGCACCTTGGGGCCTATACGGCAAGTCCAGGGAGAGAGGTGGACCCCTGGGTAGCTTGCTTGGGTCTGAGGCCCCTAGGTGGAGGGCCAGGGGGCACCCTGGGGCCTCTACTGAAACTCCAGGGAGAGAAATGGACCCCTGGGTAGCTTGCTGGGGTCAGAGGCCCCTAGGTGGAGGGCCAGGGGGCATGCTGGGGCCTATACTGCAAGACAAGGGAGAGAGGTGGACCCCTGGGTAGCTTGCTGGGGTCAGAGGCCCCTAGGTGGAGGGCCAGGGGGCATGCTGGGGCCTATCCTGCAAGTCCAGGCAAAGAGGTGGACCCCTGGGTAGCTTGCTGGGGTCAGAGGCCCCTAAGTGGAGGGCGAGGGGGCAGCCTGGGGCCTCTAATGCAAATCCAGGGAGAGAGGTGGACCCCTGGGTAGCTTGCTGGAGTCTGAGGCCCCTAGGTGGAGGGCCAGGGGGCACAATGGGGAAAATACTGAAACTCCAGGGAGAGAGGTGGACCCCTTGGTAGCTTGCTGGGGTCAGAGGCCCCTAGGTGGAGGGCCAGGGGGCACCCTGGGGCCTATACTGCAAGTCCAGGGAGAGTAGTGGACCTCTCGGTAGCTTGCTGGGGTCAGAGGCCCCTAGGTGGAGGGTCAGGGGGCACCTTGGGGCCTATACGGCAAGTCCAGGGAGAGAGGTGGACCCCTTGGTAGCTTGCTGGTGTCAGAGGCCCCTAGGTGGAAGGCAAGGGGGCACCCTGGGGCCTATACTGCAAGACCAGGAAGAGAGGTGTACCGCTGGCTAGCTTGCTGGGGTCAGAAGCCCCTAGGTGGAGGGCCAGGGGGGCAACCTGTGGCCTCTACTGCAAGCCCTGAGAGAGAGCCTGACCCCTGGGTAGCTTGCAGGGGTCAGAGGCCCCTAGGTGGAGGGCAAGGAGGGCACCCTGGGGCCTATCCTGCAAGTCCAGGGAGAGAGGAGGAGCCCTGGGTAGCTTGCTGGGGTCAGAGGCCCCTAGAAGGAAGGCCAAGGGGCAACCTGAGACCTAAACTGCAAGTCCAGGCAGAGAGTTGGACCCCTGGGTAGCTTGCTGGGGTCAGAGGCCCCTAGGTGGAGGGCAAGGAGGGCACCCTGGGGCCTATCCTGCAAGTCCAGTGAGAGAGGAGGACCCCTGGGTAGCTTGCTGGGGTCAGAGGCCCCTAGGTGAAAGGCCAGGGGACACCCTGGGGCCTCTACTGCAAGTCCAGGGAGAGAGGTGGACCCCTGGGTATCTTGCTGGGGTCAGAGGCTTCTAGGTGAATGGCAAGGGGGCACCCTGGGGCCTATACTGCAAGTCCAGGGAGAGGCGTGGACCCCTGGGTAGATTGCTGGGGTCAGAGGCCCCTAGGTGAAGGGATAGGGGGCACCCTGAAGCCTATACCTCCAGTTTAGAGAGAGAGGTGGACCCCTGGGTAATCTTGCTGGGGTCAGAGGCCCCTAGGTGGAGGGCCATGGGGCACCCTGGGGCCTCTACTGTAAGTCCAGAAAGAGAGAGCTGGACCCCTGGGTAGCTTGCTGGGGTCATATGCCCCTAGGTGGAGGGCCAGGGGGCGTGCTGGGCCCTCTACTGAAACTCCAGGGAGAGAGGTGGACCCCAGGGTAGCTTGCTGGGGTAAGAGGCCCATAGGTGGAGGGCCAGGGGGTCCCCTGGGGCCTATACTGCAAGTCAAGGTAGAGAAGTGGACCCCTCGGTAGCTTTCTGGGGTCAGAAGCCCCTAGGTGGAGGGTCAATGGGCACCTTGGGGCCTCTACTGAAACTCCAGGGAGAAAAGTGGACCCCTGGGTAGCTTACTGTGGTCAGAGGCCCCTAGGTGGAGGGCCAGGGGGAACCCTGGGGCCTATACTGCAAGTCCAGGGAGAGAAGTGGACCCCTGGGTAGCTTGCTGGGGTCAGAGGCCCCTAGGTGGAGGGCCAGGGGGCATGCTGGGGCCTAAACTGCAAGACCAGGGAGAGAGGTGGACCCCTGGGTAGCTTGCTGGGGTCAGAGGCCCCTAGGTGGAGGGCCAGGGGGCATGCTGGGGCCTATCCTGCAAGTCCAGGGAGAGAGGTGGACCCCAGGGTAGCTTGCTGGGGTAAGAGGCCCATAGGTGGAGAGCCAGGGGGCCCCCTGGGGCCTATCTTGCGAGTCCAGGGAGAGAGGTGGACCCCTGGGTAACTTGCTGGGGTCAGAGGCCCCTAGGTGGATTGCCAAGGGGCTCCCTTGGGCCTCTACAGCAAGTCCAGTGAAAGAGGTGGACCCCTGGGTAGCTTGCTGGGGTCAGAGGCCCCTAGGTGGAGGGCCAGGAGACACCCTGGGGCCTATACTGCAAGTCCAGGGAGAGAGGTGGACCCCTGGGTAGCTTTCTGGAGTCAGAGGCCCTTGGGTGGAGGGCCAGGGGGCACCCTGGGGCCTCTACTGCAAGTCCAGGGAGAGAGGTGGAACCCTGGGTAGCTTGCAGAGGTCAGAAGCCCCTAGGTGGAGGGCCAGGGGGCACCCTGGGGCCTATACTGCCAGTATAGGGAAAAAGGTGGACCCCTGGGTAGCTTGCTGGGGTCAGAGGCCCATAGGTGGAGGGCCAGGGGACACCCTGGGGCCTCTACTGCAAGTTCACGGAGAGAGGTGGACCCCTGGGTAGCTTGCTGGGTCAGAGGACCCTAGGTGGAGGGCCAAGTGGCACCCTGGGGCCTTTACTGCAAGTCCAGCGAGAGACATAGACCCCTGGGTAGCTTGCTGGGGTCAGAGTCTCCTAGGTGGAGGGCCAGGGGACACCCTGGGGTCTATCCTGCAAGTCCAGGAAGAGAGGTGGACCCCTGGGTAGCTTGTTGGGGTCAGAGGCCCCTAGGTGGAGGGTTGGGGGGCACCTTGGGGCCTCTGCTGCAAGTCCAGGCAGAGAGGTGTACCCCAGGGTAGCTTGCTCGGGTCAGAAGCCCATAGGTGGAGGGCCAGAGGACATGCTGGGGCCTAGCTTGCAAGTCCAGGCAGAGAGGTGAACCCCTGGGTAGCTTGCTGGGGTCAGAGGCCCCTAAGTCGAGGGCGAGGGGGCAGCCTGGGGCGTCTAGTGCAAGTCCAGGGAGAGAGGTGGACCCCTGGGTAGCTTGCTGGGGTGTGAGGCCCCTAGGTGAAGGGCCAGGGGGCACGCTGGGGCCTCTACTGAAACTCCAGGGAGAGAGTTGGACCCCAGGGTAGCTTGCTGGGGTCAGAAGCCCATAGGTGGAGGTCCAGGGGGCCCCCTGGGGCCTATACTGCAAGTCCAGGGAGGGAAGTGGACCCCTTGGTAGCTTTCGGGGGTCAGAGGCTCCTAGGTGGAGGGTCAATGGGCACCTTGGGGCCTATATGGCAAGTCCAGGGAGAGAGGTGGACCCCTGGGTAGCTTGCTTGGGTCTGAGGCCCCTAGGTGGAGGGCCAGGGGGCACCCTGAGGCCTCTACTGAAACTCCAGGGAGAGAAGAGGACCCCTGGGTAGCTTGCTGGAGTCAGAGGCCCCTAGGTGGAGGGACAGGGGGCACCCTGGGGCCTATACTGCGAGTCCAGGGAGAGAAGTGGACCCCTCGGTAGCTTGCTGGGGTCAGAGGCCCCTAGGTGGAGGGCCAGGGGGCATGCTGGGGCCTATACTGCAAGACCAGAGAGAGAGGTGGACCCCTGGGTAGCTTGCTGGGGTCAGAGGCCCCTAGGTGGAGGGCCAGGGGCATGCTGGGGCCTATCCTGCAAGTCCAGGCAAAGAGGTGGTCCCCTGGGTAGCTTGCTGGGAACAGAGGCCCCTAAGTGGAGTGCAAGGGGGCAGCGTGGGGCCTCTAATGCAAGTCCAGGGAGAGAGTTGGAACCCTGGGTAGCTTGCTGGGGTCAGAAACCCCTAGGTGGAGGGCCAGGGGGCACCCTGGGGCCAATACTGAAACTCCAGGTAGAGAGGTGGACCCCTGGGTAGCTTGCTGGGGTCAGAGGCCCCTAGGTGGAGGGCGAGGGGGCAGCCTGGGGCCTCTAGTGCAAGTCCAGGGACAGAGATGGACCCCTGGGTAGCTTGCTGGGGTCTGAGGCCCCTAGGTGGAGGGCCAATGGGAACCTTGGGGCCTATACTGCAAGTCCAGGGAGACAGTTGGACCCCTAGGTAGCTTGCTGGTGTCAGAGGCCCCTAGGTGGAGGGCCAGGGGACACCCTGTGGCCTCTACTGCAAGTCCAGGGAGAGAGGTGGACCCCTGGGTAGCTTGCTGGGGTCATAGGCCCATAGGTGTTGGGCCATGGGGCACCCTGGTGCCTCTACTGCAAGTCCAGAGAGAGAGAGCTGGACCACTGGGTAGCTTGCTGGGGTCATAGGCCCATAGGTGGAGGGATAGGGGGGCACCCTGGAGCCTATACTGCCAGTTTAGGGAGAGAGGTGGACCCCTGGGTAGCTTGCTGGGGTCATAGGCCCCCAGGTGGAGGATCAGGGGGAACATTTGGGCATATACTGCAAGGCCAAGGAAAGAGGTGGACCCCAGGGTAGCTTGCTGGGGTCATAGGCCCCTAGGTGGAGGGCAAGGGGGGCACCCTGGGGCCTATACTGCTAGTCCAAAGAGAGAGGTGGACCCGTTGGTAGCTTATTGGGGTCAGAGGCCCCTAGGTGGAGGGCAAATGGGCACCTTGGGGCCTATACTGCAAGTCCAGGGAGAGATGTGGACAACTGGGTAGCTTGCTGGTTTCAGAGGCCGCTAGGTAGAGGGCCAGGGGACACCATGTGGCCTGTACTGCAAGTCCAGGGAGAGAGGTTGACCCCTGGGTAGCTTGCTGGGGTCAGAGGCCCCAAGGTGGAAGGCAAGGGGGGCACCCTGGGGCTTATACTGCAAGTCAAGGGAGAGAGGTGGACCCCTGGGTAGCTTGCTGGGGTCAAAGGCCCATAGGTGGAGGGCCAGGGGGCACCCTGGGGCCTATCCTGCAAGTCCAGGGAGAGGTGGACCCATGGGTAGCTTGCTGGGGTCATAGGCCCCTGGGTTGAGGGCCAGGGGGCACCCTGGGGCCAATACTGCAAGTCCAGTGAGAGAGGTGGACCCCTGGGTAGCTTGCTGGGGTCAGAGACCCCTAGGTTGAGGGCAAGGGGGGCACCCTGGGGCCTATTCTGCCAGTTTAGGGAGAGAGGTGAACCCCTGGTTAGCTTGCTAGGGTCAGAGGCCCCTAGGTGGAGGGCCAGGGGGCATGATGGGGTCTATCCCCTAGGTGGATGGCCAAAGGGGCACCCTGGGGCCTATACTGCCAGTTTAGGGAGAGAGATGGACCCCTGGGTAGCTTGCTGGGGTCAGAGGCCCCTAGGTGGAGGGCCATGGGGCACCCTGGGGCCTATACTGCAAGTTCAGAGAGAGAGAGCTGGACCCCTGGGTACCTTGCTGAGGTCAAAGGCCGCTAGGTGGAGGGCAAGGGGGGGAACCTGGGGCCTATACTGCAAGTCCACGGAGAGAGGTGGACCCCTGGGTAGCTTCCTGGGGTCTGAGGCCCCTAGGTGGAGGGCCAGGGGGCACGCTGGGGCCTCTACTGCAAGTCCAGGGAGAGAGGTGGACCCCTGGTTAGCTTGCTGGGGTCAGAAGCCCCTAGGTGGAGGGCCATGGGGCACCATGGGGCCTATCCTGCCAGTCCAGGAAGAGAGGTGGACCCATGGGTAGCTTGCTGGGGTCAGAGGCCCCTAGGTGGAGGTCCAGGGGACACCCTCGGGCCTCTACTGCAAGTCCAGGGAGAGAGGTGGACCCCTGGGTTGCTTGCTGGGGTCAGAAACCCCTAGGTGGAGGGCCATGGGGCACCATGGGGCCTATCCTGCCAGTCCAGGAAGAGAGGTGGACCCCTGTGTAGCTTGCTGGGGTCAGAAACCCCTAGGTGGAGGGCCATGGGGCACCCTGGGGCCTATCCTACAAGTCCAGGAAGAGAGGTGGACCCCTGGGTAACTTGCTAGTGTCAGAGGCCCCTAGGTGGAGGGCAAGGGGACATCCTGGGGCCTCTACTGCAAGTTCAGGGAGGAAGATGGACCCCTGGGTAGCTTGCTAAGGTCAGAGGCCCCTAGGTGGAGGGCAGGGGGGCACCCTGGGGCTTTTACTACAAGTCCAGGGAGAGAGGTGGACCCCTGGGTTGCTTGCTGGGGTCAGAGGCCCCTAGGTGGAGGGCAAGGGGGCACCCTGGGGCCTTTACTACAAATCCAGGGAGAGAGGTGGAACCCTGGGTAGCTTGCTGGGGTCAAAGGCCCCTAGGTCAAGGGCCAAGTGGCACCCTGGGGCCTATACTGCAAGTCCAGGAAAAGAGGTGGATCCCTGGATAGCTTGCTGGGGTCAGAGGCCCCTAGGTGGAGGGCAAGAGGGGCACCCTGGGGCCTATCCTGAAAGTCCAAGGAGAGAGGTGGACCCCTGGGTAGCTTGCTGGGAACAGAGGTCCCTAGGTGGAGGATCAGGGGGCACCTTGGGCCCTATACGGCAAGTCCAGGGAGAGAGGTGGACCCCTGGGTAGCTTGCTGGGGTCAGAAGCTCCTAGGTGGAGGGCCAGGGGACATCCTGGGGCCTCTACTGCAAGTTCAGGGAGGAAGGTGGACCCCTGGGTAGCTTGCTGAGGTCAGAGGCCCCTAGGTGGAGGGCAGGGGGGCACCCTGGGGCTTTTACTACAAGTCCAGGGAGAGAGGTGGACCCCTGGGTTGCTTGCTGGGGTCAGATGCCTCTAGGTGGAGGGCAGGGGGGCACCCTGGGGCCTTTACTACAAATCCAGGGAGAGAGTTGGAACCCTGGGTAGCTTGCTGGGGTCAGAAACCCCTAGGTGGAGGGCCAGGGGGCACCCTGGGGCCAATACTGAAACTCCAGGTAGAGAGGTGGACCCCTGGGTAGCTTGCTGGGGTCAGAGGCCCCTAGGTGGAGGGCGAGGGGGCAGCCTGGGGCCTCTAGTGCAAGTCCAGGGACAGAGATGGACCCCTGGGTAGCTTGCTGGGGTCTGAGGCCCCTAGGTGGAGGGCCAATGGGAACCTTGGGGCCTATACTGCAAGTCCAGGGAGACAGTTGGACCCCTAGGTAGCTTGCTGGTGTCAGAGGCCCCTAGGTGGAGGGCCAGGGGACACCCTGTGGCCTCTACTGCAAGTCCAGGGAGAGAGGTGGACCCCTGGGTAGCTTGCTGGGGTCATAGGCCCATAGGTGTTGGGCCATGGGGCACCCTGGTGCCTCTACTGCAAGTCCAGAGAGAGAGAGCTGGACCACTGGGTAGCTTGCTGGGGTCATAGGCCCATAGGTGGAGGGATAGGGGGGCACCCTGGAGCCTATACTGCCAGTTTAGGGAGAGAGGTGGACCCCTGGGTAGCTTGCTGGGGTCATAGGCCCCCAGGTGGAGGATCAGGGGGAACATTTGGGCATATACTGCAAGGCCAAGGAAAGAGGTGGACCCCAGGGTAGCTTGCTGGGGTCATAGGCCCCTAGGTGGAGGGCAAGGGGGGCACCCTGGGGCCTATACTGCTAGTCCAAAGAGAGAGGTGGACCCGTTGGTAGCTTATTGGGGTCAGAGGCCCCTAGGTGGAGGGCAAATGGGCACCTTGGGGCCTATACTGCAAGTCCAGGGAGAGATGTGGACAACTGGGTAGCTTGCTGGTGTCAGAGGCCGCTAGGTAGAGGGCCAGGGGACACCATGTGGCCTGTACTGCAAGTCCAGGGAGAGAGGTTGACCCCTGGGTAGCTTGCTGGGGTCAGAGGCCCCAAGGTGGAAGGCAAGGGGGGCACCCTGGGGCTTATACTGCAAGTCAAGGGAGAGAGGTGGACCCCTGGGTAGCTTGCTGGGGTCAAAGGCCCATAGGTGGAGGGCCAGGGGGCACCCTGGGGCCTATCCTGCAAGTCCAGGGAGAGGTGGACCCATGGGTAGCTTGCTGGGGTCATAGGCCCCTGGGTTGAGGGCCAGGGGGCACCCTGGGGCCAATACTGCAAGTCCAGTGAGAGAGGTGGACCCCTGGGTAGCTTGCTGGGGTCAGAGACCCCTAGGTTGAGGGCAAGGGGGGCACCCTGGGGCCTATTCTGCCAGTTTAGGGAGAGAGGTGAACCCCTGGTTAGCTTGCTAGGGTCAGAGGCCCCTAGGTGGAGGGCCAGGGGGCATGATGGGGTCTATCCCCTAGGTGGATGGCCAAAGGGGCACCCTGGGGCCTATACTGCCAGTTTAGGGAGAGAGATGGACCCCTGGGTAGCTTGCTGGGGTCAGAGGCCCCTAGGTGGAGGGCCATGGGGCACCCTGGGGCCTATACTGCAAGTTCAGAGAGAGAGAGCTGGACCCCTGGGTACCTTGCTGAGGTCAAAGGCCGCTAGGTGGAGGGCAAGGGGGGGAACCTGGGGCCTATACTGCAAGTCCACGGAGAGAGGTGGACCCCTGGGTAGCTTCCTGGGGTCTGAGGCCCCTAGGTGGAGGGCCAGGGGGCACGCTGGGGCCTCTACTGCAAGTCCAGGGAGAGAGGTGGACCCCTGGTTAGCTTGCTGGGGTCAGAAGCCCCTAGGTGGAGGGCCATGGGGCACCATGGGGCCTATCCTGCCAGTCCAGGAAGAGAGGTGGACCCATGGGTAGCTTGCTGGGGTCAGAGGCCCCTAGGTGGAGGTCCAGGGGACACCCTCGGGCCTCTACTGCAAGTCCAGGGAGAGAGGTGGACCCCTGGGTTGCTTGCTGGGGTCAGAAACCCCTAGGTGGAGGGCCATGGGGCACCATGGGGCCTATCCTGCCAGTCCAGGAAGAGAGGTGGACCCCTGTGTAGCTTGCTGGGGTCAGAAACCCCTAGGTGGAGGGCCATGGGGCACCCTGGGGCCTATCCTACAAGTCCAGGAAGAGAGGTGGACCCCTGGGTAACTTGCTAGTGTCAGAGGCCCCTAGGTGGAGGGCAAGGGGACATCCTGGGGCCTCTACTGCAAGTTCAGGGAGGAAGATGGACCCCTGGGTAGCTTGCTAAGGTCAGAGGCCCCTAGGTGGAGGGCAGGGGGGCACCCTGGGGCTTTTACTACAAGTCCAGGGAGAGAGGTGGACCCCTGGGTTGCTTGCTGGGGTCAGAGGCCCCTAGGTGGAGGGCAAGGGGGCACCCTGGGGCCTTTACTACAAATCCAGGGAGAGAGGTGGAACCCTGGGTAGCTTGCTGGGGTCAAAGGCCCCTAGGTCAAGGGCCAAGTGGCACCCTGGGGCCTATACTGCAAGTCCAGGAAAAGAGGTGGATCCCTGGATAGCTTGCTGGGGTCAGAGGCCCCTAGGTGGAGGGCAAGAGGGGCACCCTGGGGCCTATCCTGAAAGTCCAAGGAGAGAGGTGGACCCCTGGGTAGCTTGCTGGGAACAGAGGTCCCTAGGTGGAGGATCAGGGGGCACCTTGGGCCCTATACGGCAAGTCCAGGGAGAGAGGTGGACCCCTGGGTAGCTTGCTGGGGTCAGAAGCTCCTAGGTGGAGGGCCAGGGGACATCCTGGGGCCTCTACTGCAAGTTCAGGGAGGAAGGTGGACCCCTGGGTAGCTTGCTGAGGTCAGAGGCCCCTAGGTGGAGGGCAGGGGGGCACCCTGGGGCTTTTACTACAAGTCCAGGGAGAGAGGTGGACCCCTGGGTTGCTTGCTGGGGTCAGATGCCTCTAGGTGGAGGGCAGGGGGGCACCCTGGGGCCTTTACTACAAATCCAGGGAGAGAGTTGGAACCCTGGGTAGCTTGCTGGGGTCAGAAACCCCTAGGTGGAGGGCCAGGGGGCACCCTGGGGCCAATACTGAAACTCCAGGTAGAGAGGTGGACCCCTGGGTAGCTTGCTGGGGTCAGAGGCCCCTAGGTGGAGGGCGAGGGGGCAGCCTGGGGCCTCTAGTGCAAGTCCAGGGACAGAGATGGACCCCTGGGTAGCTTGCTGGGGTCTGAGGCCCCTAGGTGGAGGGCCAATGGGAACCTTGGGGCCTATACTGCAAGTCCAGGGAGACAGTTGGACCCCTAGGTAGCTTGCTGGTGTCAGAGGCCCCTAGGTGGAGGGCCAGGGGACACCCTGTGGCCTCTACTGCAAGTCCAGGGAGAGAGGTGGACCCCTGGGTAGCTTGCTGGGGTCATAGGCCCATAGGTGTTGGGCCATGGGGCACCCTGGTGCCTCTACTGCAAGTCCAGAGAGAGAGAGCTGGACCACTGGGTAGCTTGCTGGGGTCATAGGCCCATAGGTGGAGGGATAGGGGGGCACCCTGGAGCCTATACTGCCAGTTTAGGGAGAGAGGTGGACCCCTGGGTAGCTTGCTGGGGTCATAGGCCCCCAGGTGGAGGATCAGGGGGAACATTTGGGCATATACTGCAAGGCCAAGGAAAGAGGAGGACCCCAGGGTAGCTTGCTGGGGTCATAGGCCCCTAGGTGGAGGGCAAGGGGGGCACCCTGGGGCCTATACTGCTAGTCCAAAGAGAGAGGTGGACCCGTTGGTAGCTTATTGGGGTCAGAGGCCCCTAGGTGGAGGGCAAATGGGCACCTTGGGGCCTATACTGCAAGTCCAGGGAGAGATGTGGACAACTGGGTAGCTTGCTGGTGTCAGAGGCCGCTAGGTAGAGGGCCAGGGGACACCATGTGGCCTGTACTGCAAGTCCAGGGAGAGAGGTTGACCCCTGGGTAGCTTGCTGGGGTCAGAGGCCCCAAGGTGGAAGGCAAGGGGGGCACCCTGGGGCTTATACTGCAAGTCAAGGGAGAGAGGTGGACCCCTGGGTAGCTTGCTGGGGTCAAAGGCCCATAGGTGGAGGGCCAGGGGGCACCCTGGGGCCTATCCTGCAAGTCCAGGGAGAGGTGGACCCATGGGTAGCTTGCTGGGGTCAGAGGCCCCTGGGTTGAGGGCCAGGGGGCACCCTGGGGCCAATACTGCAAGTCCAGTGAGAGAGGTGGACCCCTGGGTAGCTTGCTGGGGTCAGAGACCCCTAGGTTGAGGGCAAGGGGGGCACCCTGGGGCCTATTCTGCCAGTTTAGGGAGAGAGGTGAACCCCTGGTTAGCTTGCTAGGGTCAGAGGCCCCTAGGTGGAGGGCCAGGGGGCATGATGGGGTCTATCCCCTAGGTGGATGGCCAAAGGGGCACCCTGGGGCCTATACTGCCAGTTTAGGGAGAGAGATGGACCCCTGGGTAGCTTGCTGGGGTCAGAGGCCCCTAGGTGGAGGGCCATGGGGCACCCTGGGGCCTCTACTGCAAGTTCAGAGAGAGAGAGCTGGACCCCTGGGTACCTTGCTGAGGTCAAAGGCCGCTAGGTGGAGGGCAAGGGGGGGAACCTGGGGCCTATACTGCAAGTCCACGGAGAGAGGTGGACCCCTGGGTAGCTTCCTGGGGTCTGAGGCCCCTAGGTGGAGGGCCAGGGGGCACGCTGGGGCCTCTACTGCAAGTCCAGGGAGAGAGGTGGACCCCTGGTTAGCTTGCTGGGGTCAGAAGCCCCTAGGTGGAGGGCCATGGGGCACCATGGGGCCTATCCTGCCAGTCCAGGAAGAGAGGTGGACCCATGGGTAGCTTGCTGGGGTCAGAGGCCCCTAGGTGGAGGTCCAGGGGACACCCTCGGGCCTCTACTGCAAGTCCAGGGAGAGAGGTGGACCCCTGGGTTGCTTGCTGGGGTCAGAAACCCCTAGGTGGAGGGCCATGGGGCACCATGGGGCCTATCCTGCCAGTCCAGGAAGAGAGGTGGACCCCTGTGTAGCTTGCTGGGGTCAGAAACCCCTAGGTGGAGGGCCATGGGGCACCCTGGGGCCTATCCTACAAGTCCAGGAAGAGAGGTGGACCCCTGGGTAACTTGCTAGTGTCAGAGGCCCCTAGGTGGAGGGCAAGGGGACATCCTGGGGCCTCTACTGCAAGTTCAGGGAGGAAGATGGACCCCTGGGTAGCTTGCTAAGGTCAGAGGCCCCTAGGTGGACGGCAGGGGGGCACCCTGGGGCTTTTACTACAAGTCCAGGGAGAGAGGTGGACCCCTGGGTTGCTTGCTGGGGTCAGAGGCCCCTAGGTGGAGGGCAAGGGGGCACCCTGGGGCCTTTACTACAAATCCAGGGAGAGAGGTGGAACCCTGGGTAGCTTGCTGGGGTCAAAGGCCCCTAGGTCAAGGGCCAAGTGGCACCCTGGGGCCTATACTGCAAGTCCAGGAAAAGAGGTGGATCCCTGGATAGCTTGCTGGGTTCAGAGGCCCCTAGGTGGAGGGCAAGAGAGGCACCCTGGGGCCTATCCTGAAAGTCCAAGGAGAGAGGTGGACCCCTGGGTAGCTTGCTGGGAACAGAGGTCCCTAGGTGGAGGATCAGGGGGCACCTTGGGCCCTATACGGCAAGTCCAGGGAGAGAGGTGGACCCCTGGGTAGCTTGCTGGGGTCAGAAGCTCCTAGGTGGAGGGCCAGGGGACATCCTGGGGCCTCTACTGCAAGTTCAGGGAGGAAGGTGGACCCCTGGGTAGCTTGCTGAGGTCAGAGGCCCCTAGGTGGTGGGCAGGGGGGCACCCTGGGGCTTTTACTACAAGTCCAGGGAGAGAGGTGGACCCCTGGGTTGCTTGCTGGGGTCAGATGCCTCTAAGTGGAGGGCAGGGGGGCACCCTGGGGCCTTTACTACAAATCCAGTGAGAGAGTTGGAACCCTGGGTAGCTTGCTGGGGTCAAAGGCCCCTAGGTGGAGGGCCAAGTGGCACCCTGGGGCCTATACTGCAAGTCCAGGGAGAGAGGTGGTCCCCTGGGTAGCTTGCTGGGGTCAGAGGCCCCTAGGTGGAGGGCAAAGGGGCAACCTGGGGCCTATACTGCAAGTCCAGGGAGAGAGGTGGACCCCTGGGTAGCTTGCTGGGGTCAGAGGCCCCTAGGTGGAGGGATAGGGGGCACCCTGGGGCGTATACTGCCAGTTTAGGGAGAGATGTGGACCTCTGTGTAGCTTGCTGGGGTCAGAGGCCCCTAGATGGATGGTCAGGGGGCACCATGGTGCCTATACCGCAAGTCCAGGGAGAGAGGTGGACCCCAGGGTAGCTTGCTGGGGTCAGAGGCCCCTAGATGGAGGGCAAGGGGGGCACCCGGGGCCCTTACTACAAGTCCAAGGAGAGAGGAGGACCCCTGGGTAGCATTCTTGAGTATGAAGCCCCTAGGTGGAGGGCCATGGGGCACCATGGGGCCTATCCTGCAAGTCCAGGAAGAGAGGTGGACCCCTGGGTAGCTTGCTGGTGTCAGAGGCCCCTAGGTGGAGGGCCAAGGGGCACCCTGGGGCCTATACTGCAAGTCCAGCAAGAGAGCTGGACCCCTGGGTAGCTTGCTGGGGTCAGAGGCCCCTAGGTGGAAGGCAAGGGAGCACCCTGGGGCCTATACTGCAAGACCAGGAAGAGAGGTGGACCCCTGGGTAGCTTGCTGGGGTCAGAAGCCAATAGCTTGAGGGCCAGCGGGCACACTGGGGCCTATACGGCAAGTCCAGGGAGAAAGGTGGACCCCTGGGTAGCTTGCTGGTGTCAGAGTCTCCTAGGTGGAGGGCCAGGGGGCACCCTGGGGCCTATCCTACAAGTCCAGGAAGAGAGGTAGACCCCTGGGTAACTTGCTGGGGTCAGAGGCCCCTTGGTGGAGGTCCAGGGGACACCCTCTGGCCTCTACTGCAAGTCCAGGGAGAGAGGTGGACCCATGGGTAGCTTGCTGGGGTCAGAGGCCCCTGGGTGGAGGGCCAGGGGGCACCCTGGGGCCTCTACTGCAAGTCCAGGGAGAGAGGTGGACCCCTGGGTAGCTTGCTGGGGTCAGAGACCCCTAGGTGGAGGGCCATGGGGCACCATGGGGCCTATCCTGCCAGTCCAGGAAGAGAGGTGGACCCATGGGTAGCTCGCTGGGGACAGAGGCCCCTAGGTGGAGGGCCAAGTGGCACCCTGGGGCCTATACTGCAAGTCCAGGGAGAGAGGTGGTCCCCTGGGTAGCTTGCTTGGATCAGAAGCCCGTAGGTGGGGGGCCAGGGGGCACCCTGGGGCCTATCCTGCAAGTCCAGGGAGAGAGGTGGACCCCTGGGTATCTTGCTGGGGTCAGAGGCCCCTGGGTGGACGGCCAGGGGGCACCCTGGGGCCTCTACTGCAAGTCCAGGGAGAGAGGTGGACCCCTGGGTAGCTTGCTGGGGTCAGAAGCCCCTAGGTGGAGGGCCAGGGGGCACCCTGGGGCCTCTACTGCAAGTCCAGTGAGAGAG
The DNA here is from genome assembly GCF_049306965.1 of Danio rerio. Classification (NCBI taxonomy): domain Eukaryota; kingdom Metazoa; phylum Chordata; class Actinopteri; order Cypriniformes; family Danionidae; genus Danio; species Danio rerio. The sequence goes on along the minus strand of NC_133182.1, from coordinate 55,917,680 downwards.
GAGGACCCCTTCGTAGCTTTCTGGGGTCAGAGGCCCCTGGGTGTAGGGCCAGGGAGACGATTGGGGCATATATCACCCTGGGGCCTATCCTGTGAGTCCAGAGAGAGAGGAGGACCCCTGGGTAGCTTCCTGGGGTCAGAGGCCCCTAGTTGGAGGGCCAAGGTTCAAACTGGGGCCTAAACTTCAAGTCCAGGCAGAGAGGTGGACCCCTGGTTAGCTTGCTGGGGTCAGAGGCCCCTAAGTGGAGGGCCAGGGGGGGAGCCTGGGGCCTATTCTGCCAGTTTAGGGAGAGACGTGGACCCCTGGGTAGCTTGCTGGGGTCAGAGGCACCTAGGTGGAGGGCCAGGGGGCACCCTGGGGCCGCTACTGCAAGTCCAAAGAGACAGCTGGACCCCTGGGTAGCTTGCTGGGAACAGAGGATCCTAGGTGGAGGGTCAGGGGGCACCTTGGGGCCTATATGGCAAGTCCAGGGAGAGAGGTGGACCCCTGGGTAGCTTGCTGGGGTCAGAGGCCCATAGGTGGAGGGCAAGGGGGGCACCATGGGGCCTATCCTGAAAGTCCAGGATAAGAGGTGGACTCCTGGGTAGCTTGCTGGGGTCAGAGGCCCGTAGGTGGAGGGCCAAGGGGCACCCAGGGGCCTCTAATGCAAGTCCAGGGAGAGAGGTGGACCCCTGGGTAGCTTGCCGGGTTCAGAGGCCCCTAGGTGGAGGGTCAGGGGGCATGTTGGGGCCTATACGAAAGTCCAGGGAGAGAGGTGGACCCCAGGATAGCTTGCTGGGGTCAGAGGCCCCTAGGTGGAGGGCAAGGGGGGCACATTGGGGCCTATACTGCAAGTCCAGGGAGAGAGGTGGACCCCTAGGTAGCTTGCTGGGGTCAAATGACCCTAGGTGGAGGGCCAAGGGGCACCCTGGGGACTATCCTGCAAGTCCAGGGAGAGTGGTGGACCCCTGGGTAGCTTGCTGGGGTCAGATGCCCCTAGGTGGACGGCAAGGGGGCACCTTGGGCCCTATACGGCAAGTCCAGGGAGAGAGGTGGACCCCTGGGTAGCTTGCTGGGGTCAGAAGCTCCTAGGTGGAGGGCCAGGGGACATCCTGGGGCCTCTACTGCAAGTCCAGGGAGAGAGGTGGACCCATGGGTAGCTTGCTGGGGTCAGAGGCCCCTGGTGGAGGGCCAAGCGGCACCCTGGGGCCTCTACTGCATGTCCAGGGAGAGAGGTGGACCCCTGGGTAGCTTGCTGGGGTCAGAAACCCCTAGGTGGAGGGCGAGGGGGCAGCCTGGGGCCTCTAATGCAAGTCCAGGGAGAGAGGTGGACCCCTGGGTAGCTTGCTGGAGTCTGAGGCCCCTAGGTGGAGGGCCAGGGGGCACAATGGGGCCAATACTGAAACTCCAGGGAGAGAGGTCGACCCCTGGGTAGCTTGCTGGGGTCAGAGGCACCTAGGTGGAGGGCTAGGGGGTTACCTGGGGGCCTATACTGCAAGTCCAAGGAGAGCGGTGTACCCCTTGGTAGCTTGCTGGGGTGAGAGGCCCCTAGGTGGAGGGCCAAGGGGCACCCTGGGGTGTCTACTGCAAGTCCAGAGAGAGAGGTGGACCCCTGGGTAGCTTGCTGGGGTCAGAGGCCCCTAGGTGGAGGGCCAATGGGCACATTTGGGCCTATACTGCAAGTCCAGGGAGAGAGACAGACCCTTGGGTAGCTTGCTGGTGTCAGAGGCCCCTAGGTGAAGGGCTAGGGGGCACCCTGGTTCCTATACTGCAAGTCCAGGGAGAGAGGTAAACCCAAGAGGGCACCCTGGGGCCTATACTGCAAATCCAGGGTGAGAGGTGGACCCCTGGGTAGCTTGCAGGGGTCAGAGGCACCTAGGTGGAGGGCCAGGGGGTACTTTGAGGCCTCAACTGCAAGTCCAGGGAGAGACGTGGACCCCTGGGTAGCTTGCTGGGGTCAGAGTCTCCTAGGTGGAGGGCCAGGGGGCACCCTGCGGCCCATCCTACAAGTCCAAGAAGAGAGGTGGACCCCTGGGTAGCTTGCTGGGGCCAGAGGTCCCTGGGTGGAGGACAGGGGGCACCCTGGGGCCTATGCTGCAAGTCCAGGGAGAGAGGTGGACCACTGGGTAGCTTGCTGGGTTCAGAGGCAACTAGGTGGAGGGCCAGGGGACACCCTGGGGCCTCTACTGAAAGTCCAGGGAGAGAGGTGGACCCCTGGGTAGCTTGCTGGGGTCAGAGGCACCTAGTTGGAGGGCCAGAGGCAACTCTGGGGCCTCTACTGCAAGTCCGGAGAGAGAGCTGGACCCCTGGGTAGCTTGCTGGGGTCAAAGGCTCCTAGGTGGAGGGCCAGGGGACACCTTGGGGCCTCTACTGCATGTCCAGGGAGAGAGCTGGACCAATGGGTAGCTTGCTGGGATCAGAGGCCCCTAGGTGGGGGGCCAGGGGGCACCCTGGGGCCTATCCTGCAAGTCCAGGGAGAGAGGTGGACCCCTGGGTAGCTCACTGGGGTCAGAGGCCCCTGGGTGGAGGGCCAGGGGGCACCCTGGGACCTCTACTGCAAGTCCAGGGAGAGAGGTGGAACCCTGGGTAGCTTGCTGGGGTCAGAAGCCCCTAGGTGGAGGGCCAGGGGGCACCCTGGGGCCTATCCTGCAAGTCCAGGGAGAGAGGTGGACCCCTGGGTAGCTTGCTGGGGTCAGAGGCCCCTGGGTGGAGGGCCAGGGTGCACCCTGGGGCCTCTACAGCAAGTCCAGGGAGAGAGGTTTACCCCTGGGTAGCTTGCTGGGGTCAGAAGCCCCTAGGTGGAGGGCCAGCGGGCACCCTGGGGCCTCTAATGCAAGTCCAGGGAGAGAGGTGGACCCCTGGGTAGCATGCTGGGGTCAGAGGCCCCTAGGTGGAGGGCAAGGGGGGCACCATGGGGCCTACACTGCAAGTCCAAGGAGAGAGGTGGACCCCTGGGTAGCTTGCTGGGGTCAGAGGCCCCTAGGTGGAGGGCCAGGGGGCACCCTGGGGCCTATCCTGAAAGTCCAGGATAAGAGGTGGACTCCTGGGTAGCTTATAGGGGTCAGAGGCCCGTAGGTGGAGGGCAAGGGGGGCACCCTGGGGCCTATACTGCAAGTCCAGGAAGAGAGGTGGAACCCAGGGTAGCTTGCTGGGGTCAAAGGCCCCTAGGTGGAGGGAGAGGGGGTACCCTGGGGCCTCTAATGCAAGTCCAGGGAGAGAGGTGGACCCCTGGGTAGCATGCTGGGGTCAGAGGCCCCTAGGTGGAGGGCAAGGGGGGCACCATGGGGCCTACACTGCAAGTCCAAGGAGAGAGGTGGACCCCTGGGTAGCTTGCTGGGGTCAGAGGCCCCTAGGTGGAGGGCCAGGGGGCACCCTGGGGCCTATCCTGAAAGTCCAGGATAAGAGGTGGACTCCTGGGTAGCTTGCTGGGGTCAGAGGCCCGTAGGTGGAGGGCCAAGGGGCACCCTGGGGCCTCTAATGCAAGTCCAGGGAGAGAGGTGGACCCCTGGGTAGCTTGCCGGTTTCAGAGGCCCCTAGGTGGAGGGTCAGGGGGCATGTTGGGGCCTATACGAAAGTCCAGGGAGAGAGGTGGACCCCAGGATAGCTTGCTGGGGTCAGAGGCCCCTAGGTGGAGGGCAAGGGGGGCACATTGGGGCCTATACTGCAAGTCCAGGGAGAGAGGTGGACCCCTGGGTAGCTTGCTGGGGTCAAATGACCCTAGGTGGAGGGCCAAGGGGCACCCTGGGGACTATCCTGCAAGTCCAGGGAGAGTGGTGGACCCCTGGGTAGCTTGCTGGGGTCAGATGCACCTAGGTGGACGGCAAGGGGGGCACCCTCGGGCCTATACTGCAAGTCCAAGGAGAGAGGTGGACCACTGGGTAGCATGCTGGGGTCAAAGGCCCCTAGGTGGAGAGCCAAAGGGCACCCAGGGGCCTATCCTGCAAGTCCAGGAAGAGAGGTGGACCCCTGGGTAGCTTGCTGGGGTCAGAACCCCTAGGTGGAGGGTCAGGGGGGCACCTTGGGGCCTATACCGCAAGTCCAGGGAGAGAGGTGGACCCCAGGGTAGCTTGCTGCGGTCAGAGGCCACTAGGTGGAGGGCCAAGTGGCACCCTGGGGCCTCTACTGCAAGTAGAATAAACGCCTATTACGTGGACCCCAGGATAGCTTGCTGGGGTCAGAGGCCCCTATGTGGAGGGCCAAGTGGCACCCTGGGGCCTAATCTGCAAGTCCAGGGAGAGAGGTGGACCCCTGGGTAGCTTGCTGGGGTCAAAGGCCCCTGGGTGGAGGGCCAGGGTGCACCCTGGGGCCTCTACTGCAATTCCAGGGAGAGAGGTTTACCCCTAGGTAGATTGCTGGGGTCAGAAGACCCTAGGTGGAGGGCCAGGGGGCACCCTGGGGCCTATACTGCCAGTTTAGGGAAAAAGGTGGACCCCTGGGTAGCTTGCTGGGGTCAGAGGCCCCTATGTGAAGGGTCAGGGAACACATTGGGGCATTATCCGCAAGTCCAGGGACAGAGGTGGACCCCAGGGTAGCTTGCTGGGGTCAGAGGCCCCTAGGTGGAGGGCCAAGTGGCACCCTGGGGCCTCTACTGCAAGTCCAGGGAGAGAGGTGGATCCCTGGGTAGCTTGCTGGGGTCAGATTTCCCTAGGTGGAGGGCCAGGGGACACCATGGGGCCTCTACTGCAAGTCCAGGGAGAGAGGTGGATCCCTGGATAGCTTGCTGGGGTCAGAGACCCATAGGTGAAGGGATAGGGGGGCACCCTGGGGCCTATACTGCCAGTTTATGGAGAGAGGTGGACCCCTGGGTAGCTTGCTGGGGTCAGAGGCCGCTAGGTGGAGGAACAGGGGGCACCCAGGGGCCTCTACTGCAAGTCCAGAGAGAGAGAACTGGACCCCTGGGTAGCTTGCTGGGGTCAGAAGCCCCTAGGTGGAGAGCCAGGGGGCACCCTGGGGCCTATCCTGCCAGTTTAGTGAAAATGGTGGACCCCTGGGTAGCTTGCTGGGGTCAGAGGCCCCTAGGTGGAGGGCAAGGGGGGCACCCTGGGGCCTATACTGCAAGTCCAGGAAGAGAGGTGGAACCCTGGGTAGCTTGCTGGGGTCAAAGGCCCCTAGGTGGAGGGAGAGGGGGTACCCTGGGGCCTCTAATGCAAGTCCAGGGACAGAGCTGGACCCCAGGGTAGCATGCTGGGGTCAAAGGCCCCTAGGTGGAGGGCCAAAGGGCAGCCAGGGGCCTATCCTGCAAGTCCAGGAAGAGAGGTGGACCCCTGGGTAGCTTGCTGGAGTCAGAACCCCTAGGTGGAGGGGCAAGGGGCACCCTGGGGCGTCTACTGCAAGTCCAGGGAGAGAGGTAAACTCCTGGGTAGCTTGCTGGGTTCAGAGGCCCCTAGGTGAAGGGCAACGGGGCACCCTGGTTCCTATACTGCAAGTCCAGGGAGAGAGGTGGACCCCTGCGTAGCTTGCTGAGGTAGGAGGCCCCTAGGTGGAGGGTTAGGGGGCACCTTGGGGCCTATACGGCAAGTCCAAGGAGAAAGGTGGACCCCAGAGTAGCTTGCTGGGGTCAACGGCCCCTAGGTGGAGGGCCAAAGAGCACCCTGGGGCCTATCCTGCAAGTCCAGGAAGAGAGGTGGACCCCTGGGTAGCTTGCTGGGGTAAGAGGACCCTAGGAGGAAGGCCAAGGGGCACCCTGGGGCCTATACTGCAAGTCCAAGGAGAGAGGTGGACCCCTGGGTAGCTTGCTGGGGTCAGAGGCCCCTAGGTGGATTGCCAGGGGAAACCCTGGGGCCTCTACTGCAAGTCCAGGGAGAGAGCTGGACCCCTGGGTAGCTTGCTGGGGTCAGAGGCCCCTAGGTGGACGGCAAGGGGGGCACCCTGGGGCCTATCCTGCAAGTCCAGGGAGAGAGGTGGACCCCTGGGTAGCTTTCTGGGGTCAGAGGCCCCTAGGTGGTGGGCCAGGGGGCACCCTGGGGCCTATCCTGCAAGTCCAGGAAAGAGGTGGACCCCTGGTTAGCTTGCTAGGGTCAGAGGCCACTAGGTGGAGGGCCAAGGGGCAACCTGGGGCCTATACGGCAAGTTCAGGGAAAGAGGTGGACCCCTGGGTAGCTTGCTGGTGTCAGAGGCCCTTAGGTTGAGGGCCAATGGGCACCCTGTGGCCTATACTGCAAGTCCAGGGAGAGAGGTGGACCCCTGGTTAGCTTGCTAGGGTAATAGGCCACTAGGTGGAGGGCCAAGGGGCAACCTGGGGCCTAAACTGCAAGTCCAGGCAGAGAGGTGGACCCCTGGGTAGCTTGCTGGGGTCAGAGGCCCCTAGGTGGAGGGCCAGGGGACACCCTCGGGCCTCTACTGCAAGTCCAGGCAGAGAGGTTTATCCCTGGATAGCTTGCTGGGGTCAGAGGCCCTTTTGTGGATGGCAAGGGGGCACCCTGGGGCCTTTACTGCAAGTCCAGGGAGAGAGGTGTACCCCTGGGTAGCTTGCTGGGGTCAGAGACCCATAGGTGAAGGGATAGGGGGGCACCCTGGGGCCTATACTGCCAGTTTAGGGAGAGAGGTGGACCCCTGGGTAGCTTGCTGGGGTCAGAGGCCCCTGAGTGGAGGGCCAGGGGGCACCCAGGGGCCTCTACTGCAAGTCCAGAGAGAGAGAAATGGACCCCTGGGTAGTTTGCTGGGGTCCGAGGCCCCTAGGTGAAGGGTCAGGGAGCACATTGGGGCATATACCGCAAGACCAGGGAGAGAGGTTGACCCCAGGGTAGCTTGCTGGGGTCAGAGGCCCCTAGGTGGACGGCAAGGGAGGCACCCTGGGGCCTATACTGCAAGTCCAATGAGAGAGGTGGACCCCTTGGTAGCTTGCTGGGGTCAGAGGCCCCTAGGAGAATGGGCAAGGGGCACCCTGGGGCGTCTACTGCAAGTCCAGGAAGAGAGTTGGACCCCTGGGTAGCTTGCTGGTGTCAGAGGCCCCTAGGTGAAGGGCAACCTGGTTCCTATACTGCAATTCCATGGAGAGATTTACCCCTAGGTAGCTTGCTGAGGTAAGAGGCCCCTAGGTGGAGGGTTAGGGGGCACCTTGGGGCCTATACGGCAAGTCCAAGGAGAGAGGTGGACCCCAGGGTAGCTTGCTGGGGTCAAAGGCCCCTAGGTGGAGGGCCAAAGAGCACCCTGGGGCTTCTACTGCAAGTCCAGGAAGAGAGGTTGACCCCTGGGTAGCTTGCTGGGGTAAGAGGCCCCTAGGTGGAGGGCCAAGGGGCACCCTGGGGGCTATACTGCAAGTCCAAGGGGAGAGGTGGACCCCTGGGTAGCTTGCTGGGGTCAGAGGCCCCTAGATGGAGGGCGAAGGGGCACCCTGGGGCCTATACTGCAAGTCCAGCGAGAGAGGTGGACCCCTGGGTAGCTTGCTGGTGTCAGAGGCCCCTAGGTGAAGGGCTAGGGGGCACCCTGGTTCCTGTACTGCAAGTCCAGGGAGAGAAGTGGACCCAAGAGGGAACCCTGGAGCCTATACTGCAAATCCAGGTAGAGAGGTGGACCCCTGGGTAGCTTGCAGGGGTCAGAGGCACCTAGGTGGAGGGCCAAGGCGTACTCTGGGGCCTCTACTGCAAGTCCAGGGAGAGACGTGGACCCCTGGGTAGCTTGCTGGGGTCAGAGTCTCCTAGGTGGAGGGCCAGGGGGCACCCTGGGGCCTATCCTAAAAGTCCAAGAAGAGAGGTGGACCCCTGGGTAGCTTGCTGGGGCCAGAGGTCCCTGGATGGAGGGCAAGGGGCACCCTGTGGCCTATGCTGCAAGTCCAGGGAGAGAGGTGGACCCCTGGGTAGCTTGCTGGGTTCAGAGGCCCCTAGGTAGAGGGCCAGGGGACACCCTGGGGCCTCTACTGCAAGTCCAGGGAGAGAGGTGGACCCCTGGGTAGCTTGCTGGGATTAGAGGCACCTAGTTGGAGGGCCAGAGGGAACTCTGGGGCCTCTACTGATAGTCCAGAGAGAGAGCTGGACCCCTGGGTAGCTTGCTGGGGTGAAAGGCTCCTAGGTGGAGGGCCAGGGGACACCCTGGGGCCTCTACTGCAAGTCCAGGGAGAGAGCTGGACCCCTGGGTAGCTTGCTGGGATCAGAGGCCCCTATGTGGGGGGCCAGGGGGCACCCTGGGGCCTTTCCTGCAAGTCCAGGGAGAGAGGTGGACCCCTGGGTAGCTTGCTTGTGTCAGAGGCCCCTGGGTGGAGGGCCAGGGGGCACCCTGGGGCCTCTACTGCAAGTCCAGGGAGAGAGGTGGACCCCAGGCTAGCTTGCTGGGGTCAGAAGCCCCTACGTGGAGGGAGAGGGGGTACCCTGGGGCCTCTAATGCAAGTCCAGGGAGAGAGGTGGACCCCTGGGTAGCATGCTGGGGTCAAATAACCCTAGGTGGACGGTCAAGGGGCACCTTGGGGCCTATCCTAAAAGTCCAAGAAGAGAGGTGGACCCCTGGGTAGCTTGCTGGGGCCAGAGGTCCCTGGATGGAGGGCAAGGGGCACCCTGTGGCCTATGCTGCAAGTCCAGGGAGAGAGGTGGACCCCTGGGTAGCTTGCTGGGTTCAGAGGCCCCTAGGTAGAGGGCCAGGGGACACCCTGGGGCCTCTACTGCAAGTCCAGGGAGAGAGGTGGACCCCTGGGTAGCTTGCTGGGATTAGAGGCACCTAGTTGGAGGGCCAGAGGGAACTCTGGGGCCTCTACTGCAAGTCCAGAGAGAGAGCTGGACCCCTGGGTAGCTTGCTGGGGTGAAAGGCTCCTAGGTGGAGGGCCAGGGGACACCCTGGGGCCTCTACTGCAAGTCCAGGGAGAGAGCTGGACCCCTGGGTAGCTTGCTGGGATCAGAGGCCCCTATGTGGGGGGCCAGGGGGCACCCTGGGGCCTTTCCTGCAAGTCCAGGGAGAGAGGTGGACCCCTGGGTAGCTTGCTTGTGTCAGAGGCCCCTGGGTGGAGGGCCAGGGGGCACCCTGGGGCCTCTACTGCAAGTCCAGGGAGAGAGTTGGACCCCAGGCTAGCTTGCTGGGGTCAGAAGCCCCTACGTGGAGGGAGAGGGGGTACCCTGGGGCCTCTAATGCAAGTCCAGGGAGAGAGGTGGACCCCTGGGTAGCATGCTGGGGTCAAATAACCCTAGGTGGAGGGTCAAGGGGCACCTTGGGGCCTATACCGCAAGTCCAGGGAGAGAGGTGGACCCCAGGGTAGCTTGCTGGGGTCAGAGGCCCCTAGGTGGTGGGCCAAGTGGTACCCTGGGGCCTTTACTGCAAGTCCAGGGAGAGACGTAGACCCCTGGGTAGCTTGCTGGGGTCAGAGTCTCCTAAGTGGAGGGGCAGGGGACACCCTGGGGCCTATCCTGCAAGTCCAGGAAGAGAGGTGGACCCCTCGGTAGCTTGCTGGGGTCAGAGGCCCCTAAGTGGAGTGTTGTGGGGCACCTTGGGGCCTAAATGGCAAGTCCAGGGAGAGAGGTGGACCCTTGGGTACCTTGCTGGGGTCAGAGGCCCCTAGGTGGAAGGCAAGGGGGGCACCCGGGGGCTTATACTGCAAGTCCAGGGAGAGAGGTGGACCCCTGGGTAGCTTGCTGGGGTCAGAGGCCCCTGGGTGGAGGGCCAGGGGGCACCCTGGGGCCTCTACTGCAAGTCCAGTGAGAGAGGTGGACCCCTTGGTAGCTTGCTTGGGTCAGAGACCCCTAGGTAGAGGGCAAGGGGGGCACCCTGGGGCCTATTCTGCCAGTTTCGGGAGAGAGGTGAACCCTTGGGTAGCTTGCTGGGGTTAGAGGCCTCTAGGTGGAGGGCCAGAGGGCATGATGAGGTCTATCCTGCAAGTCCTGGCAGAGAGGTGGACCCCTGGGTAGCTTGCTGGGGTCAGAACCCCTAGGTGGAGGGTCAGGGGGCACCTTGGGGCCTATACCGCAAATCCAGGGAGAGATGGACCCTAGGGTAGCTTGCTGGGGTCAGAGGCCCCTAGGTGGAGGGCCAGGGGGCACCCTGGGGCCTATCCTGCAAGTCCAGGAACAGAGGTGGACCCCTGGGTAGCTTGCTGGGGTCAGAGGCCCCTAGGTGGAGGGTCAGGGGGCACGTTGGAACCTATATGGCAAGTCCAGGTTGAGAGGTGGACCCCAGGATAGCTTGCTGGGGTCAGAGGCCCCTAGGAGGAGGGCGAAGGGGCACCCTTGGGCCTAATCTGCAAGTCCAGGGAGAGAGGTGGACCCCTGGGTAGCTTGCTGGGGTCAAAGGCCCCTGGGTGGAGGGCCAGGGTGCACCCTGGGGAATCTACTGCAATTCCAGGGAGAGAGGTTTACCCCTAGGTAGATTGCTGGGGTCAGAAGCCCCTAGGTGGTTTATACTGCAAGTCCAAGGAGAGAGGTGGACCCCTGGGTAGCTTGCTGGGGTCAGAGGCACCTAGTTGGAGGGCCAGAGGGCACTCTGGGGCCTCTACTGCAAGTCCAGAGAGAGAGCTGGACCCCTGGGTAGCTTGCTGGGGTCAAAGGCTCCTAGGTGGAGGGCCAGGGGACACATTGGGGCCTATACTGCAAGTCCAGGGAGTGAGCTGGACCCCTGGGTAGCTTGCTGGGATCAGAGGCCCCTTGGTGGGGGGCCAGGGGGCACACTGGGGCCTATCCTGCAAGTCCAGGGAGAGAGGTGGACCCCTGGGTAGCTTGCTGGGGTCAGAGGCCCCTGGGTGGAGGGCCAGGGGGCACCCTGGGGCCTCTACTGCAAGTCCAGGGAGAGTGGTGGACCTCTGGGTAGCTTGTTGGGGTCAGAAGCCCCTAGGTGGAGGGCCAAGTGGCACCCTGGGGCCTATCCTGCAAGTCCAGGAAGAGAGGTGGACCCCTGGCTAGCTTGCTGGGGTCAGAGGCCCCTAGGTGTAGGGAATGGGGCACCCTGGGGCCTTTCCTGCAAGTCCAGGGAGAGAGGAGGACCCCTGGGTAGCTTGCTGGGATCAGAGGCCCCTAGGTGGAGGGCCAAGGGGCACCCTGTAGATTATACTGCATGTCCTAGGAGAGAGGTGGACCCCAGGCTAGCTTGCTGGGGTCAGAGGCCCCTAGGTGGAGGGCCAGGGGACACCCTGGGGCCTCTACTGCAAGTCCAGGGAGAGAGGTGGACCCATGGGTAGCTTGCTGGGTCAGAGGCCCCTAGGTGGAGGGCCAAGTGGCACTCTGGGGCCTTTACTGCAAGTCCAGGGAGAGACGTAGACACCTAAGTAGCTTGCTGGGGTCAGAAGCACCTAGGTGGAGGGCCAGGGGGCACCCTGGGGCCTATCCTGCAAGTCCAGGGAGAGAAGTAGACCCCTGGGTAGCTTGCTGGGGTCAGAGGCCCCTGGGTAGAGGGCCAGGGTGCACCCTGGGGCCTCTACAGCAAGTCCAGGGAGAGAGGTTTACCCATGGGTAGCTTCCTGGGGTCAGAAGCCCCTAGGTGGAGGGCCAGCGGGCACCCTGGGGCCTATACTGCCAGTTTAGGGAAAAAGGTGGACCCCTGGGTAGCTTGCTGGGGTCAGAGGCCCCTAGGTGGAGGGCAAGGGAGGCACCCTGGGGCCTATACTGCAAGTCCAGGAAGAGAGATGGAACCCAGGGTAGCTTGCTGGGGTCAGAGGCCCCTAGGTGAAGGGCAAGGGGGCACCCTGGTTCCTATACTGCAAGTCCAGGGAGAGAGGTGGACCCCTGGGTAGCTTGCTGAGGTAAGAGGACCCTAGGTGGGGGGTTAGGGGGCACCTTGGGGCCTATACGGCATGTCCAAGGAGAGAGGTGGACCCCAAGGTAGCTTGCTGGGGTCAAAGGCCCCTAAGTGGAGGGCCAAAGAGCACCCTGGGGCCTATCTTGCAAGTCCAGGAAGAGAGGTGGACCCCTGGGTAGCTTGCTGGCGTAAGAGGACCCTAGGTGGAGGGCCAAGGGGCACCCTGGGGCCTATACTGCAAGTCCAAGGAGAGAGGTGGACCCTTTGGTAGCTTGCTAGGGTCAAAGGCCCCTAGGTGGAGGGCCAGGGGAAACCCTGGGGCCTCTACATCAAGTCCAGGGAGAGAGCTGGACCCCTGGGTAGCTTGCTGGGATCAGAGGCCCCTAGGTGGGGGGCCAGGGGGCACCCTGGGGCCTATCCTGCAAGTCCAGGAAGAGAGGTGGACCCCTGGGTAGCTTGCTGGGGTCAGAGGCCCCTAGGTGGAGGGTCAGGGGGCATGTTGGGGCCTATACGAAAGTCCAGGGAGAGAGGTGGACCCCAGGATAGCTTGCTGGGGTCAGAGGCCGCTAGGTGAAGGGCAAGGGGGCACCCTGGTTCCTATACTGCAAGTCCAGGGAGAGAGGTGGACCCCTGGGTAGCTTGCTGAGGTAAGAGGCCCCTAGGTGAGGGGTTAGGGGGCACCTTGGGGCCTATACGGCATGTCCAAGGAGAGAGGTGGACCCCAGGATAGCTTGCTGGGGTCAGAGGCCGCTAGGTGAAGGGCAAGGGGGCACCCTGGTTCCTATACTGCAAGTCCAGGGAGAGAGGTGGACCCCAAGGTAGCTTGCTGGGGTCAAAGGCCCCTAAGTGGAGGGCCAAAGAGCACCCTGGGGCCTATCCTGCAAGTCCAGGAAGAGAGGTGGACCCCTGGGTAGCTTGCTGGCGTAAGAGGACCCTAGGTGGAGGGCCAAGGGGCACCCTGGGGCCTCTACTGCAAGTCCAAGGAGAGAGGTGGACCCCTGGGTAGCTTGCTGGGGTCAGAGGCCCCTAGGTGAAGGGCCAAGGGGAAACCTGGGGCCTATTCTGCAAGTCCAGGAAGAGAGGAGGACCCCTGGGTAGCATGCTGGGGTCAGAGGCCCCTAGGTGGAGGGCTAGGGGGTCACCCTGGGGCCTATACTGCAAGTCCAAGGAGAGAGGTGGACCCCTTGGTAGCTTGCTGGGGTCAGAGGCCCCTATGTGGAGGGCCAAGGGGCACCCTGGGGTGTCTACTGCAAGTCCAGGGAGAGAGACAGACCCTTGGGTAGCTTGCTGGTGTCAGAGGCCCCTAGGTGGAGGGAAAGGGGGCACCCTGGGGCCTATCCTGCGAGTCCAGGGAGAGAGGTGGACCCAAGAGGGCACCCTGGGGCCTATACTGCAAATCCAGGGAGAGAGGTGGACCCCTGGCTAGCTTGCTGGGGTCAGAGGCCCCTAGGTGGAGGGAAAGGGGGCACCCTGGGGCCTATCCTGCAAGTCCAGGGAGAGAGGAGGACCCCTGGGTAGCTTGCTGGGATCAGAGGCCCCTATGTGGGGGGCCAGGGGGCACCCTGGGGCCTTTCCTGCAAGTCCAGGGAGAGAGGTGGACCCCTGGGTAGCTTGCTTGTGTCAGAGGCCCCTGGGTGGAGGGCCAGGGGGCACCCTGGGGCCTTTACTGCAAGTCCAGGGAGAGACGTAGACACCTAAGTAGCTTGCTGGGGTCAGAAGCACCTAGGTGGAGGGCCAGGGGGCACCCTGGGGCCTATCCTGCAAGTCCAGGGAGAGAAGTAGACCCCTGGGTAGCTTGCTGGGGTCAGAAGCCCCTAGGTGGAGGGCCAAGTGGCACCCTGGGGCCTATCCTGCAAGTCCAGGAGGAGAGGTGGACCCCTGGCTAGCTTGCTGGGATCAGAGGCCCCTAGGTGGAGGGCCAAGGGGCACCCTGTAGATTATACTGCATGTCCTAGGAGAGAGGTGGACCCCAGGGTAGCTTGCTGGGGTCAGAGGCCCCTAGGTGGAGGGCCAGGGGACTCCCTGGGGCCTCTACTGCAAATCCAGGGAGAGAGGTGGACCCCTGGCTAGCTTGCTGGGGTCAGAGGCCCCTAGGTGGAGGGAAAGGGGGCACCCTGGGGCCTATCCTGCAAGTCCAGGGAGAGAGGAGGACCCCTGGGTAGCTTGCTGGGATCAGAAGGCCCTAGGTGGAGGGAAAAGGGGCACCCTGTAGATTATACTGCAAGTCCAAGGAGAGAGGTGGACCCCTGGGTAGCTTGCTGGGGTCAGAGGCACCTAGTTGGAGGGCCAGAGGGCACGCTGGGGCCTCTACTGCAAGTCCAGAGAGAGAGCTGGATCCCTGAGTAGCTTGCTGGGGTCAAAGGCTCCTAGGTGGAGGGCCAGGGGACACATTGGGGCCTATACTGCAAGACCAGGGAGTGAGCTGGACCCCTGGGTAGCTTGCTGGGATCAGAGGCCCCTTGGTGGGGGGCCAGGGGGCACCCTGGGGCCTATCCTGCAAGTCCAGGGAGAGAGGTGGACCCCTGGGTAGCTTGCTGGGGTCAGAGGCCCCTAGGTGGAGGGCCAGGGGGCACCCTGGGGCCTCTACTGCAAGTCCAGGGAGAGTGGTGGACCTCTGGGTAGCTTGCTGGGGTCAGAAGCCCCTAGGTGGAGGGCCAAGTGGCACCCTGGGGCCTATCCTGCAAGTCCAGGAGGAGAGGTGGACCCCTGGCTAGCTTGCTGGGATCAGAGGCCCCTAGGTGGAGGGCCAAGGGGCACCCTGTAGATTATACTGCATGTCCTAGGAGAGAGGTGGACCCCAGGCTAGCTTGCTGGGGTCAGAGGCCCCTAGGTGGAGGGCCAGGGGACACCCTGGGGCCTCTACTGCAAGTCCAGGGAGAGAGGTGGACCCATGGGTAGCTTGCTGGGTCAGAGGCCCCTAGGTGGAGGGCCAAGTGGCACCCTGGGGCCTTTACTGCAAGTCCAGGGAGAGACGTAGACACCTGGGTAGCTTGCTGGGGTCAGAAGCCCCTAGGTGGAGGGCCAGGGGGCACCCTGGGGCCTATCCCGCAAGTCCAGGGAGAGAGGTGGACCCCTGGGTAGCTTGCTGGGGTCAGAGGCCCCTGGGTGGAGGGCCAGGGTGCACCCTGGGGCCTCTACAGCAAGTCCAGGGAGAGAGGTTTACCCCTGGGTAGCTTTCTGGGGTCAGAAGCCCCTAGGTGGAGGGCCAGCGGGCACCCTGGGGCCTATACTGCCGGTTTAGGAAAAAAAGTGGTCCCCTGGGTTGCTTGCTGGGGTCAGAAACAAGGGGCTAGGGGCCCCTGACCTAGGGGCTTCTGACCCCAGCAAGCTACCCAGGGGACCACCTCTCTCCCTGGACTTGCAGGATAGGCCCCAGGGTGCCCCCTGGCCCCCCACCTAGGGGCCTCTGATCCCAGCAAGCTACCCAGGGATCCAGCTCTCTCCCTGGACTTGCAGTAGAGGCCCCAATGTGTCCCCTGGCCCTCCATCTAGGAGCCTTTGACCCCAGCAAGCTACCCAAAGGTCAAGCTCTCTTTCTGGACTTGCAGTAGAGGCCCCAGAGTGCCCTCTGGCCCTCCAACTAGGTGCCTCTGACCCCAGCAAGCTACCCAGGGGTCCACCCTGGCACCCTGGGGCCTATCCTGCAAGTCCAGGGAGAGAGGTGGACCCCTGGGTAGCTTGCTGGGGTCAGAAGCCCCTAGGTGGAGGGCCAGGGGGCACCCTGGGGCCTATTCTGCAAGTCCAGGGAGAGAGGTGGACCCCTGGGTAGCTTGCTGGGGTCAGAGGCCCCTGGGTGGAGGGCCAGGGTGCACCCTGGGGCCTCTTCTGCAAGTCCAGGGAGAGAGGTTTAACCATGGGTAGCTTTCTGGGGTCAGAGGCCCCTGGGTGGAGGTTCAGGGGGCACCCTGGGGCATCTACTGCAAGTCCAGTGAGAGAGGTGGAAACCTTCGTAGCTTGCTGGGGTCAGAGACCCCTAGGTGAAGGGCAAGGGGGGCACCCTGGGGCCTATTCTGCCAGTTTAGGGAGAGAGGTGAACCCCTGGGTAGCTTGCTGGAGTCAGAGGCCCCTAGGTGGAGGGCCAGGGGGCATGATGGGGTCTATCCTGCAAGTCCAGGCAGAGAGGTGTACCCCTGGGTAGCTTGCTGGGGTCAAAGGCCCCTAGGTGGAGGGCCAAAGGGCACCCAGGCGCCTATCCTGCAAGTCCAGGAAGAGAGGTGGACCCCTGGGTAACTTGCTGGGGTCAGAGGCCCCTAGGTGGAGGGCAAGGGGGCACCCTGGGGCCTATACTGCAAGACCAGGAAGAGAGAAGGACCCCTGGGTAGCTTGCTGGGGTCAGAGGCCCCTAGGTGGAGGGCTAGGGGGTCACCCTGGGGCCTATACTGCAAGTCCAAGGAGAGAGGTGGACCCCTTGGTAGCTTGCTGGGGTCAGAGTCCCCTAGGTGGAGGGCCAAGGGGCACCCTGGAGTGTCTACTGCAAGTCCAGAGAGAGAGGTGGACCCCTGGGTAGCTTGCTGGGGTCAGAGGCCCCTAGGTGGAGGGCCAATGGGCACATTTGGGCCTATACTGCAAGTCCAGGGAGAGAGACAGACCCTTGGGTAGCTTGCTGGTGTCAGAGGCCCCTAGGTGAAGGGCTAGGGGGCACCCTGGTTCCTATACTGCAAGTTCAGGGAGAGAGGTGGACCCAAGAGGGCACCCTGGGGCCTATACTGCAAATCCAGGGTGAGATGTGGACCCCTGGGTAGCTTGCAAGGGTCAGAGGCACCTAGGTGGAGGGCCAGGGGGTACTCTGAGGCCTCAACTGCAAGTCCAGGGAGAGACGTGGACCCCTGGGTAGCTTGCTGGGGTCAGAGTCTCTTAGGTGGAGGGCCAGGGGGCACCCTGGGGCCAATCCTACAAATCCAAGAAGAGAGGTGGACCCCTGCGTAGCTTGCTGGGGCCAGAGGTCCCTGGGTGGAGGGCAAGGAGCACCCTGGGGCCTATGCTGCAAGTCCAGGGAGAGAGGTGGACCCCTGGGTAGCTTGCTGGGGTCAGAGGCCCCTGGGTGGAGGGCCAGGGGGCACCCTGGGGCCTCTACTGCAAGTCCAGGGAGAGAGCTGGACCAATGGGTAGCTTGCTGGGATCAGAGGCCCCTAGGTGGGGGGCCAGGGGGCACCCTGGGGCCTCTACTGCAAGTCCAGGGAGAGAGCTGGACCAATGGGTAGCTTGCTGGGATCAGAGGCCCCTAGGTGGGGGGCCAGGGGGCACCCTGGGGCCTATCCTGCAAGTCCAGGGAGAGAGGTGGACCCCTGGGTAGCTTGCTGGGGTCAGAGGCCCCTGGGTGGAGGGCCAGGGGGCACCCTGGGACCTCTACTGCAAGTCCAGGGAGAGAGGTGGACCCCTGGGTAGCTTGCTGGGGTCAGAAGCCCCTAGGTGGAGGGCCAGGGGGCACCCTGGGGCCTATCCTGCAAGTCCAGGGAGAAGGTGGACCCCTGGGTAGCTTGCTGGGGTCAGAGGCCCCTAGGTGGAGTGCAAAGGGGCACCCTGGGGCCTTTACTGCAAGTCCAGGGAGAGAGGTGGACCCCTGGGTAGCTTGCTGGGTTCAGAGGCCCCTAGGTGGAAGGCCAATGGGCACATTTGGGCCTATACTGCAAGTCCAGGGAGAGAGATGGACCCCTGGGTAGCTTGCTGGTGTCAGAGGCCCCTAGGTGAAGGGCAACGGGGCACCCTGGTTCCTATACTGCAAGTCCAGGGAGAGAGGTGGACCACTGGGTAGCTTGCTGAGGTAAGAGGCCCCTAGGTGGAGGGTTAAGGGGCACCTTGGGGCCTATACGGCAAGTCCAAGGAGAGAGGTGGACCCCAGGGTAGCTTGCTGGGGTCAAAGGCCCCTAGGTGGAGGGCCAAAGAGCACCCTGGGGCCTATCCTGCAAGTCCAGGAAGAGAGGTGGACCCCTGGGTAGCTTGCTGGGGTAAGAGGACTCTAGGTGGAGGGCCAAGGGGCACCCTGGGGCCTATACTGCAAGTCCAGGAAGAGAGGAGGACCCCTGGGTAACATGCTGGGGTCAGAGGCTCCTAGGTGGAGGGCCAGGGGGCACCCTGGGCTGTCTACTGCAAGTCCAGGGAGAGAGGTGGACCCCTGGGTAGCTTGCTGGGTTCAGAGGCCCCCAGGTGGAGGGCCAATGGACACATTTGGGCCTATCCTGCAAGTCCAGGGAGAGAGACAGACCGTTGGGTAGCTTGCTGGTGTCAGAGGCCCCTAGGTGAAGGGCTAGGGGGCACCCTGGTTCCTATACTGCAAGTCCAGGGAGAGAGATGGACCCAAGAGGGCACCCTGGGGCCTATACTGCAAATCCAGGGAGAGAGGTGGACCCCTGGCTAGCTTGCTGGGGTCAGAGGCCCCTAGGTGGAGGGAAAGGGGGCACCCTGGGGCCTATCCTGCAAGTCCAGGGAGAGAGGAGGACCCCTGGGTGGCTTGCTGGGATCAGAGGCCCCTAGGTGGAGGGAAAAGGGGCACCCTGTAGATTATACTGCAAGTCCAAGGAGAGAGGTGGACCCCTGGGTATCTTGCTGGGGTCAGAGGCCCCTAGGTGGAGTGCAAAGGGGCACCCTGGGGCCTTTACTGCAAGTCCAGGGAGAGAGGTGGACCCCTGGGTAGCTTGCTGGGGTCGGAAGCCCCTTGGTGGAATGCCAGGGGGCACCCTGGGGCCTATACTGCAAGTCCAGGGAGAGAGGTGGACCCATAAGTAGCTTACTGGGGTCAGAGGCCTCTGGGTGGAGGGCCAGGGGGCACCCTGGGGCCTCTACTGCAAGTCCAGAGAGAGAGGTGGACCCCTGGGCAGCTTCTTGGGGTCAGAGGCCCCTAGGTGGAGGGCAAGGGGGCACCCTGGGGCCTCTACTGCAAGTCCAGGGAGAGAGGTGGACCCCTGGGTAGCTTGCTGGGGTCAGAGGCCCCTAGGTGGACGGCCAGGGGGCTTCGTGGGGCCTCTACTGCAAGTCCAGGGAGAGAGGTGGACCCCTGGGTAGCTTGCTGGGGTCGGAAGCCCCTTGGTGGAAGGCCAGGGGGCACCCTGGGGCCTATACTGCAAGTCCAGGGAGAGAGGTGGACCCATGGGTAGCTTACTGGGGTAAGAGGCCCCTAGGTGGAGGGCCAGGGGCACCCTGGGGCCTATCTTGCAAGTCAAGGGAGGGAGCTGGACACCTGGGTAGCTTGTTGGGGTCAGAAGCCCCTAGGTTTAGTGCCAGGGGGCTTCCTGGGGCGTCAACTGCAAGTCCAACGAGAAAGGTGGACCCCTGTGTAGCTTGCTGGGGTCAGAAGCCCCTAAGTGGAGGGTCAGGGTGCACCCTGGGGCCTATCCTGCAAGTCCAGGGAGAGAGGTGGACCTCTGGGTAGCTTGCTGGGGTACGAGGCCCCAAGGTGGAGGGCGAGGGGGCACCCTGGGGCCTCTACTGCAAGTCCAGGGAGAGAAGTGGACCCCTGGGTAGCTTGCTGGGGTCAGAGGCCTCTAGGTGGAGGGCCAAGGGGCACCCTGGGGCCTATACTGCAAGTCCAGGGAGAGAGGTGGACCCCTGGGTAGCTTGCTGGGGTCTGTAGCCCATAGGTGGAGGGCCAGGGGGTACCCTGGGGTCTATACTGCAAGTCCAGGGATAGAGGTGGACCCCTGGGTAGCTTCTTAAGGTCTTAGGCCCCTAGGTGGAGGGCCAGGGGGCACCCTGGGGCCTATCCTGCAAGTCCAGGGAGAGAGGTGGACCCCTGGGTAGCTTGCTGGGGTCAGAGGCCCCTAGGTGGACGGCCAGTGGGCTTTGTGGGGCCTATACTGCAAGTCCAGGGAGAGAGGTGGACCCCTGGGTAGCTTGCTGGGGTCTGTAGCCCATAGGTGAAGGGCCAGGGGGTACCTTGGGGCCTCTACTGCAATTCCAGGAAGAGAGGTGGACCCCTGGGTAGCTGACTGGGATCGAAGGCCCCTAGGTGGAGGGCCAGGGGGCTTCGTGGGGCCTCTACCGCAAATCCTGGGAGACAGGTGGACCCCTGGGTAGCTACCTGAGGTCAGAGGCCTGTAGGTGGAGGGCCAGGGGCACTCTGGGGCCTCTACTGCAAGTCCAGGGAGAGAGGTGAACCCCTGGGTAGCTTGCTGGTGTCAGAGGCAACTAGGTGGAGGGACAGGGGGTACCCTGGGGCCTATACTGCAAGTCCAGGGAAAGTGGTGGACCCCTGGGTAGCTTCCTGAGGTCAGAGGCCCCTACGTGGAGGGCCAGGGGGCACCCTGGGGCCTATCCTGCAAGTCCAGGGAGAGAGGTGGACCCCTGGGTAGCTTGCCAGGGTCAGAGGCCCCTAGGTGGACAGCCAGGGGGCTTCGTGGGGCCTCTACTGCAAGTCAGGGAGAGAGGTGGACCCCTGGGTAGCTGGCTGGGGTCTGAAGCCCATAGGTGGAAGGCCAGGGGGTACCCTGGGGCCTATACTGCAAGTCCAGGGAGAGAGGTGGACCCCTGGGTAGCTTCCCGGGGTCAGACGCCCCTAGGTGGAGGGCAAGGGGGCACCCTGGGGCCTCTACTGCAAGTCCAGTGAGAGATGTGGACCCCTGGGTAGCATGCTGGGGTGGAAGGAAACTAGGTGGAGGGCCAGGGGACACCCTGGGGCCTATCTTGCAAGTCCAGGGAGAGAGGTGGACACCTGGGTAGCTTGTTGGGGTCAGAAGCCCCTAGGTTTAGTGCCAGGGGGCTTCCTGGGGCGTCAACTGCAAGTCCAACGAGAAAGGTGGACCCCTGTGTAGCTTGCTGGGGTCAGAAGCCCCTAAGTGGAGGGTCAGGGGGCACCCTGGGGCCTATCCTGCAAGTCCAGGGAGAGAGGTGGACCTCTGGGTAGCTTGCTGGGGTACGAGGCCCCAAAGTGGAGGGCGAGGGGGCACCCTGGGGCCTCTACTGCAAGTCCAGGGAGAGAGGTGGACCCCTGGGTAGCTTGCTGGGGTCAGATGCCTCTAGGTGGAGAGCCAAGGGGCACCCTGGGGCCTATACTGCAAGTCCAGGGAGAGAGGTGGACCCCTGGGTAGCTTGCTGGGGTCTGTAGCCCATAGGTGGAGGGCCAGGGGGTACCCTGGGGCCTATACTGCAAGTCCAGGGAGAGAGGTGGACCCTTGGGTAGCTTCTTAAGGTCAGAGGCCCCTAGGTGGAGGGCCAGGGGGCACCCTGGGGCCTATCCTGCAAGTCCAGGGAGAGAGGTAGACCCCTGGGTAGCTTGCTGGGGTCAGAGGCCCCTAGGTGGACGGCCAGGGGGCTTTGTGGGGCCTATACTGCAAGTCCAGGTTGAGAGGTGGACCCCAGGATAGCTTGCTGGGGTCAGAGGCCCCTAGGAGGAGGGCGAAGGGGCACCCTTGGGCCTAATCTGCAAGTCCAGGGAGAGAGGTGGACCCCTGGGTAGCTTGCTGGGGTCAAAGGCCCCTGGGTGGAGGGCCAGGGTGCACCCTGGGGAATCTACTGCAATTCCAGGGAGAGAGGTTTACCCCTAGGTAGATTGCTGGGGTCAGAAGCCCCTAGGTGGTTTATACTGCAAGTCCAAGGAGAGAGGTGGACCCCTGGGTAGCTTGCTGGGGTCAGAGGCACCTAGTTGGAGGGCCAGAGGGCACTCTGGGGCCTCTACTGCAAGTCCAGAGAGAGAGCTGGACCCCTGGGTAGCTTGCTGGGGTCAAAGGCTCCTAGGTGGAGGGCCAGGGGACACATTGGGGCCTATACTGCAAGTCCAGGGAGTGAGCTGGACCCCTGGGTAGCTTGCTGGGATCAGAGGCCCCTTGGTGGGGGGCCAGGGGGCACACTGGGGCCTATCCTGCAAGTCCAGGGAGAGAGGTGGACCCCTGGGTAGCTTGCTGGGGTCAGAGGCCCCTGGGTGGAGGGCCAGGGGGCACCCTGGGGCCTCTACTGCAAGTCCAGGGAGAGTGGTGGACCTCTGGGTAGCTTGTTGGGGTCAGAAGCCCCTAGGTGGAGGGCCAAGTGGCACCCTGGGGCCTATCCTGCAAGTCCAGGAAGAGAGGTGGACCCCTGGCTAGCTTGCTGGGGTCAGAGGCCCCTAGGTGTAGGGAATGGGGCACCCTGGGGCCTTTCCTGCAAGTCCAGGGAGAGAGGAGGACCCCTGGGTAGCTTGCTGGGATCAGAGGCCCCTAGGTGGAGGGCCAAGGGGCACCCTGTAGATTATACTGCATGTCCTAGGAGAGAGGTGGACCCCAGGCTAGCTTGCTGGGGTCAGAGGCCCCTAGGTGGAGGGCCAGGGGACACCCTGGGGCCTCTACTGCAAGTCCAGGGAGAGAGGTGGACCCATGGGTAGCTTGCTGGGTCAGAGGCCCCTAGGTGGAGGGCCAAGTGGCACTCTGGGGCCTTTACTGCAAGTCCAGGGAGAGACGTAGACACCTAAGTAGCTTGCTGGGGTCAGAAGCACCTAGGTGGAGGGCCAGGGGGCACCCTGGGGCCTATCCTGCAAGTCCAGGGAGAGAAGTAGACCCCTGGGTAGCTTGCTGGGGTCAGAGGCCCCTGGGTAGAGGGCCAGGGTGCACCCTGGGGCCTCTACAGCAAGTCCAGGGAGAGAGGTTTACCCATGGGTAGCTTCCTGGGGTCAGAAGCCCCTAGGTGGAGGGCCAGCGGGCACCCTGGGGCCTATACTGCCAGTTTAGGGAAAAAGGTGGACCCCTGGGTAGCTTGCTGGGGTCAGAGGCCCCTAGGTGGAGGGCAAGGGAGGCACCCTGGGGCCTATACTGCAAGTCCAGGAAGAGAGATGGAACCCAGGGTAGCTTGCTGGGGTCAGAGGCCCCTAGGTGAAGGGCAAGGGGGCACCCTGGTTCCTATACTGCAAGTCCAGGGAGAGAGGTGGACCCCTGGGTAGCTTGCTGAGGTAAGAGGACCCTAGGTGGGGGGTTAGGGGGCACCTTGGGGCCTATACGGCATGTCCAAGGAGAGAGGTGGACCCCAAGGTAGCTTGCTGGGGTCAAAGGCCCCTAAGTGGAGGGCCAAAGAGCACCCTGGGGCCTATCTTGCAAGTCCAGGAAGAGAGGTGGACCCCTGGGTAGCTTGCTGGCGTAAGAGGACCCTAGGTGGAGGGCCAAGGGGCACCCTGGGGCCTATACTGCAAGTCCAAGGAGAGAGGTGGACCCTTTGGTAGCTTGCTAGGGTCAAAGGCCCCTAGGTGGAGGGCCAGGGGAAACCCTGGGGCCTCTACATCAAGTCCAGGGAGAGAGCTGGACCCCTGGGTAGCTTGCTGGGATCAGAGGCCCCTAGGTGGGGGGCCAGGGGGCACCCTGGGGCCTATCCTGCAAGTCCAGGAAGAGAGGTGGACCCCTGGGTAGCTTGCTGGGGTCAGAGGCCCCTAGGTGGAGGGTCAGGGGGCATGTTGGGGCCTATACGAAAGTCCAGGGAGAGAGGTGGACCCCAGGATAGCTTGCTGGGGTCAGAGGCCGCTAGGTGAAGGGCAAGGGGGCACCCTGGTTCCTATACTGCAAGTCCAGGGAGAGAGGTGGACCCCTGGGTAGCTTGCTGAGGTAAGAGGCCCCTAGGTGAGGGGTTAGGGGGCACCTTGGGGCCTATACGGCATGTCCAAGGAGAGAGGTGGACCCCAGGATAGCTTGCTGGGGTCAGAGGCCGCTAGGTGAAGGGCAAGGGGGCACCCTGGTTCCTATACTGCAAGTCCAGGGAGAGAGGTGGACCCCAAGGTAGCTTGCTGGGGTCAAAGGCCCCTAAGTGGAGGGCCAAAGAGCACCCTGGGGCCTATCCTGCAAGTCCAGGAAGAGAGGTGGACCCCTGGGTAGCTTGCTGGCGTAAGAGGACCCTAGGTGGAGGGCCAAGGGGCACCCTGGGGCCTCTACTGCAAGTCCAAGGAGAGAGGTGGACCCCTGGGTAGCTTGCTGGGGTCAGAGGCCCCTAGGTGAAGGGCCAAGGGGAAACCTGGGGCCTATTCTGCAAGTCCAGGAAGAGAGGAGGACCCCTGGGTAGCATGCTGGGGTCAGAGGCCCCTAGGTGGAGGGCTAGGGGGTCACCCTGGGGCCTATACTGCAAGTCCAAGGAGAGAGGTGGACCCCTTGGTAGCTTGCTGGGGTCAGAGGCCCCTATGTGGAGGGCCAAGGGGCACCCTGGGGTGTCTACTGCAAGTCCAGGGAGAGAGACAGACCCTTGGGTAGCTTGCTGGTGTCAGAGGCCCCTAGGTGGAGGGAAAGGGGGCACCCTGGGGCCTATCCTGCGAGTCCAGGGAGAGAGGTGGACCCAAGAGGGCACCCTGGGGCCTATACTGCAAATCCAGGGAGAGAGGTGGACCCCTGGCTAGCTTGCTGGGGTCAGAGGCCCCTAGGTGGAGGGAAAGGGGGCACCCTGGGGCCTATCCTGCAAGTCCAGGGAGAGAGGAGGACCCCTGGGTAGCTTGCTGGGATCAGAGGCCCCTATGTGGGGGGCCAGGGGGCACCCTGGGGCCTTTCCTGCAAGTCCAGGGAGAGAGGTGGACCCCTGGGTAGCTTGCTTGTGTCAGAGGCCCCTGGGTGGAGGGCCAGGGGGCACCCTGGGGCCTTTACTGCAAGTCCAGGGAGAGACGTAGACACCTAAGTAGCTTGCTGGGGTCAGAAGCACCTAGGTGGAGGGCCAGGGGGCACCCTGGGGCCTATCCTGCAAGTCCAGGGAGAGAAGTAGACCCCTGGGTAGCTTGCTGGGGTCAGAAGCCCCTAGGTGGAGGGCCAAGTGGCACCCTGGGGCCTATCCTGCAAGTCCAGGAGGAGAGGTGGACCCCTGGCTAGCTTGCTGGGATCAGAGGCCCCTAGGTGGAGGGCCAAGGGGCACCCTGTAGATTATACTGCATGTCCTAGGAGAGAGGTGGACCCCAGGGTAGCTTGCTGGGGTCAGAGGCCCCTAGGTGGAGGGCCAGGGGACTCCCTGGGGCCTCTACTGCAAATCCAGGGAGAGAGGTGGACCCCTGGCTAGCTTGCTGGGGTCAGAGGCCCCTAGGTGGAGGGAAAGGGGGCACCCTGGGGCCTATCCTGCAAGTCCAGGGAGAGAGGAGGACCCCTGGGTAGCTTGCTGGGATCAGAAGGCCCTAGGTGGAGGGAAAAGGGGCACCCTGTAGATTATACTGCAAGTCCAAGGAGAGAGGTGGACCCCTGGGTAGCTTGCTGGGGTCAGAGGCACCTAGTTGGAGGGCCAGAGGGCACGCTGGGGCCTCTACTGCAAGTCCAGAGAGAGAGCTGGATCCCTGAGTAGCTTGCTGGGGTCAAAGGCTCCTAGGTGGAGGGCCAGGGGACACATTGGGGCCTATACTGCAAGACCAGGGAGTGAGCTGGACCCCTGGGTAGCTTGCTGGGATCAGAGGCCCCTTGGTGGGGGGCCAGGGGGCACCCTGGGGCCTATCCTGCAAGTCCAGGGAGAGAGGTGGACCCCTGGGTAGCTTGCTGGGGTCAGAGGCCCCTAGGTGGAGGGCCAGGGGGCACCCTGGGGCCTCTACTGCAAGTCCAGGGAGAGTGGTGGACCTCTGGGTAGCTTGCTGGGGTCAGAAGCCCCTAGGTGGAGGGCCAAGTGGCACCCTGGGGCCTATCCTGCAAGTCCAGGAGGAGAGGTGGACCCCTGGCTAGCTTGCTGGGATCAGAGGCCCCTAGGTGGAGGGCCAAGGGGCACCCTGTAGATTATACTGCATGTCCTAGGAGAGAGGTGGACCCCAGGCTAGCTTGCTGGGGTCAGAGGCCCCTAGGTGGAGGGCCAGGGGACACCCTGGGGCCTCTACTGCAAGTCCAGGGAGAGAGGTGGACCCATGGGTAGCTTGCTGGGTCAGAGGCCCCTAGGTGGAGGGCCAAGTGGCACCCTGGGGCCTTTACTGCAAGTCCAGGGAGAGACGTAGACACCTGGGTAGCTTGCTGGGGTCAGAAGCCCCTAGGTGGAGGGCCAGGGGGCACCCTGGGGCCTATCCCGCAAGTCCAGGGAGAGAGGTGGACCCCTGGGTAGCTTGCTGGGGTCAGAGGCCCCTGGGTGGAGGGCCAGGGTGCACCCTGGGGCCTCTACAGCAAGTCCAGGGAGAGAGGTTTACCCCTGGGTAGCTTTCTGGGGTCAGAAGCCCCTAGGTGGAGGGCCAGCGGGCACCCTGGGGCCTATACTGCCGGTTTAGGAAAAAAAGTGGTCCCCTGGGTTGCTTGCTGGGGTCAGAAACAAGGGGCTAGGGGCCCCTGACCTAGGGGCTTCTGACCCCAGCAAGCTACCCAGGGGACCACCTCTCTCCCTGGACTTGCAGGATAGGCCCCAGGGTGCCCCCTGGCCCCCCACCTAGGGGCCTCTGATCCCAGCAAGCTACCCAGGGATCCAGCTCTCTCCCTGGACTTGCAGTAGAGGCCCCAATGTGTCCCCTGGCCCTCCATCTAGGAGCCTTTGACCCCAGCAAGCTACCCAAAGGTCAAGCTCTCTTTCTGGACTTGCAGTAGAGGCCCCAGAGTGCCCTCTGGCCCTCCAACTAGGTGCCTCTGACCCCAGCAAGCTACCCAGGGGTCCACCCTGGCACCCTGGGGCCTATCCTGCAAGTCCAGGGAGAGAGGTGGACCCCTGGGTAGCTTGCTGGGGTCAGAAGCCCCTAGGTGGAGGGCCAGGGGGCACCCTGGGGCCTATTCTGCAAGTCCAGGGAGAGAGGTGGACCCCTGGGTAGCTTGCTGGGGTCAGAGGCCCCTGGGTGGAGGGCCAGGGTGCACCCTGGGGCCTCTTCTGCAAGTCCAGGGAGAGAGGTTTAACCATGGGTAGCTTTCTGGGGTCAGAGGCCCCTGGGTGGAGGTTCAGGGGGCACCCTGGGGCATCTACTGCAAGTCCAGTGAGAGAGGTGGAAACCTTCGTAGCTTGCTGGGGTCAGAGACCCCTAGGTGAAGGGCAAGGGGGGCACCCTGGGGCCTATTCTGCCAGTTTAGGGAGAGAGGTGAACCCCTGGGTAGCTTGCTGGAGTCAGAGGCCCCTAGGTGGAGGGCCAGGGGGCATGATGGGGTCTATCCTGCAAGTCCAGGCAGAGAGGTGTACCCCTGGGTAGCTTGCTGGGGTCAAAGGCCCCTAGGTGGAGGGCCAAAGGGCACCCAGGCGCCTATCCTGCAAGTCCAGGAAGAGAGGTGGACCCCTGGGTAACTTGCTGGGGTCAGAGGCCCCTAGGTGGAGGGCAAGGGGGCACCCTGGGGCCTATACTGCAAGACCAGGAAGAGAGAAGGACCCCTGGGTAGCTTGCTGGGGTCAGAGGCCCCTAGGTGGAGGGCTAGGGGGTCACCCTGGGGCCTATACTGCAAGTCCAAGGAGAGAGGTGGACCCCTTGGTAGCTTGCTGGGGTCAGAGTCCCCTAGGTGGAGGGCCAAGGGGCACCCTGGAGTGTCTACTGCAAGTCCAGAGAGAGAGGTGGACCCCTGGGTAGCTTGCTGGGGTCAGAGGCCCCTAGGTGGAGGGCCAATGGGCACATTTGGGCCTATACTGCAAGTCCAGGGAGAGAGACAGACCCTTGGGTAGCTTGCTGGTGTCAGAGGCCCCTAGGTGAAGGGCTAGGGGGCACCCTGGTTCCTATACTGCAAGTTCAGGGAGAGAGGTGGACCCAAGAGGGCACCCTGGGGCCTATACTGCAAATCCAGGGTGAGATGTGGACCCCTGGGTAGCTTGCAAGGGTCAGAGGCACCTAGGTGGAGGGCCAGGGGGTACTCTGAGGCCTCAACTGCAAGTCCAGGGAGAGACGTGGACCCCTGGGTAGCTTGCTGGGGTCAGAGTCTCTTAGGTGGAGGGCCAGGGGGCACCCTGGGGCCAATCCTACAAATCCAAGAAGAGAGGTGGACCCCTGCGTAGCTTGCTGGGGCCAGAGGTCCCTGGGTGGAGGGCAAGGAGCACCCTGGGGCCTATGCTGCAAGTCCAGGGAGAGAGGTGGACCCCTGGGTAGCTTGCTGGGGTCAGAGGCCCCTGGGTGGAGGGCCAGGGGGCACCCTGGGGCCTCTACTGCAAGTCCAGGGAGAGAGCTGGACCAATGGGTAGCTTGCTGGGATCAGAGGCCCCTAGGTGGGGGGCCAGGGGGCACCCTGGGGCCTCTACTGCAAGTCCAGGGAGAGAGCTGGACCAATGGGTAGCTTGCTGGGATCAGAGGCCCCTAGGTGGGGGGCCAGGGGGCACCCTGGGGCCTATCCTGCAAGTCCAGGGAGAGAGGTGGACCCCTGGGTAGCTTGCTGGGGTCAGAGGCCCCTGGGTGGAGGGCCAGGGGGCACCCTGGGACCTCTACTGCAAGTCCAGGGAGAGAGGTGGACCCCTGGGTAGCTTGCTGGGGTCAGAAGCCCCTAGGTGGAGGGCCAGGGGGCACCCTGGGGCCTATCCTGCAAGTCCAGGGAGAAGGTGGACCCCTGGGTAGCTTGCTGGGGTCAGAGGCCCCTAGGTGGAGTGCAAAGGGGCACCCTGGGGCCTTTACTGCAAGTCCAGGGAGAGAGGTGGACCCCTGGGTAGCTTGCTGGGTTCAGAGGCCCCTAGGTGGAAGGCCAATGGGCACATTTGGGCCTATACTGCAAGTCCAGGGAGAGAGATGGACCCCTGGGTAGCTTGCTGGTGTCAGAGGCCCCTAGGTGAAGGGCAACGGGGCACCCTGGTTCCTATACTGCAAGTCCAGGGAGAGAGGTGGACCACTGGGTAGCTTGCTGAGGTAAGAGGCCCCTAGGTGGAGGGTTAAGGGGCACCTTGGGGCCTATACGGCAAGTCCAAGGAGAGAGGTGGACCCCAGGGTAGCTTGCTGGGGTCAAAGGCCCCTAGGTGGAGGGCCAAAGAGCACCCTGGGGCCTATCCTGCAAGTCCAGGAAGAGAGGTGGACCCCTGGGTAGCTTGCTGGGGTAAGAGGACTCTAGGTGGAGGGCCAAGGGGCACCCTGGGGCCTATACTGCAAGTCCAGGAAGAGAGGAGGACCCCTGGGTAACATGCTGGGGTCAGAGGCTCCTAGGTGGAGGGCCAGGGGGCACCCTGGGCTGTCTACTGCAAGTCCAGGGAGAGAGGTGGACCCCTGGGTAGCTTGCTGGGTTCAGAGGCCCCCAGGTGGAGGGCCAATGGACACATTTGGGCCTATCCTGCAAGTCCAGGGAGAGAGACAGACCGTTGGGTAGCTTGCTGGTGTCAGAGGCCCCTAGGTGAAGGGCTAGGGGGCACCCTGGTTCCTATACTGCAAGTCCAGGGAGAGAGATGGACCCAAGAGGGCACCCTGGGGCCTATACTGCAAATCCAGGGAGAGAGGTGGACCCCTGGCTAGCTTGCTGGGGTCAGAGGCCCCTAGGTGGAGGGAAAGGGGGCACCCTGGGGCCTATCCTGCAAGTCCAGGGAGAGAGGAGGACCCCTGGGTGGCTTGCTGGGATCAGAGGCCCCTAGGTGGAGGGAAAAGGGGCACCCTGTAGATTATACTGCAAGTCCAAGGAGAGAGGTGGACCCCTGGGTATCTTGCTGGGGTCAGAGGCCCCTAGGTGGAGTGCAAAGGGGCACCCTGGGGCCTTTACTGCAAGTCCAGGGAGAGAGGTGGACCCCTGGGTAGCTTGCTGGGGTCGGAAGCCCCTTGGTGGAATGCCAGGGGGCACCCTGGGGCCTATACTGCAAGTCCAGGGAGAGAGGTGGACCCATAAGTAGCTTACTGGGGTCAGAGGCCTCTGGGTGGAGGGCCAGGGGGCACCCTGGGGCCTCTACTGCAAGTCCAGAGAGAGAGGTGGACCCCTGGGCAGCTTCTTGGGGTCAGAGGCCCCTAGGTGGAGGGCAAGGGGGCACCCTGGGGCCTCTACTGCAAGTCCAGGGAGAGAGGTGGACCCCTGGGTAGCTTGCTGGGGTCAGAGGCCCCTAGGTGGACGGCCAGGGGGCTTCGTGGGGCCTCTACTGCAAGTCCAGGGAGAGAGGTGGACCCCTGGGTAGCTTGCTGGGGTCGGAAGCCCCTTGGTGGAAGGCCAGGGGGCACCCTGGGGCCTATACTGCAAGTCCAGGGAGAGAGGTGGACCCATGGGTAGCTTACTGGGGTAAGAGGCCCCTAGGTGGAGGGCCAGGGGCACCCTGGGGCCTATCTTGCAAGTCAAGGGAGGGAGCTGGACACCTGGGTAGCTTGTTGGGGTCAGAAGCCCCTAGGTTTAGTGCCAGGGGGCTTCCTGGGGCGTCAACTGCAAGTCCAACGAGAAAGGTGGACCCCTGTGTAGCTTGCTGGGGTCAGAAGCCCCTAAGTGGAGGGTCAGGGTGCACCCTGGGGCCTATCCTGCAAGTCCAGGGAGAGAGGTGGACCTCTGGGTAGCTTGCTGGGGTACGAGGCCCCAAGGTGGAGGGCGAGGGGGCACCCTGGGGCCTCTACTGCAAGTCCAGGGAGAGAAGTGGACCCCTGGGTAGCTTGCTGGGGTCAGAGGCCTCTAGGTGGAGGGCCAAGGGGCACCCTGGGGCCTATACTGCAAGTCCAGGGAGAGAGGTGGACCCCTGGGTAGCTTGCTGGGGTCTGTAGCCCATAGGTGGAGGGCCAGGGGGTACCCTGGGGTCTATACTGCAAGTCCAGGGATAGAGGTGGACCCCTGGGTAGCTTCTTAAGGTCTTAGGCCCCTAGGTGGAGGGCCAGGGGGCACCCTGGGGCCTATCCTGCAAGTCCAGGGAGAGAGGTGGACCCCTGGGTAGCTTGCTGGGGTCAGAGGCCCCTAGGTGGACGGCCAGTGGGCTTTGTGGGGCCTATACTGCAAGTCCAGGGAGAGAGGTGGACCCCTGGGTAGCTTGCTGGGGTCTGTAGCCCATAGGTGAAGGGCCAGGGGGTACCTTGGGGCCTCTACTGCAATTCCAGGAAGAGAGGTGGACCCCTGGGTAGCTGACTGGGATCGAAGGCCCCTAGGTGGAGGGCCAGGGGGCTTCGTGGGGCCTCTACCGCAAATCCTGGGAGACAGGTGGACCCCTGGGTAGCTACCTGAGGTCAGAGGCCTGTAGGTGGAGGGCCAGGGGCACTCTGGGGCCTCTACTGCAAGTCCAGGGAGAGAGGTGAACCCCTGGGTAGCTTGCTGGTGTCAGAGGCAACTAGGTGGAGGGACAGGGGGTACCCTGGGGCCTATACTGCAAGTCCAGGGAAAGTGGTGGACCCCTGGGTAGCTTCCTGAGGTCAGAGGCCCCTACGTGGAGGGCCAGGGGGCACCCTGGGGCCTATCCTGCAAGTCCAGGGAGAGAGGTGGACCCCTGGGTAGCTTGCCAGGGTCAGAGGCCCCTAGGTGGACAGCCAGGGGGCTTCGTGGGGCCTCTACTGCAAGTCAGGGAGAGAGGTGGACCCCTGGGTAGCTGGCTGGGGTCTGAAGCCCATAGGTGGAAGGCCAGGGGGTACCCTGGGGCCTATACTGCAAGTCCAGGGAGAGAGGTGGACCCCTGGGTAGCTTCCCGGGGTCAGACGCCCCTAGGTGGAGGGCAAGGGGGCACCCTGGGGCCTCTACTGCAAGTCCAGTGAGAGATGTGGACCCCTGGGTAGCATGCTGGGGTGGAAGGAAACTAGGTGGAGGGCCAGGGGACACCCTGGGGCCTATCTTGCAAGTCCAGGGAGAGAGGTGGACACCTGGGTAGCTTGTTGGGGTCAGAAGCCCCTAGGTTTAGTGCCAGGGGGCTTCCTGGGGCGTCAACTGCAAGTCCAACGAGAAAGGTGGACCCCTGTGTAGCTTGCTGGGGTCAGAAGCCCCTAAGTGGAGGGTCAGGGGGCACCCTGGGGCCTATCCTGCAAGTCCAGGGAGAGAGGTGGACCTCTGGGTAGCTTGCTGGGGTACGAGGCCCCAAAGTGGAGGGCGAGGGGGCACCCTGGGGCCTCTACTGCAAGTCCAGGGAGAGAGGTGGACCCCTGGGTAGCTTGCTGGGGTCAGATGCCTCTAGGTGGAGAGCCAAGGGGCACCCTGGGGCCTATACTGCAAGTCCAGGGAGAGAGGTGGACCCCTGGGTAGCTTGCTGGGGTCTGTAGCCCATAGGTGGAGGGCCAGGGGGTACCCTGGGGCCTATACTGCAAGTCCAGGGAGAGAGGTGGACCCTTGGGTAGCTTCTTAAGGTCAGAGGCCCCTAGGTGGAGGGCCAGGGGGCACCCTGGGGCCTATCCTGCAAGTCCAGGGAGAGAGGTAGACCCCTGGGTAGCTTGCTGGGGTCAGAGGCCCCTAGGTGGACGGCCAGGGGGCTTTGTGGGGCCTATACTGCAAGTCCAGGGAGAGAGGTGGACCCCTGGATAGCTTGCTGGGGTCTGTAGCCCATAGGTGAAGGGCCAGGGGGTACCTTGGGGCCTCTAATGCAATTCCAGGAAGAGAGGTGGACCCCTGGGTAGCTGACTGGGATCGAAGGCCCCTAGGTGGAGGGCCAGGGGGCTTCGTGGGGCCTCTACCGCAAATCATGTGAGACAGGTGGACCCCTGGGTAGCTACCTGGGGTCAGAGTCCCCTAGGTGGAGGGCCAGGAGGTACCCTAGGGCCTCTACTGCAAGACCAGGGAGAGAGGTGGACCCCTGGGTAGCTTCCTAAGGTCAGAGGCCCCTAGGTGGAAGGCCAGGGGGCACCCTGGGGCCTATCCTGCAAGTACAGGGAGAGAGGTGGACCCCTGGGTAGCTTGCTGGGGTACGAGGCCCCTAGGTGGTGGGCCAGGGGGCACCATGGGGCCTCTACTGTAAGTCCAGGGAGAGAGGTGGACCCCTGGGTAGCTTGCTGGGGTCAGAGGCAGCTAGGTGGAGGGCCAGGGGGCTTCTTGGGGCCTCTACTGCAAGTTCAGGGAGAGAGGTGGACCCCTGGGTAGCTTGCTGTTGTCGTAGGCCCCCAGGTGGAGGGCCAGGGGGCTTCCTGGGGCTTCTACTGCAAATCTAGGGAGAGAGGTGGACCACTGGTTAGCTTGCTGGGGTCAGAGGCCCCTAGGTGGACGGCCAGGGGGCTTCGTGGGGCCTCTACTGCAAGTCCAGGGAGAGAGGTGGACCCCTGGGTAGCTTGCTGGGGTCGGAAGCCCCTTGGTGGAAGGCCAGGGGGCACCCTGAGGCCTATACTGCAAGTCCAGGGAGAGAGGTGGACCCATGGGTAGCTTACTGGGGTCAGAGGCCCCTAGGTGGAGGGCCAGGGGCACCCTGGGGCCTATACTGCAAGTCCAGGGAGAGAGGTGGACCCCTGGGTAGCTTCCTGAGGTCAGAGGCCCCTGGGTGGAGGGCCAGGGGGCACCCTGGGGCCTATCCTGCAAGTCCAGGGAGAGAGGTGGACCCCTGGGTAGTTTGCTGGGGTACGAGGCCCCTAGGTGGAGGGCCAGGGGGCACCCTGGGGCCTCTACTGCAAGTCCAGGGAGAGAGGTGGACCCCTGGGTAGCTTGCTGGGGTCAGAGGCCCCTGGGTGGAGGGCCAGGGGGCACACTGGGGCCTCTACTGCAAGTCCAGGGAGAGAGGAGGACCCCTGGGTAGCTTGCTGGGGTCAGAGGCCTCTAGGTGGAGGGCCAGGGGCACCCTGGGGCCTCTACTGCAAGTCCAGGGAGAGAGGTGGACCCCTGGGTAGCTTGCTGGGGTCAGAGGCCTCTAGGTGGAGGGCCAGGGGATAACCTGGGGCCTATACTGCAAGACCAGGGAGAGAGGTGGACCCTTGGGTAGCTTCCTAAGGTTATAGGCCCCTAGGTGGAGGGCCAGGGGGCACCCTGGGGCCTATCCTGCAAGTCCAGGGAGAGAGGTGGACCCCTGGGTAGCTTGCTGGGGTCAGAGGCCGCTAGGTGGAGGGCCAGGGGGCTTCTTGGGGCCTCTACTGCAAGTTCAGGGAGAGAGGTGGACCCCTGGGTAGCTTGCTGTTGTCGTAGGCCCCCAGGTGGAGGGCCAGGGGGCTTCCTGGGGCTTCTACTGCAAATCTAGGGAGAGAGGTGGACCCCTGGTTAGCTTGCTGGGGTCAGAGGCCCCTAGGTGGACGGCCAGGGGGCTTCGTTGGGACTCTACTGCAAGTCCAGGGAGAGAGGTGGACCCCTGGGTAGCTTGCTGGGGTCGGAAGCCCCTTGGTGTAAGGCCAGGGGGCACCCTGAGGCCTATACTGCAAGTCCAGGGAGAGAGGTGGACCCATGGGTAGCTTACTGGGGTCAGAGGCCCCTAGGTGGAGGGCCAGGGGCACCCTGGTGCCTATACTGCAAGTCCAGGGAGAGAGGTGGACCCCTGGGTAGCTTCCTGATGTCAGAGGCCCCTGGGTGGAGGGCCAGGGGGCACCCTGGGGCCTATCCTGCAAGTCCAGGGAGACAGGTGGACCCCTGGGTAGTTTGCTGGGGTACGAGGCCCCTAGGTGGAGGGCCAGGGGGCACCCTGGGGCCTCTACTGCAAGTCCAGGGAGAGAGGTGGACCCCTGGGTAGCTTGCTGGGGTCAGAGGCCCCTGGGTGGAGGGCCAGGGGGCACACTGGGGCCTCTACTGCAAGTCCAGGGAGAGATGTGGACCCCTGGGTAGCTTGCTGGGGTCAGAGGCCTCTAGGTGGAGGGCCAGGGGGCACCCTGGGGCCTCTACTGCAAGTCCAGGGAGAGAGGTGGACCCCTGGGTAGCTTGCTGGGGTCAGAGGCCTCTAGGTGGAGGGCCAGGGGATAACCTGGGGCCTATACTGCAAGACCAGGGAGAGAGGTGGACCCTTGGGTAGCTTCCTAAGGTTAGAGGCCCCTAGGTGGAGGGCCAGGGGGCACCCTGGGGCCTATCCTGCAAGTCCAGTGAGAGAGGTGGACCCCTGGGTAGCTTGCTTGGGTCAGAGGCCCCTAGGTGGAGGGTCAGGAGGTACCCTAGGGCCTCTACTGCAAGTCCAGGGAGAGAGGTGGACCCCTGGGTAGCTTGCTGGGGTAAGAGGCAACTAGGTGGAGTGCCAGGGGGCACCCTAGGGTCTACACTGCAAGTCCAGGGAGAGAGGTGGACCCCTGGGTAGCTTCCTAGAGTCAGAGGCCCCTAGGTGGAGGGCCAGGGGGCACCCTGGGGCCTATCCTGCAAGTCCAGGGAGAGATGTGGACCCCTGGGTAGCTTGCTGGGGTAAGAGGCCCCTAGGTGGAGGTCCAGGGGGCACCCTGGGGCCTCTACTGCAAGTCCAGGGAGAGAGGTGGACCTCTGGGTAGCTTGCTGGGGTACGAGGCCCCTAGGTTGAGGGCAAGGGGGCACCCTGGGGCCTCTACTGCAAGTCCAGGGAGAGATGTGGACCCCTGGGTAGCTTGCTGGGGTCAGAGGCCTCGAGGTGGAGGGCCAAGGGGCACCCTGGTGCCTATACTGCAAGTCCAGGGAGAGAGGTGGACCCCTGGGTAGCTTGCTGGGGTCTGTAGCCCATATGTGGAGGGCCATGGGGTACCCTAGGGCCTATACTGCAAGTCCAGGGAGAGAGGTGGACCCCTGGGTAGCTTGCTGGGGTACGAGGCCCCTAGCTGGAGGGCCAGGGGGCACCCTGGGGCCTCTACTGCAAGTCCAGGGAGAGAGGTGGACCCCTGGGTAGCTTGCTGGGGTCAGAGGCAACTAGGTGGAGGGACAGGGGGTACCCTGGGGCCTCTACTGCAAGTCCAGGGAGAGAGGTGGACCCCTGGGTAGCTTCCTGAGGTCAAAGGCCCCTAGGTGGAGGGCCAGAGGGCACCCTGGGGCCTATCCTGCAAGTCCAAGGAGAGAGGTGGACCCCTGGGTAGCTTGCTGGGGTACGAGGCCCCTAGTTGGAGGGCCAGGGGGCACCCTGGGGCCACTACTGCAAGCCCAGGGAGAGAGGTGGACCCCTGGTTAGCTTGCTGGGGTCGGAAGCCCCTTGGTGGAAGGCCAGGGGGCACCCTGGGGCCTATACTGCAAGTCCAGGAAGAGAGGTGGACCCATGGGTAGCTCACTGGGGTCAGATGCCCCTAGGTGGACGGCCAGGGAAACCCTGGGGCCTCTACTGCAAGTCCAGGGAGAGAGCTGGTCCCCTGGGTAGCTTGCTGGTGTCAGAGGCAACTAGGTGGAGGGACAGGGGGTACCCTGGGGCCTATACTGCAAGTCCAGGGAGAGAGGTGGACCCCTGGGTAGCTTCCTAAGGTTAGAGGTCCCTAGGTGGAGGGCCAGGGGGCACCCTGGGGCCTATCCTGCAAGTCCAGGGAGAGAGGTGGACCCCTGGGTAGCTTGCTGGGGTACGAGGCTCCTAGGTGGAGGGCCAGGGGGCACCCTGGGAACTCTACTGCAAATCCAGGAAGAGAGGTGGACCCCTTGGTAGCTTCCTGGGGTCAGAGTCCCCTAGATGGAGGGCCAGGAGGTACCCTAGGGCCTCTACTGCAAGTCCAGGGAGGGAGGTGGACCCCTGGGTAGCTTGCTGGGGTAAGAGGCCAATAAGTGGAGGGCCAGGGGGCACCCTGGGGCCTCTACTGCAAGTCCATGGAGAGAGTTGGACCCCTGGGTAGCTTCCTGGGGTCAGAGGCCCCTAGGTGGAGGGCAAGGGGGCACCCTGGGGCCTCTACTGCAAGTCCAGGGAGAGAGGTGGACCCCTGGGTAGCATGCTGGGGTCGGAGGCAACTAGGTGGAGGGCCAGGGGACAACCTGGGGCCTAAACTGCAAGTCCAGGGAGAGAGGTGGACACCTGGGTAGCTTGTTGGGGTCAGAAGCCCCTAGGTTTAGTGCCAGGGGGCTTCCTGGGGCCTCAACTGCAAGTCCCAGGAGAAAGGTGGACCCCTGTGTAGCTTGCAGGGGTCAGAAGCCCCTAGGTGGAGGGTCAGGGGGCACCCTGGGGACTAAACTGCAAGTCCAGGGAGAGAGGTGGACACCTGGGTAGCTTGTTGGGGTCAGAAGCCCCTAGGTTTAGTGCCAAGGGGCTTCCTGGGGCCTCAACTGCAAGTCCCAGGAGAAAGGTGGACCCCTGTGTAGCTTGCTGGGGTCAGAGGCCCCTAGGTGGAGTGTCAGGGGGCACCCTGGGGCCTATCCCGCAAGTCCAGCGAGAGAGGTGGACCTCTGGGTAGCTTGCTGGGGTACGAGGCCCCTAGGTGGAGGGCGAGGGGGCACCCTGGGGCCTCTACTGCAAGTCCAGGGAGAGATTTGGACCCCTGGGTAGCTTGCTGGGGTCAGAGGCCTCTAGGTGGAGGGCCAAGGGGCACCCTGGGGCCTATATTGCAAGTCCAGGAAGAGAGGTGGACCCCTGGGTAGCTTGCTGGGGTCTGTAGCCCAGAGGTGGAGGGCCAGGGGGTACCCTGGGGCCTATACTGCAAGTCCAGGGAGAGAGGTGGACCCATAGGTAGCTTGCTGGGGTACGAGGCCCCTAGGTGGAGGGCCAGGGGGCACCCTGGGGCCTCTACTGCAAGTCCAGGGAGAGAGGTGGACCCCTGGGTAGCTTCCTAAGGTCAGAGGCCCCTAGGTTGAGGGCCAGGGGGCACCCTGGGGCCTATCCTGCAAGTCCAGGGAGAGATGTGGACCCCTGGGTAGCTTGCTAGGGTACGAGGCCCCTAGGTGGACGGCCAGGGGGCACCCTGGGGCCTCTACTGCAAGTCCAGGGAGAGAGGAGGACCCCTGGGTAGCTTCCTAAGGTCAGAGGCCCCTAGGTGGAGGGCCAGGGGGCACCAGGGGGCCTATCCTGCAAGTCCAGAGAGAGATGTGGACCCCTGGGTAGCTTGCTAGGGTAAGAGGCCCCTAGGTGGACGGCCAGGGGGCACCCTGGGGCCTCTACTGCAAGTCCAGGGAGAGAGGAGGACCCCTGGGTAGCTTGCTGGGGTCAGAGGCAACTAGATGGAGGGACAGGGGGTACCCTGGGGCCTATACTGCAAGTCCAAGGAGAGAGGTGGACCCCTGAGTAGCTTGCTGAGGTCAAAGGCCCCTAGGTGGAGGGCCTGGGGGCACCCTGGGGCCTATCCTGTGAGTCCAAGGAGAGAGGTGGACCCCTGGGTTGCTTGCTGCGGTACGAGGCCCCTAGTTGGAGGGCCAGGGGGCACCCTGGGGCCTCTACTGCAAGCCCAGGGAGAGAGGTGGACCCCTGGTTAGCTTGCTGGGGTCGGAAGCCCCTTGGTGGAAGGCCAGGGGGCACCCTGGGGCCTATATTGCAAGTCCAGGGAGAGAGATGGACCCATGGGTAGCTTATTGGAGTCAGATGCCCCTAGGTGGAGGGCCAGGGGCACCCTGGGGCCTCTACTGCAAGTCCAGGGAGAGAGGTGGACCTCATGGTAGCTTCCTGAGGTCAGAGGCCCCTAGGTGGAGGGCCATGGGGCACCCTGGGGCCTATCCTGTAAGTCCAGGGAGAGAGGTGGACCCTTGGGTAGCTTGCTGGGGTACGAGGCCCCTTGGTGGAGGGCCAGGGGGCACCCTGGGGCCTCTACTGCAAGTCCAGGAAGAGAGGTGGACCCCTGGGTAGCTTCCTGGGGTCAGAGTCCCCTAGATGGAGGGCCAGGAGGTACCCTAGGGCCTCTACTGCAAGTCCAGGTAGAGAGGTGGACCACTGGGTAGCTTACTGGGGTAAGAGGCCCCTAAGTGGAGGGCCAGGGGGCACCCTGGGGCCTCTACTGCAAGTCCATGGAGGGAGGTGGACCCCTGGGTAGTTTGCTGGGGGTCAGAGGCCCCTAGGCGGAGGGACAGGGGGCTTCCTGGGGCCTCTACTGCAAGTCCAGGGAGAAAGGTGGACCCCTTGGTAGCTTGCTTGGGTCAGAGGCCCCTAGGTGGAGGTCAAGGGGGCATCCTCGGGCCTCTACTGCAATCCCAGGGAGAGTTGTGGACCCTTGTGAGCTTGCTGGGGTCAGAGGCCCCTGGGTGGAGGGCCAAGGGGCACCCTGGGGCCTATACTGCAAGTCCAGAGAGAGAGGTGGACCCCTGGGTAGCTTCCTGGGGTCAG
The DNA here is from genome assembly GCF_049306965.1 of Danio rerio. Classification (NCBI taxonomy): domain Eukaryota; kingdom Metazoa; phylum Chordata; class Actinopteri; order Cypriniformes; family Danionidae; genus Danio; species Danio rerio. The sequence continues at coordinate 55,879,379 of NC_133182.1, read as the reverse complement.
AGGCCCCTAGGTGGAGGGCAAGGGGGCACCCTGGGGCCTCTACTGCAAGTCCAGGGAGAGAGGTGGACCCCTGGGTAGCATGCTAGGGTCGGAGGCAACTAGGTGGAGGGCCAGGGGACACCCTGGGGCCTATAGTGCATGTCCAGGGAGAGAAGTGGACACCTGGGTAGCTTGTTGGGGTCAGAAGCCCCTAGGTTTAGTGCCAGGGGGCTTCCTGGGGCCTCAACTGCAAGTCAAAGGAGAAAGGTGGACCCCTGTGTAGCTTGCTGGGGTCAGAGGCCCCTAGGTGGAGGGTCAGGGGGCAACATGGGGCCTATCCTGCAAGTCCAGGGAGAGAGGTGGACCTCTGCGTAGCTTGCTGGGGTACGAGGCCCCTAGGTGGAGGGCTAGGGGGCACCCTGGGGCCTCTACTGCAAGTCCAGGGAGAGAGGTGGACCCCTGGGTAGCTTGCTGGGGTCAGAGGCCCCTAGGTGGAGGGCAAGGGGGCACCCTGGGGCCTCTACTGCAATCCCAGGGAGAGTTGTGGACCCTTGTGTAGCTTGCTGGGGTAGGAGGCCCCTAGGTGGAGGGCCAGGGGGCACCCTGGGGCCTCTACTGCAAGTTCAGGGAGAGAGGTGGACCCCTGGGTAGCTTGCTGGGGTCAGAGTCCCCTAGGTGGAGGGCCAGGAGGTACCCTAGGGCCTCTACTGCAAGTCCAGGGAGAGAGGTGGACCCCTGGGTAGCTTGCTGGGGTCAGAGGCAACTAGGTGGAGGGCCAGGAGGTACCCTAGGGCCTCTACTGCAAGTCCAGGGAGAGAGGTGGACCCTTGTGTAGCTTGCTGGGGTAGGAGGCCCCTAGGTGGAGGGCCAGGGGGCACCCTGGGGCCTCTACTGCAAGTTCAGGGAGAGAGGTGGACCCCTGGGTAGCTTGCTGGGGTCAGAGTCCCCTAGGTGGAGGGCCAGGAGGTACCCTAGGGCCTCTACTGCAAGTCCAGGGAGAGAGGTGGACCCCTGGGTAGCTTGCTGGGGTCAGAGGCAACTAGGTGGAGGGCCAGGAAGTACCCTAGGGCCTCTACTGCAAGTCCAGGGAGAGAGGTGGACCCCTGGGTAGCTTGCTGGGGTACGAGGCCCCTAGGTGGAGGGACAGGGGGCACCATGGGCCCTCTACTGCAAGTCCAGGGAGAGAGGTGGACCCCTGGGTAGCTTACTGAGGTCAAAGGCCCCTAGGTGGAGGGCCAGGGGGCACCCTGGGGCCTATCCTGCAAGTCCAAGGAGAGAGGTGGACCCCTGGGTAGCTTCCTAATGTTAGAGGCCCCTAGGTGGAGGGCCAGGGGGCACCCTGGGGCCTATCCTGCAAGTTCAGGGAGAGAGGTGGACCCCTGGGTAGCTTGCTGGGGTCAGAGTCCCCTAGGTGGAGGGCCAGGAGGTACCCTAGGTTCTCTACTGCAAGTCCAGGGAGACAGGTGGACCCCTGGGTAGCTTGCTGGGGTCAGAGGCAACTAGGTGGAGGGCCAGGAGGTACCCTAGGGCCTCTATTGCAAGTCCAGGGAGAGAGGTGGACCCCTGGGTAGCTTGCTGGGGTCAGAGGCAACTAGGTGGAGGGCCAGGGGGCACCCTAGGGTCTACACTGCAAGTCCAGGGAGAGAGGTGGACCCCTGGGTAGCTTCCTAAGGTCAGAGGCCCCTAGGTGGAGGGCCATGGGGCACCCTGGGGCCTATCTTGCAAATCCAGGGAGAGAGGTGGACCCCTGGGTAGCTTGCTGGGGTACGAGTCCCCTAGGTGGAGGGCCAGGGGGCACCCTGGGCCCTCTACTGCAAGTCCAGGGAGAGAGGTGGACCCCTGGGTAGCTTACTGAGGTCAAAGGCCCCTAGGTGGAGGGCCAGGGGGCACCCTGGGGCCTATCCTGCAAGTCCAAGGAGAGAGGTGGACCCCTGGGTAGCTTCCTAAGGTTAGAGGCCCCTAGGTGGAGGGCCAGGGGGCACCCTGGGGCCTATCCTGCAAGTCTAGGGAGAGAGGTGGACCCCTGGGTAGCTTGCTGGGGTACAATGCCCCTAGGTTGAGAGCCAGGGGGCACCCTGGGGCCTCTACTGCAAGGCAGGGAGAGAGGTGGACCCCTTGGTAGCTTGCTGGGGTTAGAGACCCCTAGGTGGAGGGCCAGGGGGCACCCTGGGGCCTCTACTGCAAGTGTAGGGAGAGAGGTGGACCCATGGGTTGCTAGCTGGGGTAAGAGGCCCCTAAGTGGAGGGCCAGGGGGCACCCTGGGGCCTCTACTGCAAGTCCAGGGAGAGAGGTGGACCCCTGGGTAGTTTGCTGGGGTCAGAGGCCCCTAGGCGAAGGGACAGGAGGCTTCCTGGGGCCTCTACTGCAAGTCCAGGGAGAAAGGTGGGCCCCTGGGTAGCTTGCTTGGGTCAGAGGCCTCTAGGTGGAGGTCAAGGGGGCACCCTGTGGCCTCTACTGCAAGTCCAGGGAGAGAGGTGGACCCCTGGGTAGCATGCTGGTGTCGGAGGCAAATAGGTGGAGGGCCAGGGGACACCCTGGGGCCTAAACTGCAAGTCCAGGGAGAGAGGTGGACAGTTGGGAAGCTTGTTGGGTTCAGAAGCCCCTAGGTTTAGTGCCAGGGGGCTTCCTGGGGCCTCTACTGCAAGTCCTAGGAGAAAGGTGGACCCCTGTGTAGCTTGCAGGGGTCAGAGGCCCCTAGGTGGAGGGTCAGGGGGCACCCTGGGGCCTCAACTGCAAGTCCAAGGAGAAAGGTGGACCCCTGTGTAGCTTGCTTGGGTCAGAGGCCTCTAGGTGGATGTCAAGGGGGCACCCTGGGGCCTCTACTGCAAGTCCAGAAAGAGAGGTGGACCCCTGGGTAGCTTCCTGGGGTCAGAGGCCCCTAGGTGAGGGTCAAGGGGGCACCCTGGGGCCTCTACTGCAAGTCCAGAGAGAGAGGTGGACCCCTGGGTAGCATTCTGGGGTCGGAGGCAAACTAGGTGGAGGGCCAGGGGACACCCTGGGGCCTATACTGCAAGTCCAGGGAGAGAGGTGGACACCAGGGTAGCTTGTTGGGGTCAGAAGCCCCTAGGTTTAGTGCCAGGGGCCTCCTGGGGCCTCAACTGCAAGTCTAAGGAGAAAGGTGGACCCCTGTGTAGCTTGCTGGGGTCAGAGGCCCCTAGGTGGAGGGTCAGGGGGCACCCTGGGGCCTCTACTGCAAGTCCAGGGAGAGAGGTGGACCCCTGGGTAGCATGCTGGGGTCGGAGGCAACTAGGTGGAGGGCCAGGGGACACCCTGGGGCCTATACTGCAAGTCCAGGGAGAGAGGTGGACCTCTGGGTAGCTTGCTGGGGTAAGAGGCCCCCTGGTTGAGGGCAAGGGGGCACCCTGGGGCTTCTACTGCAAGTCCAGGGAGAGATGTGGACCCCTGGGTAGCTTGCTGGGGTCAGAGGCCTCGAGGTGGAGGGCAAAGGGGCACCCTGGTGCCTATACTGCAAGTCCAGGGAGAGAGGTGGACCCCTGGGTAGCTTGCTGGGGTCTGTAGCCCATATGTGGAGGGCCATGGGGTACCCTAGGGCCTATACTGCAAGTCCAGGGAGAGAGGTGGACCCCTGGGTAGCTTCCTAAGGTCAGAAGCCCCCAAGTGGAGGGCCAGGGGGCACCCTGGGGCCTATCCTGCAAGTCCAGGGAGAGAGGTGGACCTCTGGGTAGCTTGCTGGGGTACGAGGCCCCTAGCTGGAGGGCCAGGGGGCACCCTGGGGCCTCTACTGCAAGTCCAGGGAGAGAGGTGGACCCCTGGGTAGCTTGCTTGGGTCAGAGGCCCCTAGGTGGAGGGTCAGGAGGTACCCTAGGGCCTCTACTGCAAGTCCAGGGAGAGAGGTGGACCCCTGGGTAGCTTGCTGGGGTAAGAGGCAACTAGGTGGAGTGCCAGGGGGCACCCTAGGGTCTACACTTCAAGTCCAGGGAGAGAGGTGGACCCCTGGGTAGCTTCCTAGAGTCAGAGGCCCCTAGGTGGAGGGCCAGGGGGCACCCTGGGGCATATCCTGCAAGTCCAGGGAGAGATGTGGACCCCTGGGTAGCTTGCTGGGGTACGAGGCCCCTAGGTGGAGGGCCAGGGGGCACCCTGGGGCCTCTACTGCAAGTCCAGGGAGAGAGGAGGACCCCTGGGTAGCTTGCTGGGGTCAGAGGCAACTAGGTGGAGAGACAGGGGGTACCCTGGGGCCTCTACTGCAAGTCCAGGGAGAGAGGTGGACCCCTGGGTAGCTTCCTGAGGTCAAAGGCCCCTAGGTGGAGGGCCAGGGGGCACCCTGGGGCCTATCCTGCAAGTCCAAAGAGAGAGGTGGACCCCTGGGTAGCTTGCTGGGGTACGAGGCCCCTAGTTGGAGGGCCAGGGGGCACCCTGGGGCCTCTACTGCAAGCCCAGGGAGAGAGGTGGACCCCTGGTTAGCTTGCTGGGGTTGGAAGCCCCTTGGTGGAAGGCCAGGGGGCACCCTAGGGCCTATACTGCAAGTCCAGGGAGAGAGGTGGACCCATGGGTAGCTCACTGGGGTCAGATGCCCCTAGGTGGACGGCCAGGGAAACCCTGGGGCCTCTACTGCAAGTCCAGGGAGAGAGCTGGTCCCCTGGGTAGCTTGCTGGTGTCAGAGGCAACTAGGTGGAGGGACAGGGGGTACCCTGGGGCCTATACTGCAAGTCCAGGGAGAGAGGTGACTACCCAGGGGTCCACCTCTCTCCAGAAGCCCCTAGGTTTAGTGCCAGGGGGCTTCCTGGGGCCTCAACTGCAAGTCCAAGGAGAAAGGTTGACCCCTGTGTAGCTTGCCAGGGTCAGAGGCAACTAGGTGGAAGGCCAGGGGGCACCCTAAGGTCTACACTGCAAGTCCAGGGAGAGAGGTGGACCCCTGGGTAGCTTTCTAAGGTCAGAGGCCCCTAGGTGGAGGGCCAGAAGGGCACCCTGGGGCCTATCCTGCAAGTCCAGGGAGAGATGTGGACCCCTGGGTAGCTTGCTGAGGTACGAGGCCCCTAGGTGGAGGGCCAGGGGGCACCCTGGGGCCTCTACTGCAAGTCCAGGGAGAGAGGTGGACCCCTGGGTAGCTTGCTGGGGTACGAGGCCCCTAGGTGGACGGCCAGGGGGCTTCGTGGGGCCTCTGCTGCATGTCCAGGGAGTGAGGTGGACCCCTGGGTAGCTTGCTGGGGTCGGAAGCCCCTTGGTGGAAAGCCAGGGGGCACCCTGGGGCCTATACTGCAAGTCCAGGGAGAGAGGTGGACCCATGGGTAGCTTACTGGGGTCAGAGGCCCCTAGGTGGAGGGCCAGGGGCACCCTGGGGCCTCTTCTGCAAGTCCAGGGAGAGAGGTGGACCCCTGGGTAGCTTGCTGGTGTCAGAGGCAACTAGGTGGAGGGACAGGGGGTACCCTGGGGCCTTTACTGCAAGTCCAGGGAGAGAGGTGGACCCCTGGGTAGCTTCTTGGGGTCAGAGTCCCCTAGGTGGAGGGCCATGAGGTACCCTAGGGCCTCTACTGCAAGTCCAGGGAGAGAGGTGGACCCCTGGGTAGCTTGCTGGGGTCAGAGGCAACTAGGTGGAGGGCCAGGGGGCACCCTGGGGCCTCTACTGCAAGGCCAGGGAGAGAGGTGGACCCCTTGGTAGCTTGCTGGGGTTAGAGACCCCTAGGTGGAGGGCCAGGGGGCAACCTGGGGCCTCTACTGCAAGTCTAGGGAGCGAGGTGGACCCATGGGTAGCTTGCTGGGGTAAGAGGCCCCTTGGTGGAGGGCCAGGGGGCACCCTGGGGCCTCTACTGCAAGTCCAGGGAGAGAGGTGGACCCCTGGGTAGTTTTTCTGGGGTCAGAGGCCCCTAGGCGGAGGGACAGGAGGCTTCCTGGGGCCTCTACTGCAAGTCCAGGGAGAAAGGTGTACCCCTGGGTAGCTTGCTTTCGTCAGAGGCCTCTAGGTGGAGGTCAAGGGGGCACCCTGGGGCCTCTACTGCAATCCCAGGGAGAGTTGTGGACCCTTGTGTAGCTTGCTGGGGTCAGAGGCTCCTGGGTGGAGGGCCAAGGGGCACCCTGGGGCCTATACTGCAAGTCCAGAGAGAGAGGTGGACCCCTGGGTAGCTTCCTGGGGTCAGAGGCCCCTAGGTGGAGGTCAAGGGGGCACCCTGGGGCCTCTACTACAAGTCCAGGGAGAGAGGTGGACCCCTGGGTAGCATGCTGGGGTCGCAGGCAACTAGGTGGAAAGCCAGGGGACACCCTGGGGCCTATACTGCAAGTCCAGGGAGAGAGGTGGACCCCTGGGTAGCTTCCTTGGGTCAGAGGCCCCTAGGTGGAGGTCAAGGGGGCGCCCTGGGGCCTCTACTGCAAGTCCAAGGAGAAAGGTGGACACCTGTGTAACTTGCTGGGGTCAGAGGCCCCTAGGTGGAGGGTCAGGGGGCACCCTGGGGCCTATCCTGCAAGTCCAGGGAGAGAGGTGGACCTCTGGGTAGCTTCTGGGGTACAAGGCCCCTAGGTGGAGGGCGAAGGGGCACCCTGGGGCCTCTACTGCAAGTCCAGGGAGAGAGGTGGACCCCTAGGTAGCTTGCTGGTGTCAGAGGCCTCTAGGTGGAGGGCCAAGGGGCACCCTGGGGCCTATACTGCAAGTCCAGGGAGAGAGGTGGACCCCTGGGTAGCTTGCTGGGGTCTGTAGCCCATAGGTGGAGGGCCAGGGGGTACCCTGGGGCTTATACTGCAAGTCCAGGGAGAGAGGTGGACCCCTGGTAAGCTTCCTAAGGTCAGAGGCCCCTAGGTGGAGGGCGAGGGGACTACCCTGGGGCCTATCCTGCAAGTCCAGGGAGAGAGGTGGACCCCTGGGTAGCTTGCTGGGGTACGAGGCCCCTAGGTGGAGGGTCAGGAGGTACCCTAGGGCCTCTACTGCACGTCCAGGGAGAGAGGTGGACGCCTGGGTAGCTTGCTGGGTTCAGAGGCAACTAGGTGGAGGGCCAGGGGGCACCCTAGGGTCTACACTGCTAGTCCAGGGAGAGAGGTGGACCCCTGGGTAGCTTCCTAAGTTCAGAGGCCCCTAGGTGGAGGGCCAGGGGTACCCTGGGGCCTATACTGCAAGTCCTGGGAGAGAGGTGGACCCCTGGGTAGCTTCCAGAGGTCAAAGGCCCCTAGGTGGAGAGCCAGGGGGCACCCTGGGGCTTATCCTGCAAGTCAAAGGAGAGAGGTGGACCCCTGGGTAGCTTGCTGGGGTACGAGGCCCCTAGTTGGAGGGCCAGGGGGCACCCTGGGGCCTCTACTGCAAGCCCAGGGAGAGAGGTGGACCCCTGGTTAGCTTGCTGGGGTCAGAAGCCGCTAGGTGGAGGGCCAGGGGGCTTCTTGGGGCCTCTACTGCAAGTCCAGGGAGAGAGGTGGACCCTTGTGTAGCTTGCTGGGGTCAGAGGCCCCTGGGTGGAGGGCCAAGGGGCACCCTGGGGCCTATACTGCAAGTCCAGAGAGAGAGGTGGACCCCTGGGTAGCTTCCTGGGGTCAGAGGCCCCTAGGTGGAGGTCAAGGGGGAACCCTGGGGCCTCTACTGCAAGTCCAGGGAGAAAGGTGGACCCCTGGGTAGCATGCTGGGGTTGGAGGCAACTAGGTGGAAAGCCAGGGGACTCCCTGGGGCCTATACTGCAAGTCCAGGGAGAGAGGTGGACACCTGGGTAGCTTGTTGGGGTCAGAAGCCCCTAGGTGTAGTGCCAGGGGGCTTCCTGGGGCCTCAACTGCAAGTCCAAGGAGAAAGGTGGACACCTGTGTAACTTGCTGGGGTCAGAGGCCCCTAGGTGGAGGGTCAAGGGGCACCCTGGGGCCTATCCTGCAAGTCCAGGGAGAGAGGTGGACCTCTGGGTAGCTTCTGGGGTACGAGGCCCCTAGGTGGAGGGCGAGGGGGCACCCTGGGGCCTCTACTGCAAGTCCAGGGAGAGAGGTGGACCCCTAGGTAGCTTGCTGGTGTCAGAGGCCTCTAGGTGGAGGGCCAAGGGGCACCCTGGGGCCTATACTGCAAGTCCAGGGAGAGAGGTGGACCCCTGGGTAGCTTGCTGGGGTCTGTAGCCCATAGGTGGAGGGCCAGGGGGTACCCTGGGGCTTATACTGCAAGTCCAGGGAGAGAGGTGGACCCCTGGTAAGCTTCCTAAGGTCAGAGGCCCCTAGGTGGAGGGCCAGGGGGCACCCTGGGGCCTATCCTGCAAGTCCAGGGAGAGAGGTGGACCCCTGGGTAGCTTGCTGGGGTACGAGGCCCCTAGGTGGAGGGTCAGGAGGTACCCTAGGGCCTCTACTGCAAGTCCAGGGAGAGAGGTGGACCCCTGGGTAGCTTGCTGGGTTCAGAGGCCCCTAGGTGGAGGGCCAGGGGTACCCTGGGGCCTATACCGCAAGTCCTGGGAGAGAGGTGGACCCCTGGGTAGCTTCCAGAGGTCAAAGGCCCCTAGGTGGAGAGCCAGGGGGCACCCTGGGGCTTATCCTGCAAGTCAAAGGAGAGAGGTGGACCCCTGGGTAGCTTGCTGGGGTACGAGGCCCCTAGTTGGAGGGCCAGGGGGCATCCTGGGGCCTCTACTGCAAGCCCAGGGAGAGAGGTGGACCCCTGGTTAGCTTGCTGGGGTCAGAAGCCGCTAGGTGGAGGGCCAGGGGGCTTCTTGGGGCCTCTACTGCAAGTCCAGGGAGAGAGGTGGACCCCTGGGTAGCTTGCTGTTGTCGTAGGCCCCCAGGTGGAGGGCCAGGGGGCTTCCTGGGGCTTCTACTGCAAGTCTAGGGAGAGAGGTGGACCCCTGGGTAGCTTGCTGGGGTCAGAGGCCCCTAGGTGGACGGCCAGGGGGCATCGTGGGGCCTCTACTGCAACTCCAGGGAGAGAGGTGGACCCTGGGTAGCTTGCTGGGGTAGGAAGCCCCTTGGTGGAAGGCCAGGGGGCACCCTGGGGCCTATACTGCAAGTCCAGGGAGAGAGGTGGACCCATGGGTAGCTTACTGGGGTCAGAGGCCCCTAGGTGGAGGGCCAGGGGCACCCTGGGGCCTCTACTGCAAGTCCGAGAGAGGTGGACCCCTGGGTAGCTTGCTGGTGTCAGAGGCAACTAGGTGGATGGACAGGGGGTAACCTGGGGCCTATTCTGCAAGTCCAGGGAGAGAGGTGGACCCCTGGGTAGCTTCCTGAGATCAGAGGCCCATAGGTGGAGGGCCAGGGGGCACCCTGGGGCCTATCCTGCAAGTCCAGGGAGAGAGGTGGACCCCTGGGTAGCTTGCTGGGGTACGAGGCCCCTAGGTGGAGGGCCAGGGGGCACCCTGGTGCCTATACTGCAAGTCTAGGGAGAGAGGTGGACCCCTGGGTAGCTTCCTAAGGTTAAAGGCCCCTAGGTGGAGGGCCAGGGGGCACCCTGGGGCCTATCCTGCAAGTCTAGGGAGAGAGGTGGACTCCTGGGTAGCTTGCTGGGGTACAAGGCCCCTAAGTGGAGGGCCAGGGGGCTCCCAGGGGACTCTACTGCAAGGCCAGTGAGAGAGTTGGACCCATGGGTAGCTAGCTGAGGTAAGAGGCCCCTAAGTGGAGGGCCAGGGGGCACCCTGGGGCCTCTACTGCAAGTGTAGGGAGAGAGTTGGACCCATGGGTAGCTAGCTGAGGTAAGAGGCCCCTAAGTGGAGGGCCAGGGGGCACCCTGGGGCCTCTACTGCAAGTCCAGGGAGAGAGGTGGACCCCTGGGTAGTTTGCTGGGGTCAGAGGCCCCTAGGCGGAGGGACAGGAGGCTTCCTGTGGCCTCTACTGCAAGTCCAGGGAGAAAGGTGGACCCCTGGGTAGCTTGCTTGGGTCAGAGGCCCCTAGGTGGAGGTCAAGGGGGCACCCTGGGGCCTCTACTGCAATCCCAGGGAGAGTTGTGGACCCTTGTGTAGCTTGCTGGGGTCAGAGGCCCCTGGGTGGAGGGCCAAGGGGCACCCTGGGGCCTATACTGCAAGTCCAGGGAGAGAGGTGGACCCCTGGGTAGCATGCAGGGGTCGGAGGCAACTAGGTGTAGGGCCAAGGGACACCCTGGGGCCTATACTGCAAGTCCAGGGAAAGAGGTGGACACCTGGGTAGATTGTTGGGGTCAGAAGCCTCTAGGTTTAGTGCCAGGGGGCTTCCTGGGGCCTCAACTGCAAGTCCAAGGAGAAATGTGGACCCCTGGGTAGCTTCCTGGGGTCAGAGACCCCTAGGTAGAGGGTCAGGAGGTACCCTAGGGCCTCTACTGCAAGTCCAAGGAGAGAGGTGGACCCCTGGGTAGCTTCCTGGGGTCAGAGGCCCCTAGGTGGAGGGCAAGGGGGCACCCTGGGGCCTCTACTGCAAGTCCAGGGAGAGAGGTGGACCCCTGCGTAGCATGCTGGGGTCGGAGGCAACTAGGTGGAGGGCCAGGGGACACCCTGGGGCCTCTACTGCAAGTCCAAGGAGAGAGGTGGACCCCTGGGTAGCTTCCAGAGGTCAAAGGCCCCTGGGTGGAGAGCCAGGGGGCACCCTGGGGCTTATCCTGCAAGTCAAAGGAGAGAGGTGGACCCCTGGGTAGCTTGCTGGGGTACGAGGCGCCTAGTTGGAGGGCCAGGGGACACCCTGGGGCCTCTACTGCAAGCCCAGGGAGAGAGGTGGACCCCTGGTTAGCTTGCTGGGGTCAGAAGCCGCTAGGTGGAGGGCCAGGGGGCTTCTTGGGGCCTCTACTGCAAGTCCAGGGAGAGAGGTGGACCCCTGGGTAGCTTGCTGTTGTCGTAGGCCCCCAGGTGGAGGGCCAGGGGGGTTCCTGGGGCTTCTACTGCAAGTCTAGGGAGAGAGGTGGACCCATGGGTAGCTTGCTGGGGTCAGAGGCCCCTAGGTGGACGGCCCGGGGGCTTCGTGGGGCCTCTACTGCAAGTCCAGGGAGAGAGGTGGACCCTGGGTAGCTTGCTGGGGTCGGAAGCCCCTTGGTGGAAGGCCAGGGGGCACCCTGGGGCCTATACTGCAAGTCCAGGGAGAGAGGTGGACCCATGGGTAGCTTACTGGGGTCAGAGGCCCCTAGGTGGAGGGCCAGGGGCACCCTGGGGCCTCTACTGCAAGTCCAGGGAGAGAGGTGGACCCCTGGGTAGCTTGCTGGTGTCAGAGGCAACTAGGTGGAGGGACAGGGGGTACCCTGGGGCCTATTCTGCAAGTCCAGGGAGAGAGGTGGACCCCTGGGTAGCTTCCTGAGATCAGAGGCCCATAGGTGGAGGGCCAGGGGGTACCCTGGGGCCTATACTGCAAGTCAAGGGAGAGAGGTGGACCCTTGGGTAGCTTCCTAAGGTTAGAGGCCCCTAGGTGGAGGGCCAGGGGGCACCCTTCAACCTATCCTGCAAGTCTAGGGAGAGAGGTGGACCCCTGGGTAGCTTGCTGGGGTACAAGGTCCCTAGGTGGAGGGCCAGGGGGCACCCTGGGGACTCTACTGCAAGGCCAGTGAGTGAGGTGGACCCCTTGGTAGCTTGCTGGGGTTAGAGACCCCTAGGTGGAGGGCCAGGGGGCACCCTGGGGCCTCTACTGCAAGTCTAGGGAGAGAGTTGGACCCATGGGTAGCTAGCTGAGGTAAGAGGCCCCTAAGTGGAGGGCCAGGGGGCACCCTGGGGCCTCTATTGCAAGTCCAGGGAGAGAGGTGGACCCCTGGGTAGTTTGCTGGGGTCAGAGGCCCCTAGGCGGAGGGACAGGAGGCTTCCTGGGGCCTCTACTGCAAGTCCAAGGAGAAAGGTGGACCCCTGGTTAGCTTGCTTGGGTCAGAGGCCCCTAGGTGGAGGTCAAGGGGGCACCCTGGGGCCTCTACTGCAATCCCAGGGAGAGTTGTGGACCCTTGTGTAGCTTGCTGGGGTCAGAGGCCCCTGGGTGGAGGGCCAAGGGGCACCCTGGGGCCTATACTGCAAGTCCAGGGAGAGAGGTGGACCCCTGGGTAGCATGCTGGGGTCGGAGGCAACTAGGTGGAGGGCCAGGGGACACCGTGGGGCCTCTACTGCAAGTCCAGGGAGAGAGGTGGACACCTGGGTAGCTTGTTGGGGTCAAAAGCCCCTAGGTTTAGTGCCAGGGGGCTTCCTGGGGCCTCAACTGCAAGTCCAAGGAGAAAGGTGGACCCCTGGGTAGCTTCCTGGGGTCAGAGACCCCTAGGTGGAGGGTCAGGAGGTACCCTAGGTTCTCTACTGCAAGTCCAAGGAGAGAGGTGGACCCCTGGGTAGCTTGCTGGGGTCCGAGGCAACTAGGTGGAGGGCCAAGGGGCACCCTGGGGCCTTTACTGCAAGTCCAGAGAGAGAGGTGGACCCCTGGGTAGCTTGCTGGGGTCAGAGGCCCCTAGGTGGAGGGCAAGGGGGCACCCTGGGGCCTCTACTGCAAGTCCAGGGAGAGAGGTGGACCCCTGCGTAGCATGCTGGGGTCAGAGGCCCCTGGGTGGAGGGCCAAGGGGCACCCTGGGGCCTATACTGCAAGTCCAGGGAGAGAGGTGGACCCCTGGGTAGCATGCTGGGGTCGGAGGCAACTAGGTGGAGGGCCAGGGGACACCGTGGGGCCTCTACTGCAAGTCCAGGGAGAGAGGTGGACACCTGGGTAGCTTGTTGGGGTCAAAAGCCCCTAGGTTTAGTGCCAGGGGGCTTCCTGGGGCCTCAACTGCAAGTCCAAGGAGAAAGGTGGACCCCTGGGTAGCTTCCTGGGGTCAGAGACCCCTAGGTGGAGGGTCAGGAGGTACCCTAGGGCCTCTACTGCAAGTCCAAGGAGAGAGGTGGACCCCTGGGTAGCTTGCTGGGGTCCGAGGCAACTAGGTGGAGGGCCAAGGGGCACCCTGGGGCCTATACTGCAAGTCCAGAGAGAGAGGTGGACCCCTGGGTAGCTTGCTGGGGTCAGAGGCCCCTAGGTGGAGGGCAAGGGGGCACCCTGGGGCCTCTACTGCAAGTCCAGGGAGAGAGGTGGACCCCTGCGTAGCATGCTGGGGTCAGAGGCAACTAGGTGGAGGGCCAGGGGACACCCTGGGGCCTATACTGCAAGTCCAGGGAGAAAGGTGGACACCTGGGTAGCTTGTTGGGGTCAGAAGTCCCTAGGTTTAGTGCCAGGGGGCTTCCTGGTGCCTCAACTGCAAGTGCAAGGAGAAAGGTGGACCCCTGTGTGGCTTGCTGGTGTCAGAGGCCCCTAGGTGGAGGGTCAGGGGGCACCCTGGGGCCTATCCTGCAAGTCCAGGGAGAGAGGTGGACCCCTGGGTAGCTTGCTGGGGTCAGAGGCATCTAGGTGGAGGGCCAGGGGGCACCCTAGGGTCTACAATGCAAGTCCAGGGAGAGAGGTGGACCCCTGGGTAGCTTCCTAAGGTCAGAGGCCCCTAGGTGGAGGGCCAGGGGGCACCCTGGGGCCTATCCTGCAAGTCCAGGGAGAGAGGTGGACCGCTGGGTAGCTTGCTGGGGTACGAGGCCCCTAGGTGGAGGGCCAGGGGGCACCCTGGGGCCTATCCTGCAAGTCCAGGGAGAGAGGTGGACCCCTGGGTAGCTTGCTGGGGTCAGAGGCAACTAGGTGGAAGGACAGGGGTACCCTGGGGCCTATACTGCAAGTCCAGGGAGAGAGGTGGACCCCTGGGTAGCTTCCAGAGGTCAAAGGCCCCTAGGTGGAGAGCCAGGGGGCACCCTGGGGCTTATCCTGCAAGTCAAAGGAGAGAGGTGGACCCCTGGGTAGCTTGCTGGGGTACGAGGCCCCTAGTTGGAGGGCCAGGGGGCACCCTGGGGCCTCTACTGCAAGCCCAGGGAGAGAGGTGGACCCCTGGTTAGCTTGCTGGGGTCAGAAGCCGCTAGGTGGAGGGCCAGGGGCTTCTTGGGGCCTCTACTGCAAGTCCAGGGAGAGAGGTGGACCCCTGGGTAGCTTGCTGTTGACGTAGGCCCCCAGGTGGAGGGCCAGGGGGCTTCCTGGGGCTTCTACTGCAAGTCTAGGGAGAGAGGTGGACCCCTGGGTAACTTGCTGGGGTCAGAGGCCCCTAGGTGGACAACCAGGGGGCTTCGTGGGGCCTCTACTGCAAGTCCAAGGAGAGAGGTGGACCCTGGGTAGCTTGCTGGGGTCGGAAGCCCCTTGGTGGAAGGCCAGGGGGCACCCTGGGGCCTATACTGCAAGTCCAGGGAGAGAGGTGGACCCATGGGTAGCTTACTGGGGTCAGAGGCCCCTAGGTGGAGGGCCAGGGGCACCCTGGGGCCTCTACTGCAAGTCCAGGGAGAGAGGTGGACCACTGGGTAGCTTGCTGGTGTCAGACGCAACTAGATGGAGGGAAAGGGGGTACCCTGGGGCCTATTCTGCAAGTCCAGGGAGAGAGGTGGACCCATGGGTAGCTTCCTGAGATCAGAGGCCCATAGGTGGAGGGCCAGGGGGCACCCTGGGGCCTATCCTGCAAGTCCAGGGAGAGAGGTGGACACCTGGGTAGCTTGTTGGGGTCAGAAGCCCCTAGGTTTAGTGCCAGGGGGCTTCCTGGTGCCTCAACTGCAAGTCCAAGGAGAAAGGTGAACCCCTGTGTAGCTTCCTGGGGTCAGAGGCCCATAGGTGGAGGGCAAGGGGGCACCCTGGGGCCTCTACTGCAAGTCCAGGGAGAGAGGTGGACACCTGGGTAGCTTGTTGGGGTCAGAAGCCCCTAAGTTTAGTGCCAGGGGGCTTCCTGGTGCCTCAACTGCAAGTCCAAGGAGAAAGGTGGACCCCTGTGTAGCTTGCTGGGGTCAGAGGCCCTTAGGTGGAGGGTCAGGGGGCACCCTGGGGCCTATCCTGCAAGTCCAGGGAGAGAGGTGGACCCCTGGGTAGCTTGCTGGGGTCAGAGGCATCTAGGTGGAGGGCCAGGGGGCACCCTAGGGTCTACAATGCAAGTCCAGGGAGAGAGGTGGACCCCTGGGTAGCTTCCTAAGGTCAGAGGCCCCTAGGTGGAGGGCCAGGGGGCACCCTGGGGCCTATCCTGCAAGTGCAGGGAGAGAGGTGGACCGCTGGGTAGCTTGCTGGGGTACGAGGCCCCTAGGTTTAGTGCCAGGGGGCTTCCTGGTGCCTCAACTGCAAGTCCAAGGAGAAAGGTGAACCCCTGTGTAGCTTCCTGGGGTCAGAGGCCCCTAGGTGGAGGGCAAGGGGGCACCCTGGGGCCTCTACTGCAAGTCCAGGGAGAGAGGTG
This sequence comes from Danio rerio, assembly GCF_049306965.1. Classification (NCBI taxonomy): domain Eukaryota; kingdom Metazoa; phylum Chordata; class Actinopteri; order Cypriniformes; family Danionidae; genus Danio; species Danio rerio. The sequence goes on along the minus strand of NC_133182.1, from coordinate 55,864,333 downwards.
GACACCTGGGTAGCTTGTTGGGGTCAGAAGCCCCTAGGTTTAGTGCCAGGGGGCTTCCTGGTGCCTCAACTGCAAGTCCAAGGAGAAAGGTGGACCCCTGTGTAGTTTGCTGGGGTCAGAGGCCCTTAGGTGGAGGGTCAGGGGGCACCCTGGGGCCTATCCTGCAAGTCCAGGGAGAGAGGTGGAATCCTGGGTAGCTTGCTGGGGTCAGAGGCATCTAGGTGGAGGGCCAGGGGGCACCCTAGGGTCTACAATGCAAGTCCAGGGAGAGAGGTGGACCCCTGGGTAGCTTCCTAAGGTCAGAGGCCCCTAGGTGGAGGGCCAGGGGGCACCCTGGGGCCTATCCTGCAAGTGCAGGGAGAGAGGTGGACCGCTGGGTAGCTTGCTGGGGTACGAGGCCCCTAGGTTTAGTGCCAGGGGGCTTCCTGGTGCCTCAACTGCAAGTCCAAGGAGAAAGGTGAACCCCTGTGTAGCTTCCTGGGGTCAGAGGCCCCTAGGTGGAGGGCAAGGGGGCACCCTGGGGCCTCTACTGCAAGTCCAGGGAGAGAGGTGGACACCTGGGTAGCTTGTTGGGGTCAGAAGCCTCTAGGTTTAGTGCCAGGGGGCTTCCTGGTGCCTCAACTGCAAGTCCAAGGAGAAAGGTGGACCCCTGTGTAGCTTGCTGGGGTCAGAGGCCCCTAGGTGGAGGGTCAGGGGGCACCCTGGGGCCTATCCTGCAAGTCCAGGGAGAGAGGTGGACCCCTGGGTAGCTTGCTGGGGTCAAAGGCATCTAGGTGGAGGGCCAGGGGGCACCCTAGGGTCTACAATGCAAGTCCAGGGAGAGAGGTGGACCCCTGCGTAGCTTCCTAAGGTCAGAGGCCCCTAGGTGGAGGGCCAGGGGGCACCCTGGGGCCTATCCTGCAAGTCCAGGGAGAGAGTTGGACCGCTGGGTAGCTTGCTGGGGTACGAGGCCCCTAGGTGGAGGGCCAGGGGGCACCATGGGGCCTATCCTGCAAGTCCAGGGAGAAAGGTGGACCCCTGGGTAGCTTGCTGGGGTCAGAGGCAACTAGGTGGAAGGACAGGGGTACCCTGGGGCCTATACTGCAAGTCCAGGGAGAGAGGTGGACCAATGGGTAGCTTCCAGAGGTCAAAGGCCCCTAGGTGGAGAGCCAGGGGGCACCCTGGGGCTTATCCTGTATGTCAAAGGAGAGAGGTGGACCCCTGGGTAGCTTGCTGGTGTCAGAGGCAACTAAGTGGAGGGACAGGGGGTACCCTGGGGCCTATTCTGCAAGTCCAGGGAGAGAGGTGGACCCCTGGGTAGCTTCCTGAGATCAGAAGCCCATAGGTGGAGGGCCAGGGGGAACCCTGGGGCCTATCCTGCAAGTCCAGGGAGAGAGGTGGACCCCAGGGTAGCTTGCTGGGGTACGAGGCCCCTAGGTGGAGGGCCAAGGGGCACCCTGGGGCCTATACTGCAAGTCCAGGGAGAGAGGTGGACCCCTGAGTAGCTTGCTGGGGTCAGAGGCCTCTAGGTGGAGGGCCAAGGGGCACCCTGGGACCTCTTCTTCAAGTCCAGGGAGAGAGGTGGACCCCTGGGTAGCTTGCTGGGGTCTGAAGCCCATAGGTGGAGGGCCATGGGGTACCCTGGGGTCTATACTGCAAGTCCAGGGAGAGAGGTGGACCCTTGGGTAGCTTCCTAAGGTTAGAGGCCCCTAGGTGGAGGGCCAGGGGGCACCCTGGGGGCTATCCTGCAAGTTTAGGGAGAGAGGTGGACCCCTGGGTAGCTTGCTGGGGTACAAGGCCCCTAGGCGGAGGGCCAGGGGGCACCCTGGGGACTCTACTGCAAGGCCAGGGAGAGAGGTGGACCCCTTGGTAGCTTGCTGGGGTTAGAGACCCCTAGGTGGAGGGCCAGGGGGCCCCCTGGGGCCGCTACTGCAAGTCTAAGGAGAGAGTTGGACCCATGGGTAGCTAGCTGAGGTAAGAGGCCCCTAAGTGGAGGGCCAGGGGGCACCCTGGGGCCTCTACTGCAAGTCCAGGGAGAGAGGTGGACCCCTGGGTAGTTTGCTGGGGTCAGAGGCCCCTAGGCGGAGGGACAGGAGGCTTCCTGGGGCCTCTACTGCAAGTCCAGGGAGAAAGGTGGACCCCTGGGTAGCTTACTTGGGTCAGAGGCCCCTAGGTGGAGGTCAGGGGGCACCCTGGGGCCTCTACTGCAATCCCAGGGAGAGTTGTGGACCCTTGTGTAGCTTGCTGGGGTCAGAGGCCCCTGGGAGGAGGGCCAAGGGGCACCCTGGGGCCTATACTGCAAGTCCAGGGAGAGAGGTGGACCCCTGGGTAGCTTGCTGGGGTACGAGGCCCCTAGGTGGAGGGCCAGGGGGCACCATGGGGCCTCTACTCCAAGTCCAGGGAGAGAGGTGGACCCCTGGGTAGCTTGCTGGGGTCAGAGGCAACTAGGTGGAAGGACAGGGGTACCCTGGGGCCTATACTGCAAGTCCAGGGAGAGAGGTGGACCCCTGGGTAGCTTCCAGAGGTCAAAGGCCCCTAGGTGGAGAGCCAGGGGGCACCCTGGGGCTTATCCTGCAAGTCCAAGGAGAGAGGTGGACCCCTGGGTAGCTTGCTGGGGTACGAGGCCCCTAGGTGGAGGGCCAGGGGGCACCCTGGGGCCTCTACTGCAAGTCCAGGGAGAGAGGTGGACCCCTGGGTAGCTTGCTGGGGTCAGAGGCCTCTAGGTGGAGGGCCAGGGGGCACCCTGGGGCCTCTACTGCAAGTCCAGGGAGAGAGTTTGACCCCTGGGTTGCATGCTGGGGTCGGAGGCAACTAGTTGGAGGGCCAGGGGGTACCCTGGGGCCTATACTGCAAGTCCAGGGAGAGAGGTGGACCCCTGGGTAGCTTCCTGGGGTCAGAGTCCCCTAGGTGGAGGGCCAGGAGGTACCCTAGGGCCTCTACTGCAAGTCCAGGGAGAGAGGTGGACCCCTGGGTAGCTTGCAGGGGTCAGACGCAACTAGGTGGAGGGCCAGGAGGTACCCTAGGGCCTCTACTGCAAGTTCAGGGAGAGAGGTGGACCCCTGGGTAGCTTGCTGGGGTCAGAGGCAACTAGCTGGAGGGCCAGGGGGCACCCTAGGGTCTAAACTGCAAGTCCAGGGAGAGAGGTGGACCCCTGGGTAGCTAGCTGGGGTCAGAGGCAACTAGGTGGAGGGCCAGGAGGTACCCTAGGGCCTCTACTGCATGTCCAGGGAGAGAGGTGGACCCCTGGGTAGATTGCTGGGGTGAGAGGCAACTAGGTGGAGGGCCAGGGGCCAGCCTGGGGGCTATCCTGCAAGTCCAGGGAGAGAGGTGGACCCCTGGGTAGCTTGCTGGGGTACGAGGCCCCTAGGTGGAGGGCCAGGGGGCACCCTGGGGCCTCTACTGCAAGTCCAGGGAGAGAGATGGACCCCTGGGTAGCTTCCTAGGGTCAGAGTCCCCTAGGTGGAGGGTCAGGAGGTACCCTAGGGCCTATACTGCAAGTCCAGGAAAAGAGGTGGACCCCTGGGTAGCTTGCTGGGGTCAGAGGCCACTAGGTGGAGGGCCAGGGGGCACCCTAGGGTATACACTGCAAGTCCAGGGAGAGAGGTGGACCCCTGGGAAGCTTTCTAAGGTCAGAGGCCCCTAGGTGGAGGGCCAGGGGGCACCCTGGGGCCTATCCTGCAAGTCCAGGGAGAGATGTGGACCCCTGGGTAGCTTGCTGGGGTACGAGGCCCCTAGGTGGAGGGCCAGGGGGCACCCTGGGGCCTCTACTGCAAGTCCAGGGAGAGAGGAGGACCCCTGGGTAGCTTGCTGGGGTCAGAGGCAACTAGGTGGAGGGCCAGGGGTTACCCTGGGGCCTATCCTGCAAGTCCAGGGAGAGAGGTGGACCCCTGGGTAGCTTGCTGGGGTACGAGGCCCCTAGGTGGAGGGCCAGGGGGCACCATGGGGCCTCTACTGCAAGTCCAGGAAGAGAGGTGGACCCCTGGGTAGCTTGCTGGGGTGCGAGGCCCCTAGGTGGAGGGCCAGGGGACACCCTGGGGCCTATACTGCAAGTCAAGGGAGAGAGGTGGACCCCTGGGTAGCTTCCTGGGGTCAGAGTCCCCTAGGTGGAGGGCCAGGAGGTACTCTAGGGCCTCTACTGCAAGTCCAGGGAGAGAGGTGGACCCCTGGGTAGCTTGCTGGGGTCAGAGGCAACTAGGTGGAGGGCCAGGGGGCACCCTGGGGCCTATCCTGCAAGTCCAGGGAGAGAGGTAGACCCCTGGGTAGCTTGCTGGGGTACGAGGCCCCTAGTTGGAGGGCCAGGGGGCACCCTGGGGCATCTACTGCAAGCCCAGGGAGAGAGGTGGACCCCTGGTTAGCTTACTGGGGTCAGAGGTCGCTATGTGGAGGGCCAAGGGGCTTCTTCGGGCCTCTACTGCAAGTCCAGGGAGAGAGGTGGACCCCTGGGTAGCTTGCTGTTGTCGTAGGCCCCCAGGTGGAGGGCCAGAGGGCTTCCTGGGGCTTCTACTGCAAGTCTAGGGAGAGAGGTGGACCCCTGGGTAGCTTGCTGGGGTCAGAGGCCCCTAGGTGGACGGCCAGGGGGCTTCGTGGGGCCTCTACTGCAAGTCCAGGGAGAGAGGTGGACCCCTGGGTAGCTTGCTGGGGTCAGAGGCAACTAGGTGGAGGGACAGGGGGTATCCTGGGGCCTATACTGCAAGTCCAGGGAAAGAGGTGGACCCCTGGGTAGCTTCCTGAGGTAAGAGGCCCCTTGGTGGAGGGCCAGGGGGCACCCTGGGGCCTATCCTGCAAGTCCAGGGAGAGAGGTGGACCCCTGGGAAGCTTGCTGGGGTACGAAGCCCCTAGTTGGACGGCCAGGGGGCACTCTGGGGCCTCTACTGCAAGTCCAGGGAGAGATGTGGACCCCTGGGAAGCTTGTTGGGGTCAGAGGCCTCAAGGTGGAGGTCAAGGGGGCACCCTGGGGCCTATCCTGCAAGTCCAGGGAGAGAGGTGGACCCCTGGGTAGCTTGCTGGGGTAAAAGGCCCCTAAGTGGAGAGCCAGGGGGCACCCTGGGGCCTCTACTGCAAGGCCAGGGAGAGAGGTGGACCCCTGGGTAGCTTCCTAAGGTCAGAGGCCCCTAGGTGGTGGGCCAGGGGGCACCCTGGGGCCTATCCTGCAAGTCCAGGGAGAGATATGGACCCCTGGGTAGCTTGCTGGGGTACGAGGCCCCTAGGTGGAGGGCCAGGGGGCACCATGGGGCCTCTACTGCAAGTCCAGGGAGAGAGGTGGACCCCTGGGTAGCTTGCTGGGGTCAGAGGCAAATAGGTGGAAGGACAGGGGCACCCTGGGGCCTCTACTGCAAGTCCAGGGAGAGAGGTGGACCCCTGGGTAGCTTCCTGAGGTCAAAGGCTCCTAGGTGGAGAGCCAGGGGGCACCCTGGGGCTCATCCTGCAAGTCCAAGGAGAGAGGTGGACCCCTGGGTAGCTTGCTGGGGTACGAGGCCCCTAGTTGGAGGGCCAGGGGGCACCCTGGGGCCTCTACTGCAATCCCAGGGAGAGAGGTGGACCCCTGGTTAGCTTGCTGGGGTCAGAGGCCGCTAGGTGGAGGGCCAGGGGGCTTCTTGGGGCCTCTACTGCAAGTCCAGGGAGAGAGGTGGACCCCTGGGTAGCTTGCTGTTGTCGTAGGCCCCCAGGTGGAGGGCCAGGGGGCTTCCTGGGGCTTCTACTGCAAGTCTAGGGAGAGAGGTGGACCCCTAGGTAGCTTGCTGGGGTCAGAGGCCCCTAGGTGGACGGCCATGGGGCTTCGTGGGGCCTCTACTGCAAGTCCAGGGAGAGAGGTGGACCCCTGGGTAGCTTGCTGGGGTCGGAAGCCCCTTGGTGGAAGGCCAGGGGGCACCCTGGGGCCTATACTGCAAGTCCAGGGAGAGAGGTTGACCCATGGGTAGCTTACTGGGGTCAGAGGCCCCTAGTCGGAGGGCCAGGGGCACCCTGGGGCCTCTACTGCAAGTCCAGGGAGAGAGCTGGACCCCTGGGTAGCTTGCTTTTGTCAGAGGCAACTAGGTGGAGGGACAGGGGGTACCCTGGGGCCTATACTGCAAGTCCAGGGAGAGAGGTGGACCCCTGGGTAGCTTCCTGAGGTAAGAGGCCCCTGGGTGGAGGGCTAGGGGGCACCCTGGGGCCTCTACTGCAAGTCCAGGGAGAGAGGTGGACCCCTGGGTAGCTTGCTGGGGTCAGAGGCCTCTAGGTGGAGGGCCAGGGGGCACCCTGGGGCCTCTACTGCAAGTCCAGGGAGAGAGGTGGACCCCTGGGTAGCTTGCTGGGGTCAGAGGCCCCTAGGTGGAGGGCCAGGGGGCAACCTGGGGCCTATACTGCAAGACCAGGGAGAGAGGTGGACCCCTGGGTAGCTTCCTGAGGTAAGAGGCCCTTTGGTGGAGGGCCAGGGGGCACCCTGGGGCCTATCCTGCAAGTCCAGGGAGAGAGGTGGACCCCTGGGAAGCTTGCTGGGGTACGAAGCCCCTAGTTGGACGGCCAGGGGGCACTCTGGGGCCTCTACTGCAAGTCCAGGGAGAGATGTGGACCCCTGGTTAGCTTGCTGGGGTCAGAGGCCTCAAGGTGGAGGTCAAGGGGGCACCCTGGGGCCTATCCTGCAAGTCCAGGGAGAGAGGTGGACCCCTGGGTAGCTTGCTGGGGTAAAAGGCCCCTAAGTGGAGAGCCAGGGGGCACCCTGGGGCCTCTACTGCAAGGCCAGGGAGAGAGGTGGACCCCTGGGTAGCTTCCTAAGGTCAGAGGCCCCTAGGTGGTGGGCCAGGGGGCACCCTGGGGCCTATCCTGCAAGTCCAGGGAGAGATATGGACCCCTACGTAGCTTGCTGGGGTACGAGGCCCCTAGGTGGAGGGCCAGGGGGCACCATGGGGCCTCTACTGCAAGTCCAGGGAGAGAGGTGGACCCCTGGGTAGCTTGCTGGGGTCAGAGGCAAATAGGTGGAAGGACAGGGGTACCCTGGGGCCTCTACTGCAAGTCCAGGGAGAGAGGTGGACCCCTGGGTAGCTTCCTGAGGTCAAAGGCTCCTAGGTGGAGAGCCAGGGGGCACCCTGGGGCTCATCCTGCAAGTCCAAGGAGAGAGGTGGACCCCTGGGTAGCTTGCTGGGGTACGAGGCCCCTAGTTGGAGGGCCAGGGGGCACCCTGGGGCCTCTACTGCAATCCCAGGGAGAGGTGGACCCCTGGTTAGCTTGCTGGGGTCAGAGGCCGCTAGGTGGAGGGCCAGGGGGCTTCTTGGGGCCTCTACTGCAAGTCCAGGGAGAGAGGTGGACCCCTGGGTAGCTTGCTGTTGTCGTAGGCCCCCAGGTGGAGGGCCAGGGGGCTTCCTGGGGCTTCTACTGCAAGTCTAGGGAGAGAGGTGGACCCCTAGGTAGCTTGCTGGGGTCAGAGGCTACTAGGTGGACGGCCATGGGGCTTCGTGGGGCCTCTACTGCAAGTCCAGGGAGAGAGGTGGACCCCTGGGTAGCTTGCTGGGGTCGGAAGCCCCTTGGTGGAAGGCCAGGGGGCACCCTGGGGCCTATACTGCAAGTCCAGGGAGAGAGGTTGACCCATGGGTAGCTTACTGGGGTCAGAGGCCCCTAGTCGGAGGGCCAGGGGCACCCTGGGGCCTCTACTGCAAGTCCAGGGAGAGAGCTGGACCCCTGGGTAGCTTGCTTTTGTCAGAGGCAACTAGGTGGAGGGACAGGGGGTACCCTGGGGCCTATACTGCAAGTCCAGGGAGAGAGGTGGACCCCTGGGTAGCTTCCTGAGGTAAAAGGCCCCTGGGTGGAGGGCTAGGGGGCACCCTGGGGCCTCTACTGCAAGTCCAGGGAGAGAGGTGGACCCCTGGGTAGCTTGCTGGGGTCAGAGGCCTCTAGGTGGAGGGCCAGGGGGCACCCTGGGGCCTCTACTGCAAGTCCAGGGAGAGAGGTGGACCCCTGGGTAGCTTGCTGGGGTCAGAGGCCTCTAGGTGGAGGGCCAGGGGGCAACCTGGGGCCTATACTGCAAGACCAGGGAGAGAGGTGGACCCTTGGGTAGCTTCCTAAGGTTAGAGGCCCCTGGGTGGAGGGCCAGGGGGCACCCTGGGGCCTATCCTGCAAGTCCAGGGAGAGAGGTGGACCCCTGGGTAGCTTGCTGGGTTATGAGGCCCCTAGGTGGAGGGCCAGGGGGCACCCTGGGGCCTCTACTACAAGTCCAGGGAGAGAGGTGGACCCCTGGGTAGCTTCCTGGGGTCAGAGTCCCCTAGGTGGAGGGCAAGGAGGTACCCTAGGGCCTCTACTGCAAGTCCAGGGAGAGAGGTGGACCCCTGGGTAGCTTGCTGGGGTCAGAGGCAACTAAGTGGAGGGCCAGGAGGTACCCTAGGGCCTCTACTGCAAGTCCAGGGAGAGAGGTTGACCCCTGGGTAGCTTGCTGGGGTCAGAGGCAACTAGGTGGAGGGCCAGGGGGCACACTAGGGTCTACACTGCAAGTCCAGGGAGAGAGGTGGACCCCTTAGTAGCTTCCTAAGGTCAGAGGCCCCTAGGTGGAGGGCCAGGGGGCACCCTGGGGCCTATCCTGCAAGTCCAGGGAGAGAGGTAGACCCCTGGGTAGCTTGCTGGGGTACAAGGCCCCTAGGTGGAGGGTCAGGGGGCACCATGGGGCCTCTACTGCAAGTCCAGGGAGAGAGGTGGACCCCTGGGTAGCTTCCTGAGGTCAAAGGCCCCTAGGTGGAGAGCCAGGGGGCACCCTGGGGCTTATCCTGCAAGTCCAGGGAGAGAGGTGGACCCCTGGGTAGCTTGCTGGTGTCAGAGGCAACTAGGTGGAGAGCCAGGGGGCACGCTGGGGCCTCTACTGCAAGTCCAGGGAGAGAGGTGGACCCCTGGGTCGCTTGCTGTGGTCAGAGGCCCCTAGGTGGAGAGCCAGGTGGCACCCTGGGGCCTCTACTGCAAGTCCAGGGAGAGAGGTGGACCCCTGGGTAGCTTGCTGGGGTCAGAGGCCTCTAGGTGGAGGTCAAGGGGGCACCCTGGGGCCTATCCTGCAAGTCCAGGGAGAGAGGTGGACCCCTGGGTAGCTTGCTGGGGTAAAAGGCCCCTAGGTGGAGAGCCAGGGGGCACCCTAGGGCCTCTACTGCAAGTCCAGGGAGAGAGGTGGACCCCAGGGTAGCTTGCTGGTGTCAGAGGCAACTAGGTGGAGGGACAGGGGGTACCCTGGGGCCTCTACTGCAATTCCAGGGAGAGAGGTGGACCCCTGGGTAGCTTGCTGGTTTCAGAGGCAACTAGGTGGAGAGCCAGGGGGCACGCTGGGGCCTCTACTGCAAGTCCAGGGAGAGAGGTGGACCCCTGGGTCGCTTGCTGTGGTCAGAGGCCCCTAGGTGGAGGGCCAGGTGGCACCCTGGGGCCTCTACTGCAAGTCCAGGGAGAGAGGTGGACCCCTGGGTAGCTTGCTGGGGTCAGAGGCCTCTAGGTGGAGGTCAAGGGGGCACCCTGGGGCCTATCCTGCAAGTCCAGGGAGAGAGGTGGACCCCTGGGTAGCTTGCTGGGGTAAAAGGCCCCTAGGTGGAGAGCCAGGGGGCACCCTGGGGCCTCTACTGCAAGGCCAGGGAGAGAGGTGGACCCCTTGGTGGCTTGCTGGGGTCAGAGACCCCTAAGTGTAGGGCCAAGGGGCACCCTGGGGCCTCTACTGCAAGTCTAGGGAGAGAGGTGGACCCATGGGTAGCTAGCTGGGGTAAGAGGCCCCTAAGTGGAGGGCCAGGGGGCACCCTGGGGCCTCTACTGCAAGTCCAGGAAGAGAGGTGGACCCCTGGGTAGCTTCCTAAGGTCAGAGGCCCCTAGGTGGAGAGCCAGGGGGCACCCTGGGGCTTATACTGCAAGTCCAAGGAGAGAGGTGGACCACTGGGTAGCTTGCTGGGGTACGAGGCCCCTAAATGGAGGGCCAGGGGGCACCCTGGGGCCTATCCTGCAAGTCCAGGGAGAGAAGTGGACCCCTGGGTAGCTTGCTGGGGTACGAGGCCCCTAGGTGGAGGGCCAGGGGGCACCATGGGGCCTCTACTGTAAATCCAGGGAGAGAGGTGGACCCCTGGGTAGCTTGCTGGGGTCAGAGGCCGCTAGGTGAAGGGCCAGGGGGCTTCTTGGGGCCTCTACTGCAAGTTCAGGGAGAGAGGTGGACCCCTGGGTAGCTTGCTGTTGTCGTAGGCCCCCAGGTGGAGGGCCAGGGGGCTTCCTGGGGCTTCTACTTCAAGTCTAGGGAGAGAGGTGGACCCCTGGGTAGCTTGCTGGGGTACGAGGCCCCTAGGTGGAGGGCCAGGGGGCACCCTGGGGCCTCTACTGCAAGTCCAGGGAGAGAGGTGGACCCCTGGGTAGCTTGCTGGGGCCAGAGGCCCCTAGGTGGAGGGCCAAGGGGCACCCTGGGGCCTATACTGCAAGTCCAGGGAGAGAGGTGGACCCCTGGGTAGCTTGCTGGGGTCTGTAGCCCATAGGTGGATGGCCAGGGGTGTACCCTGGGGCCTGTACTGCAAGTCCAGGGAGAGAGGTGGACCCCTGGGTAGCTTCTTAAGGTCAGAGGCCCCTAGGTGGAGGGCCAGGGGGCACCCTGGGGCCTATCCTGCAAGTCCAGGGAGAGAGATGGACCCCTGGGTAGCTTGCTGGGGTACGAGGTCCCTAGGTGGAGGGTCAGAGGGCACCCTGGGGCCTCTACTGCAAGTCCAGGGAGAGAGGTGGACCCCTAAGTAGCTTCCTTGGGTCAGAGTCCCCTAGGTAAAGGGTCAGAAGGTACCCTAGGGCCTCTACTGCAAGTCCAGGGAGAGAGGTGGACCCCTGGGTAGCTTGCTGGGGTCAGAAGCAACTAGGTGGAGGGCCAGGGGGCACCCTAGTGTCTACACTGCAAGTCCAGGGAGATAGGTGGACCCCTGGGTAGCTTCCTAAGGTCAGAGGCCCCTAGGTGGAGGGTCAGGGGGCACCCTGGGGCCTATCCTGCAAGTCCAGAGAGAGATGTGGACCCCTGGGTAGCTTGCTGGGGTACGAGGCCCCTAGGTGGAGGGCCAAGGGGCACCCTGGGGCCTATACTGCAAGTACAGGGAGAGAGGTGGACCCCTGGGTAGCTTGCTGGGGTACGAGGCCCCTAGGTGGAGGGCCAGGGGGCACCATGGGGCCTCTACTGCAAGTCCAGGGAGAGAGGTGGACCCCTGGGTAGCTTCCTGAGGTCAAAGGCCCCTAGGTGGAGAGCCAGGGGGCACCCTGGGGCTTATCCTGCAAGTCCAAGGAGAGAGGTGGACCCCTGGGTAGCTTGCTGGGGTACGAGGCCCCTAAATGGAGGGCCAGGGGGCACCCTGGGGCCTCTGCTGCAAGCCCAGGGAGAGAGGTGGACCCCTGGTTAGCTTGCTGGGGTCAGAGGCTGCTAGTTGGAGGGCCAGGGGGCTTCTTGGGGCCTCTACTGCAAGTCCAGGGAGAGAGGTGGACCCCTGGGTAGCTTGCTGTTGTCGTAGGCCCCCAGGTGGAGGGCCAGGGGGCTTCCTGGGGCTTCTACTGCAAGTCTAGTGAGAGAGGTGGACCCCTGGGTAGCTTGCTGGGGTACGAGAACCCTAGGTGGAGGGCCAAGGGGCACCCTGGGGCCTCTACTGCAAGTCCAGGGAGAGAGGTGGACCCCCGGGTAGCTTGCTGCGGTCAGAGGCAACTATGTGGAGGGCCAGGGGGCACCCTGGGGCTTCTACTGCAAGTCCAGGGAGAGAGGTGGACCCCTGGGTAGCTTGCTGGGGTCAGAGGCCTCTAGGTGGAGGTCAAGGGGGCAGCCTGGGGCCTGTACTGCAATCCCAGGGAGAGAGGTGGACCCTTGTGTAGCTTGCTGGGGTCAGAGTCCTCTATGTGGAGGGCCAGGGGGTACCCTGGGGCCTATCCTGCAAGTCCAGGGAGAGAGGTGGACCCCTGGGTAGCTTGCTGGGGTAAAAAGCCCCTAGGTGGAGAGCCAGGGGGCACCCTGGGGCCTCTACTGCAAGTCCAGGGAGAGAGGTGGACCCCTGGGTAGTTTGCTGGGGTCAGAGGCAACTAGGTGGAGTGCCAGGGGGCACCCTAGGGTGTACACTGCAAGTCCAGGGAGAGAGGTGGACCCCTGGGTAGCTTCCTAAGGTCAGAGGCCCCTAGGTGGAGGGCCAGGGGGCACCCTGGGGCCTATTCTGCAAGTCCAGGGAGAGAGGTGGACCACTGGGTAGCTTGCTGGGGTACGAGGCCCCTAGGTGGAGGGCCAGGGGGCACCCTGGGGCCTCTATTGCAAGTCCAGGGAGAGAGGTGGACCCCTGGGTAGCTTGCTGTGGTCAGAGGCCCCTAGGTGGAGGGCCAGGGGGCACCCTGGGGCCTCTACTGCAAGTCCAGGGAGAGAGGTGGACCCCTGTGTAGCTTGCTGGGGTCAGAGGCCTCTAGGTGGAGGTCAATGGGGCACCCTGGGGCCTATCCTGCAAGTCCAGGGAGAGAGGTGGAACCCTGGGTAGCTTGCTGGGGTAAAAGGCCCCTAGGTGGAGAGCCAGGGGGCACCCTGGGGCCTCTACTGCAAGGCCATGGAGAGAGGTGGACCCCTTGGTGGCTTGCTGGGGTCAGAGACCCCTAGGTGTAGGGCCAAGGGGCACCCTGGGGCCTCTACTGCAAGTCCAGGGAGAGAGGTGGACCCATGGGTAGCTAGCTGGGGTAAGAGGCCCCTAAGTGGAGGGCCAGGGGGCACCCTAGGGTCTACACTGCAAGTCCAGGGAGAGAGGTGGACCCCTGGGTAGCTTCCTAAGTTCAGAGGCCCCTAGGTGGAGGGCCAGGGGGCACCCTGTGGCCTAACCTGCAAGTCCAGGGAGAGAGGTGGACCCCTGGGTAGCTTGCTGGGGTATGAGACCCCTAGGTGGAGGGCCAGGGGTACCCTAGGGCCTATACTACAAGTCCAGGGAGAGAGGTGGACCCCTGGGTAGCTTCCTGAGGTCAAAGGCCCCTAGGTGGAGAGCCAGGGGGCACCCTGGGGCCTATCCTGCAAGTCCAAGGAGAGAGGTGGACCCCTGGGTAGCTTGCTGGGGTTACGAGGCCCCTAGTTGGAGAGCCAGGGGGCACCCTAGGGCCTCTACTGCAAGTCCAGGGAGAGAGGTGGACCCCAGGGTAGCTTGCTGGTGTCAGAGGCAACTAGGTGGAGGGACAGGGGGTACCCTGGGGCCTCTACTGCAATTCCAGGGAGAGAGGTGGACCCCTGGGTAGCTTGCTGGTTTCAGAGGCAACTAGGTGGAGAGCCATGGGGCACGCTGGGGCCTCTACTGCAAGTCCAGGGAGAGAGGTGGACCCCTGGGTCGCTTGCTGTGGTCAGAGGCCCCTAGGTGGAGGGCCAGGTGGCACCCTGGGGCCTCTACTGCAAGTCCAGGGAGAGAGGTGGACCCCTGGGTAGCTTGCTGGGGTCAGAGGCCTCTAGGTGGAGGTCAAGGGGGCACCCTGGGGCCTATCCTGCAAGTCCAGGGAGAGAGGTGGACCCCTGGGTAGCTTGCTGGGGTAAAAGGCCCCTAGGTGGAGAGCCAGGGGGCACCCTGGGGCCTCTACTGCAAGGCCAGGGAGAGAGGTGGACCCCTTGGTGGCTTGCTGGGGTCAGAGACCCCTAAGTGTAGGGCCAAGGGGCACCCTGGGGCCTCTACTGCAAGTCTAGGGAGAGAGGTGGACCCCTGGGTAGCTTCCTGGGGTCAGAGTCCCCTAGGTGGAGGGTCAGGAGGTACCATAGGGCCTCTACTGCAAGCCCAGGGAGAGAGGTGGACCATGGGTAGCTAGCTGGGGTCAGAGGCCTCTAGGCGGAGGGACAGGAGGCTTCCTGGTGCCTCTACTGCAAGTCCAGGGAGAAAGGTGGACCCCTGGGTAGCTTGCTTGGGTCAAAGGCCCCTAGGTGGAGGTCAAGGGGGCACCCTGGGGCCTATACTGCAAGTCCAAAGAGAGAGGTGGACCCCTGGGTAGCTTCCTGGGGTCAGAGGCCCCTAGGTGGAGGGCAAGGGGGCACCCTGGGGCCTCTACTGCAAGTCCAGGGAGAGAGGTGAACCCCTGGGTAGCATGCTGGGGTCGGAGGCAACTAGGTGGAGGGCCAGGGGACACCATGGGGCCTATATTTCATGTCCTGGGAGAGAGGTGGACACCTGGGTAGCTTGTTGGGGTCAGAAGCCCCTAGGATTAGTGCCAGGGGGATTCCTGGGGCCTCAACTGCAAGTCCAAGGAGAAAGGTGGACCCCTGTGTAGCTTGCTGGGGTCATAGGCCCCTAGGTGGAGGGTCAGGGGGCACCCTGGGGCCTATCCTGCAAGTCCAGGGAGAGAGGTGGACCGCTGGGTAGCTTGCTGGGGTACAAGGCCCCTAGGTGGAGGGTCAGGGGGCACCATAGGGCCTCTACTGCAAGTCCAGGGAGAGAGGTGGACCCCTGGGTAGCTTGCTGGGGTCAGAGGCAACTAGGTGGAGGGCCAGGGGGCACCCTAGTGTCTAAACTGTAAGTCCAGGGAGAGAGGTGGACCCCTGGGTAGCTTCCTAAGGTCAGAGGCCCCTAGGTGGAGGCCCAGGGGGCACCCTGGGTTCTATCCTGCAAGTACAGGGAGAGATGTGGACCCCTGGGTAGTTTGCTGGGGTACGAGGCCCCTAGGTGGAGGGCCAAGGGGCACCCTGGGGCCTATACTGCAAGTCCAGAGAGAGAGGTGGACCCCTGGGTAGCTTCCTGGGGTCAGAGGCCCCTAGGTGGAGGGCAAGGGGGCACCCTGGGGCCTCAACTGCAAGTCCAGGGAGAGAGGTGGACCCCTGGGTAGCTTGCTATTGTCAGAGGCCCCTAGGTGGACGGCAAGGGGGCTTCGTGGGGCCTCTACTGCAAATCAGGGAGAGAGGTGGACCCCTGGGTAGCTGGCTGGGGTCTAAAGCCCATAGGTGGAGGGCCAGGGGGTAACCTGGGGCCTATACTGCAAGTCCAGGGAGAGAGGTGTACCCTCGGGTAGCTTCCTAAGGTTAGAGGCCCCTAGGTGGAGGGCCAGGGGCAACCTGGGGCCTATCCTGCAAGTCCAGGGAGAGAGGTGGACCCCTGGGTAGCTTGCTGGGGTCAGAGACCCCTAGGTTGAGGGCCAGGGGGGCACCCTGGGGCCTCTATTGCAAGGCCAGGGAGAGAGGTGGACCCCTTGGTAGCTTGCTGGGGTCAGAGGCCTCTAGGTGGAGGGCCAGGGTGCACCCTGGGGATTCTACTGCAAGTCTATTGAGAGAGGTGGACCCCTGGGTAGCTTCCTGGGATCAGAGTCCCCTAGGTGGAGGGCCAGGAGGTACCCTAGGGCCTCTACTGCATGTCCAGGGAGAGAGGTCGACCCATTGGTAGCTTGCTGAGGTCAGAGGCCCCTAGGTGGAGGGTCAGGGGGCTTCCTGGGGCCTCTACTGCAAGTCCAGGGAGAGAGGTGGACCCCTGGGTAGTTTGTTTGGCTGAGAGGCCCCTAGGTAGAGAGCCAAGGAGCACCCTGGGGCCTATACTGCAAGTTCAGGGAGAGAGGTGGACCCCTGGGTAGCTTCCTGGGGTCAAAGGCCCCTAGGTGGAGTGACTGGGGGCACCCTGGGGCCTCTACTGCAATTCCAGGGAGAGAGGAGGACCCCTGGGTAGCTTGCTGGGGTACGAGGCCCCTAGGTGGAGTGCCAGGGGGCTTCGTGGGGCCTCTACTGCAAGTCCAGGGACAGAGGTGGACCCCTGGGTAGCTTGCTGTGGTCGTAGGCCCCTATGTTGCGGGCGACGGGGCACCCTGGGGCCTTTAGTTCAAGTCCAGGAAGAGAGGTGGACCCCTGGGTAGCTTGCTGGGGTCTTATGCCCCTAGGCGGAGGGCCGGGGGGCACCCTGGGGCCTATACTGCAAGTCCAGGGGGAGAGGTGGACCCCTGGGTAGCTTGCTGGGGTCAGAAACTCTTAGGTGGAGGGCAAGGGGGCACCTTGGGGCCTCTAGTGCAAGTCCAGGGAGAGTTGTGGACCCCTGGGTAGTTTGCTTGGCTGAGAGGCCCCTAGGTGGAGAGCCAAGGAGCACCCTGGGACCTATACTGCAAGTCCAGGGAGAGAGGTATACCCATGGGTTGCTTCCTGGGGTCAAAGGCCCCTAGGTGGAGGGCCTGGGGGCACCCTGGGGCCTCTACTGCAAGTCCAGGGAGAGAGGTGGACCCCTGGGTAGCTTGCTGGGGTCAGAGGCCATTAGGTGGAGGGCCAGGGGGCTTCGTGGGGCCTCAACTGCAAGTCCAGGGAGAGAGGTGGACCCCTGGGAAGCTTGCTGTGGTCGCAGGCCCCTAGGTTGCGGGCTACGGGGCACCCTGGGGCCTATACTTCAATCCCAGGGAGAGAGGTGGACCCCTGGGTAGCTTGCTGGGGTCTTAGGCCCCTTTGTGGAGGGCCGGGGGGCACCCTGGTTCCTATAGTGCAAGTCCAGGGAGAGAGGATGATCCCTGGGTAGCTTCTTAAGGTCAGAGGCCCCTAGGTGGAGGGCCAGGGGGCACCCTGGTTCCTATAGTGCAAGTCCAGGGAGAGAGGATGATCCCTGGGTAGCTTCTTAAGGTCAGAGGCCCCTAGGTGGAGGGCCAGGGGGCACCCTGGGGCCTATCCTGCAAGTCCAGGGAGAGAGATGGACCCCTGGGTAGCTTGCTGTTGTCGTAGGCCCCCAGGTGGAGGGCCAGGGGGCTTCCTGGGGCTTCTACTGCAAGTCTAGGGAGAGAGGTGGACCCCTGGGTAGCTTGCTGGGGTCAGAGGCCCCTAGGTGGATGGCCAGGGGGCTTCGTGGGGCCTCTTCTGCAAGTCCAGGGAGAGAGGTGGACCCCTGGGTAGCTTGCTGGGGTCGGAAGCCTTTTGGTGGAAGGCCAGGGGGCACCCTGGGGCCTATACTGCAAGTCCAGGGAGAGAGGTGGACCCCTGGGTAGCTTGCTGGGGTCTGTAACCCATAGGTGGAGGGCCAGGGGGTACCGTGGGGCCTATACTGCAAGTCCAGGGAGACGGGTGGACCCCTGGGTAGCTTCCTAAGGTCAGAGGCCCTTAGGTGGAGGGCCAGGGGGCACCCTGGGGCCTATCCTGCAAGTCCAGGGAGAGAGGTGGACCCCTGGGTAGCTTGCTGGGGTAGGAGGCCCCTAGGTGGAGGACCAGGGGGCACCATGGGGCCTCTACTGTAAATCCAGGGAGAGAGGTGGACCCCTGGGTAGCTTGCTGGGGTCAGAGGCCGCTAGGTGGAGGGCCAGGGGGCTTCTTGGGGCCTCTACTGCAAGTTCAGGGAGAGAGGTGGACCCCTGGGTAGCTTGCTGTTGTCGTAGGCCCCCAGGTGGAGGGCCAGGGGGCTTCCTGGGGCTTATACTGCAAGTCTAGGGAGAGAGGTGGACCCCTGGGTAGCTTGCTGGGGTCAGAGGCCCCTAGGTGGAGGGCCAGGGGGCACCCTGGGGCCTCTACTGCAAGTCCAGGGAGAGAGGTGGACCCCTGGGTAGCTTGCTGGGGCCAGAGGCCCCTAGGTGGAGGGCCAAGGGGCACCCTGGGGCCTATACTGCAAGTCCAGGGAGAGAGGTGGACCCCTGGGTAGCTTGCTGGGGTCTGTAGCCCATAGGTGGATGGCCAGGGGTGTACCCTGGGGCCTATACTGCAAGTCCAGGGAGAGAGGTGGACCCCTGGGTAGCTTCTTAAGGTCAGAGGCCCCTAGGTGGAGGGCCAGGGGGCACCCTGGGGCCTATCCTGCAAGTCCAGGGAGAGAGATGGACCCCTGGGTAGCTTGCTGGGGTACGAGGTCCCTAGGTGGAGGGTCAGGGGGCACCCTGGGGCCTCTACTGCAAGTCCAGGGAGAGAGGTGGACCACTGGGTAGCTTCCTGGGGTCAGAGTCCCCTAGGTAAAGGGTCAGAAGGTACCCTAGGGCCTCTACTGCAAGTCCAAAGAGAGAGGTGGACCCCTGGGTAGCTTGCTGGGCTCAGAGGCAACTAGGTGGAGGGCCAGGGGGCACCCTAGTGTCTACACTGCAAGTCCAGGGAGATAGGTGGACCCCTGGGTAGCTTCCTAAGGTCAGAGGCCCCTAGGTGGAGGGTCAGGGGGCACCCTGGGGCCTATCCTGCAAGTCCAGAGAGAGATGTGGACCCCTGGGTAGCTTGCTGGGGTACGAGGCCCCTAGGTGGAGGGCCAAGGGGCACCCTGGGGCCTATACTGCAAGTCCAGGGAGAGAGGTGGCCCCTGGGTAGCTTGCTTGGGTCAGAGGCAACTAGGTGGAAGGACAGGGGTACCCTGGGGCCTATACTGCAAGTCCAGGGAGAGAGGTGGACCCTTGGGTAGCTTCCTAAGGTTAGAGGCCTCTAGGTGGAGGGCCAGGGGGCACCCTGGGGCCTATACTGCAAGTCCAGGGAGAGAGGTGGACCCCTGGGTAGCTTGCTGGGGTACAAGGCCCCTAGGTTGAGGGCCAGGGGGCACCCTGGGGCCTCTACTGCAAGTCTAGGGAAATAGGTGGACCCATGGGTAGCTAGCTGGGGTAAGAGGCCCCTAAGTGGAGGGCCAGGGGGCACCCTGGGGCCTCTACTGCAAATCCAGGGAGAGAGGTGGACCCCTGGGTAGTTTGCTGGGGTCAGAGGCCCCTAGGCGGAGGGACAGGGGGCTTCCTGGGGCCTCTACTGCAAGTCCAGGGAGAAAGGTGGACCCCGGGGTAGCTTGCTTGGGTCAGAGGCCCCTAGGTTAAGGTCAAGGGGCACCCTGGGGCCTCTACTGCAATCCCAAGGAGAGTTGTGGACCCTTGTGTAGCTTGCTGGGGTCAAAGGCCCCTGGGTGGAGGGCCAGGGGGCACCCTGGGGCCTATACTGCAAATCCAGAGACAGAGGTGGACCCCTGGGTAGCTTCCTGGGGTCAGAGGCCCCTAGGTGGAGGGCAAGGGGGCACCCTGGGGCCTCTACTGCAAGTCCAGGGAGAGAGGTGGACCCCTGGGTAGCTTGCTGGGGTCAGAGGCTCCTAGGTGGACGGCCAGGGGGCTTCGTGGGGCCTCTACTGCAAGTCAGGGAAAGAGGTGGACCCCTGGGTAGCTGGCTGGGGACTGAAGCCCATAGGTGGAGGGCCAAGGGGTAACCTGGGGCCTATACTGCAAGTCCAGGGAGAGAGGTGGACCCTTTGGTAGCTTTCTAAGGTTAGAGGCCCCTCTAACCTATACTGCCAGGGGGCAACCTGGTTCCTATCCTGCAAGTCCAGGGAGAGAGGTGGACCCCTGGGTAGCTTGCTGGGGTCAGAGACCCCTAGGTGGAGCGCCAGGGGGCACCCTGGGGCCTCTACTGCAAGGCCAGGGAGAGAGGTGGACCCCTGGGTAGCTTCCTGGGGTCAGAGTCCCCTAGGTGGATGGTCAGGAGGTACCCTAGGGCCTCTACTGCAAGTCCAGGGAGAGAGGTGGACCCTGGGTGGCTTGCTGGGGTCAGAGGCCTCTAGGCGGAGGGACAGGAGGCTTCCTGGGGCCTCAACTGCAAGTCCAGGGAGAAAGGTGGACCCCTGGGTAGCTTGCTTGGGTCAAAGGCCCCTAGGTGGAGGTCAAGGGGGCACCCTGGGGCCTCTACTGCAATCCCAGGGAAAGTTGTGGACCCTTGTGTAGCTTGCTGGGGTCAGAGGCCCCTGGGTGGAGGGCCAAGGGGCACCCTGGGGCCTATACTGCAAGTCCAAAGAGAGAGGTGGACCCCTGGGTAGCTTCCTGGGGTCAGAGGCCCCTAGGTGGAGGGCAAGTGGGCACCCTGGGGCCTCTACTGCAAGTCCAGGGAGAGAGGTGGACCCCTGGGTAGCATGCTGGGGTCGGAGGCAACTAGGTGGAGGGCCAGGGGACACCCTGGGGCCTATATTTCAAGTCCAGGGAGAGAGGTGGACACCTGGGTAGCTTGTTGGGGTCAGAAGCCCCTAGGATTAGTGCCAGGGGGCTTCCTGGGGCCTCAACTGCAAGTCCAAGGAGAAAGGTGGACCCCTGTGTAGCTTGCTGGGGTCAGAGGCCCCTAGGTGGAGGGTCAGGGGGCACCCTGGGGCCTATCCTGCAAGTCCAGGGAGAGAGGTGGACCTCTGGGTAGCTTGCTGGGGTACGAGGCCCCTAGGTGGAGGGTCAGGGGGCACCATAGGGCCTCTACAGCAAGTCCAGGGAGAGAGGTGGACCCCTGGATAGCTTGCTGGGGTCAGAGGCAACTAGGTGGAGGGCCAAGGGGCACCCTGGGGCCTATCCTGCAAGTCCAGGGAGAGAGGTGGACCCCTGGGTAGCTTGCTGGGGTACGAGGCCCCTAGGTGGAGGGCCAGGGGGCACCATGGGGCCTCTACTGTAAATCCAGGGAGAGAGGTGGACCCCTGGGTAGCTTGCTGGGGTCAGAGGCCGCTAGGTGGAGGGCCAGGGGGCTTCTTGGGGCCTCTACTGCAAGTTCAGGGAGAGAGGTGGACCCCTGGGTAGCTTGCTGTTGTCGTAGGCCCCCAGGTGGAGGGCCAGGGGGCTTCCTGGGGCTTCTACTGCAAGTCTAGGGAGAGAGGTGGACCCCTGGGTAGCTTGCTGGGGTACGAGGCCCCTAGGTGGAGGGCCAGGGGGCACCCTGGGGCCTCTACTGCAAGTCCAGGGAGAGAGGTGGACCCCTGGGTAGCTTGCTGGGGCCAGAGGCCCCTAGGTGGAGGGCCAAGGGGCACCCTGGGGCCTATACTGCAAGTCCAGGGAGAGAGGTGGACCCCTGGGTAGCTTGCTGGGGTCTGTAGCCCATAGGTGGATGGCCAGGGGTGTACCCTGGGGCCTATACTGCAAGTCCAGGGAGAGAGGTGGACCCCTGGGTAGCTTCTTAAGGTCAGAGGCCCCTAGGTGGAGGGCCAGGGGGCACCCTGGGGCCTATCCTGCAAGTCCAGTGAGAGAGATGGACCCCTGGGTAGCTTGCTGGGGTACGAGGTCCCTAGGTGGAGGGTCAGGGGGCACCCTGGGGCCTCTACTGCAAGTCCAGGGAGAGAGGTGGACCCCTGGGTAGCTTCCTGGGGTCAGAGTCCCCTAGGTAAAGGGTCAGAAGGTACCCTAGGGCCTCTACTGCAAGTCCAGGGAGAGAGGTGGAGCCCTGGGTAGTTTGCTGGGGTCAGAGGCAACTAGGTGGAGGGCCAGGGGGCACCCTAGTGTCTACACTGCAAGTCCAGGGAGATAGGTGGACCCCTGGGTAGCTTCCTAAGGTCAGAGGCCCCTAGGTGGAGGGTCAGGGGGCACCCTGGGGCCTATCCTGCAAGTCCAGAGAGAGATGTGGACCCCTGGGTAGCTTGCTGGGGTACGAGGCCCCTAGGTGGAGGGCCAAGGGGCACCCTGGGGCCTATACTGCAAGTCCAGGGAGAGAGGTGGCCCCTGGGTAGCTTGCTTGGGTCAGAGGCAACTAGGTGGAAGGACAGGGGTACCCTGGGGCCTATACTGCAAGTCCAGGGAGAGAGGTGGACCCTTGGGTAGCTTCCTAAGGTTAGAGGCCTCTAGGTGGAGGGCCAGGGGGCACCCTGGGGCCTATACTGCAAGTCCAGGGAGAGAGGTGGACCCCTGGGTAGCTTGCTGGGGTACAAGGCCCCTAGGTGGAGGTCTAGGGGGCACCCTGGGGCCTCTACTGCAAGTCTAGGGAGAGAGGTGGACCCCTGGGTAGCTTGCTGGGGTCAGAGACCCCTAGGTGGAGGGCCAGGGGGCACCCTGGGGCCTCTACTGCAAGGCCAGGGAGAGAGGTGGACCCTGGGTGGCTTGCTGGGGTCAGAGGCCTCTAGGCGGAGGGACAGGAGGCTTCCTCGGGCCTCTACTGCAAGTCCAGGGAGAAAGGTGGACCCCTGGGTAGCTTGCTTGGGTCAAAGGCCCCTAGGTGGAGGTCAAGGGGGCACCCTGGGGCCTCTACTGCAATCCCAGGGAAAGTTGTGGACCCTTGTGTAGCTTGCTGGGGTCAGAGGCCCCTGGGTGGAGGGCCAAGGGGCACCCTGGGGCCTATACTGCAAGTCCAAAGAGAGAGGTGGACCCCTGGGTAGCTTCCTGGGGTCAGAGGCCCCTAGGTGGAGGGCAAGTGGGCACCCTGGGGCCTCTACTGCAAGTCCAGGGAGAGAGGTGGACCCCTGGGTAGCATGCTGGGGTCGGAGGCAACTAGGTGGAGGGCCAGGGGACACGCTGGGGCCTATATTTCACGTCCAGGGAGAGAGGTGGACACCTGGGTAGCTTGTTGGGGTCAGAAGCCCCTAGGATTAGTGCCAGGGGGCTTCCTGGGGCCTCAACTGCAAGTCCAAGGAGAAAGGTGGACCCCTGTGTAGCTTGCTGGGGTCAGAGGCCCCTAGGTGGAGGGTCAGGGGGCACCCTGGGGCCTATCCTGCAAGTCCAGGGAGAGAGGTGGACCTCTGGGTAGCTTGCTGGGGTACGAGGCCCCTAGGTGGAGGGTCAGGGGGCACCATAGGGCCTCTACTGCAAGTCCAGGGAGAGAGGTGGACCCCTGGATAGCTTGCTGGGGTCAGAGGCAACTAGGTGGAGGGCCAGGGGGCACCCTAGTGTCTAAACTGCAAGTCAAGGGAGAGAGGTGGACCCTTGGGTAGCTTCCTAAGGTCAGAGGCCCCTAGGTGGAGGCCCAAGGGGCACCCTGGAGCCTATCCTGCAAGTACAGGGAGAGATGTGGACCCCTGGGTAGCTTGCTGGGGTACGAGGCCCCTAGGTGGAGGGCCAGGGGGCACCCTGGGGCCTATACTGCAAGTCCAGGGAGAGAGGTGGACCCCTGGGTAGCTTGCTGGGGTCTGTAGCCCATAGGTGGATGGCCAGGGGGTACCCTGGGGCCTATACTGCAAGTCCAGGGAGAGATGTGGACCCCTGGGTAGCTTCCTAAGGTCAGAGGCCCCTAGGTGGAGGGCCAGGGGGCACCCTGGGGCCTATCCTGCAAGTCCAGGGAGAGAGATGGACCCCTTGGTAGCTTGCTGGGGTACGAGGCCCCTAGGTGGAGGGCCAGGGGGAACCCTGGGGCCTCTACTGCAAGTCCAGGGAGAGAGGTGGACCCCTGGGTAGCTTCCTGGGGTCAGAGTCCCCTAGGTGGAGGGTCAGGAGGTACCCTAGGGCCTCTACTGCAAGTCCAGGGAGAGAGGTGGACCCCTGGGTAGCTTGCTGGGGTCAGAGGCAACTAGGTGGAGGGCCAGGGGGCACCCTAGTGTCTAAACTGCAAGTCCAGGGAGATAGGTGGACCCCTGGGTAGCTTCCTAAGGTCAGAGGCCCCTAGGTGGAGGGCCAGGGGGCACCCTGGGGCCTATCCTGCAAGTCCAGAGAGAGATGTGGACCCCTGGGTAGCTTGCTGGGGTACGAGGCTCCTAGGTGGAGGGCCAAGGTTCACCCTGGGGCCTATACTGCAAGTCCAGGGAGAGAGGTGGCCCCTGGGTAGCTTGCTTGGGTCAAAGGCAACTAGGTGGAAGGACAGGGGTACCCTGGAGCCTATACTGCAAGTCCAGGGAGAGAGGTGGACCCTTGGGTAGCTTCCTAAGGTTAGAGGCCCCTAGGTGGAGGGCCAGGGGGCACCCTGGGGCCTATACTGCAAGTCCAGGGAGAGAGGTGGACCACTGGGTAGCTTGCTGGGGTACAAGGCCCCTAGGTGGAGGGCCAGGGGGCACCCTGGGGCCTCTACTGCAAGTCTAGGGAGAGAGGTGGACCCATGGGTAGCTAGCTGGGGTAAGAGGCCCCTAAGTGGAGGGCCAGGGGGCACCCTGGGGCCTCTACTGCAAATCCAGGGAGAGAGGTGGACCCCTGGGTAGTTTGCTGGGGTCAGAGGCCCCTAGGCGGAGGGACAGGGGGCTTCCTGGGGCCTCTACTGCAAGTCCAGGGAGAAAGGTGGACCCCTGGGTAGCTTGCTTGGGTCAGAGGCCCCTAGGTGGAGGTCAAGGGGCACCCTGGGGCCTCTACTGCAATCCCAAGGAGAGTTGTGGACCCTTGTGTAGCTTGCTGGGGTACGAGGCCCCTAGGTGGAGGGCCAAGGGGCACCCTGGGGCCTATACTGCAAGTCCAGAGAGAGAGGTGGACCCCTGGGTAGCTTCCTGGGGTCAGAGGCCCCTAGGTGGAGGGCAAGGGGGCACCCTGGGGCCTCAACTGCAAGTCCAGGGAGAGAGGTGGACCCCTGGGTAGCTTGCTATTGTCAGAGGCCCCTAGGTGGACGGCAAGGGGGCTTCGTGGGGCCTCTACTGCAAATCAGGGAGAGAGGTGGACCCCTGGGTAGCTGGCTGGGGTCTAAAGCCCATAGGTGGAGGGCCAGGGGGTAACCTGGGGCCTATACTGCAAGTCCAGGGAGAGAGGTGTACCCTCGGGTAGCTTCCTAAGGTTAGAGGCCCCTAGGTGGAGGGCCAGGGGGCAACCTGGGGCCTATCCTGCAAGTCCAGGGAGAGAGGTGGACCCCTGGGTAGCTTGCTGGGGTCAGAGACCCCTAGGTTGAGGGCCAGGGGGGCACCCTGGGGCCTCTACTGCAAGGCCAGGGAGAGAGGTGGACCCCTTGGTAGCTTGCTGGGGTCAGAGGCCTCTAGGTGGAGGGCCAGGGGGCACCCTGGGGATTCTACTGCAAGTCTATTGAGAGAGGTGGACCCCTGGGTAGCTTCCTGGTATCAGAGTCCCCTAGGTGGAGGGCCAGGAGGTACCCTAGGGCCTCTACTGCAAGTCCAGGGAGAGAGGTGGACCCATTGGTAGCTTGCTGAGGTCAGAGGCCCTTAGGTGGAGGGTCAGGGGGCTTCCTGGGGCCTCTACTGCAAGTCCAGGGAGAGAGGTGGACCCCTGGGTAGTTTGTTTGGCTGAGAGGCCCCTAGGTAGAGAACCAAGGAGCACCCTGGGGCCTATACTGCAAGTTCAGGGAGAGAGGTGGACCCCTGGGTAGCTTCCTGTGGTCAAAGGCCCCTAGGTGGATTGCCTGGGGGCACCCTGGGGCCTCTACTGCAATTCCAGGGAGAGAGGAGGACCCCTGGGTAGCTTGCTAGGGTATGAGGCCCCTAGGTGGAGTGCCAGGGGGCTTCGTGGGGCCTCTACTGCAAGTCCAGGGACAGAGGTGGACCCCTGGGTAGCTTGCTGTGGTCGTAGGCCCCTAGGTTGCGGGCGACGGGGCACCCTGGGGCCTTTACTTCAAGTCCAGGAAGAGAGTTGGACCCCTGGGTAGCTTGCTGGGGTCTTATGCCCCTAGGCGGAGGGCCGGGGGGCACCCTGGGGCCTATACTGCAAGTCCAGGGGGAGAGGTGGACCCCTGGGTAGCTTGCTGGGGTCAGAAACTCTTAGGTGGAGGGCAAGGGGGCACCCTGGGGCCTCTAGTGCAAGTCCAGGGAGAGTTGTGGACCCCTGGGTAGTTTGCTTGGCTGAGAGGCCCCTAGGTGGAGAGCCAAGGAGCACCCTGGGACCTATACTGCAAGTCCAGGGAGAGAGGTGGACCCCTGGGAAGCTTGCTGTGGTCACAGGCCCCTAGGTTGCGGGCTACGGGGCACCCTGGGGCCTATACTTCAATCCCAGGGAGAGAGGTGGACCCCTGGGTAGCTTGCTGGGGTCTTAGGCCCCTTTGTGGAGGGCCGGGGGGCACCCTGGTTCCTATAGTGCAAGTCCAGGGAGAGAGGATGATCCCTGGGTAGCTTGCTGGGGTCAGAAGCTCCTAGGTGTAGGGCAAGGGGGCACCCTGGAGCCTCTAGTGCAAGTCCAAGGAGAGTTGTGGACCCCTGTGTAGCTTGCTGGGGTCAGAGGCCCCTTTGTGGAAGGCAAGGGGGCACCCTGTGGCCTATACTGCTAGTCCAGGGAAAGAGGTGGACCCCTGGGTAGCTTGCAGGGGTCAGAAGGCCCTAGGTGGAGGGTCAGAAGGCCCTAGGTGGAGGGCCAGGGGGCACCCTGGGGCCTATACTGCAAGTTCAGGGACATTTGTGGACCCCAGGATAGCTTGCTGGGGTCAGAGGCCCCTAGTTGGAGGGCCAGGGGGCTTCTTGGGGCCTCTACTGCAAGTCCAGGGAGAGAGGTGGGCCCCTGGGTACCATGTTGGGGTCGGAGGCAACTAGGTGGAGGGCCAGGGGACACCCTGGGGCCAATACTGCGAGTCCAGGGAGAGAGGTGGACACCTGGGTAGCTTGTTGGGGTCTGAGGCCCCTAGGTGGAGGGTCAGGGGGCACCCTGGGGCCTATCCTGCAAGTCCAGGGAGAGAGGTGGACCTCTGCGTAGTTTGCTGGGGTACGAGGCCCCTAGGTGGAGGGCGAGGGGGCACCCTGGGGCCTCTACTGCAAGTCCAGGGAGAAAGGTGGACCCCTGGGTAGCTTGCTGGGGTCAGAGGCCTCTAGGTGGAGGGCCAAGGGAAACCCTGGGGCCTATACTGCAAGTCCAGGGAGAGAGGTGGAGCCCTGGGTAGCTTGCTGGGGTCTGTAGCCCATAGGTGGAGGGCCAGGGGGTACCCTGGGGCCTATACTGCAAGTCCAGGGAGAGAGATGGACCCCTGGGTAGCTTCCTAAGGTCAGAGGCCCCTAGGTGGAGGGACAGGGGGCACCCTGGGGCCAATCCTGCAAGTCCAGGGAGAG
This sequence comes from Danio rerio, assembly GCF_049306965.1. Taxonomy (NCBI): domain Eukaryota; kingdom Metazoa; phylum Chordata; class Actinopteri; order Cypriniformes; family Danionidae; genus Danio; species Danio rerio. The sequence goes on along the minus strand of NC_133182.1, from coordinate 55,837,928 downwards.
AGGTGGACCCCTGGGTAGCTTGCTGGGGTACGAGGCCCATAGGTGGAGGGCCAGGGGGAACCCTGGGGCCTCTACTGCAAGTCCAGGGAGAGAGGTGGACCCCTGGGTAGCTTCCTGGGGTCAGAGTCCCCTAGGTGGAGGGCCAGGAGGTACCCTAGGGCCTCTACTGCAAGTCCAGGGAGAGAGGTGGACCGCTGGGTAGCTTGCTTGGGTCAGAGGCAACTAGGTGGAGGGCCAGGGGGCACCCTAGGGTCTACACTGCAAGTCCAGGGAGAGAGGTGGACCCCTGGGTAGCTTCCTAAGGTCAGACGCCCCTAGGTGGAGGGCCAAGGGGCACCCTGGGGGCTATCCTGCAAGTCCAGGGAGAGAGGTATACCCATCGGTAGCTTCCTGGGGTCAAAGGCCCCTAGGTGGAGGGCCAGGGGGCACCCTAGTGTCTACACTGCAAGACCAGGGAGAGAGGTGGACCCTTGGGTAGCTTGCTGGGGTCAGAGGCCCCTAGGTGGAGGTCAAGGGGGCACCCTGGGGCCTCTATTGCAATCCCAAGGAGAGTTGTGGACCCTTGTGCAGCTTGCTGGGGTCAAAGGCCCCTGGGTGGAGGGCCAAGGGGCACCCTGGGGCCTGTACTGCAAGTCCAGAGAGAGAGGTGGACCCCTGGGTAGCTTCCTGGGGTCAGAGGCCCCTAGGTGGAGGGCAAGGGGGCACCCTGGGGCCTCTACTGCAAGTCCAGGAAGAGAGGTGGACCCCTGGGTAGCTTGCTGGGGTCAGAGGCCCCTAGGTGGACGGCAAGGGGGCTTCGGTGGGCCTCTACTGCAAGTCAGGGAGAGAGGTGGACCCCTGGGTAGCTGGCTGTGGTCTGAAGCCCATAGGTGGAGGGCCAGGGGGTAACCTAGGGCCTATACTGCAAGTCCAGGGAGAGAGGTGGACCCTTGGGTAGCTTCCTAAGGTTAGAGGCCCCTTGGTGGAGGGCCAGGGGGCAACCTGGGGCCTATACTGCAAGTCCAGAGAGAGAGGTGGACCCCTGGGTAGCTTCCTAAGGTCAGAGGCCCCTAGGTGGAGGGCCAGGGGTACCCTGGGGCCTATACTGCAAGTCCAGGGAGAGAGGTGGACCCCTGGGTAGCTTGCTGTGGTTAGAGACCCCTAGGTGGAGGGCCAGGGGGCACCCTGAGGCCTCTACTGCAAGTCTAGGGAGAGAGGTGGACCCATGGGTAGCTAGCTGGGGTAAGAGGCCCCTAAGTGGAGGTCAAGGGGGCACCCTGGGGCCTCTACTGCAAACCCAGGGAGAGTTGTGGACCCTTGTGTAGCTTGCTGGGGTCCGAGGCCCCTGGGTGGCGGGCCAAGGGGCACCCTGGGACCTATACTGCAAGTCCAAAGAGAGAGGTGGACCCCTGGGTAGCTTCCGGGGGTCAGAGGCCCCTAGGTGGAGGGCAAGGGGGCACCCTGGGGCCTCTACTGCATGTCCAGGGAGAGAGGTGGACCCCTGGGTAGCTTGCTGGTGTCAGAGGCAACTAGGTGGAGGGACAGGGGGTACCCTGGGGCCTATACTGCAAGTCCAGGGAGAGAGGTGGACCCCTGGGTAGCTTCCTGAGATCAGAGGCCCCTAGGTGGAGGGCCAGGGGGCACCCTGGGGCCTCTACTGCAAGTCCAGGGAGAGAAGTGGACCCCTGGGTAGCTTGCTGGGGTCAGAGGCCCCTAGGTGGAGGGCAGGGGGCACCCTGGGGCCTCTACTGCAAGTCCAGGGAGAGAGGTGGACCCCTGGGTAGCTTGCTGGGGTCTGAAGCCCATAGGTGGAGGGCCAGGGGGTACCCTGGGGCCTATACTGCAAGTCCAGGGAGAGAGGTGGACCCTTGGGTAGCTTCCGAAGGTTAGAGGCCCCTAGGTGGAGGGCCAGGGGGCAACCTGGGGCCTGTCCTGCAAGTCCAGGGAGAGAGGTGGACCCCTGGGTAGCTTGCTGGAGTACAAGGCCCCTAGGTGGAGGGCCAGGGGGCACCCTGGGCCTCTACTGCAAGGCCAGGGAGAGAGGTGGACCCCTTGGTAGCTTGCTGGGGTTAGAGACCCCTAGGTGGAGGGCCAGGGGGCACCCTGGGGCCTCTACTGCAAGTCTAGGGAGAGAGGTGGACCCATGGGTAGCTAGCTGGGGTAAGAGGCCCCTAAGTGGAGGTCAAGGGGGCACCCTGGGGCCTCTACTGCAAACCCAGGGAGAGTTGTGGACCCCTGGGTAGCTTGCTGGGGTACGAGGCCCCTAGGTGGACGGCCAGGGGGCTTCGTGAGGCCTCTACTGCAAGTCCAGGGAGAGAAGTGGACCCCTGGGTAGCTTGCTGGGGTCGGAAGCCCCTTGGTGGAAGGCCAAGGGGCACCCTGGGGCCTATACTGCAAGTCCAGGGAGAGAGGTGGACCCATGGGTAGCTTACTGGGGTCAGAGGCCCCTAGGTGGAGGGCCAGGGGCACCCTGGGGCCTCTACTGCAAGGCCAGGGAGAGAGGTGGACCCCTTGGTAGCTTGCTGGGGTTAGAGACCCCTAGGTGGAGGGCCAGGGGGCAACCTGGGGCCTCTACTGCAAGTCTAGGGAGAGAGGTGGACCCATGGGTAGCTAGCTGGGGTAAGAGGCCCCTAAGTGGAGAGCCAGGGGGCACCCTGGGGCCTCTACTGCAAGTCCAGGGAGAGAGGTGGACCCCTGGGTAATTTGCTGGGGTCAGAGGCCCCCAGGCGGAGGGACAGGAGGCTTCCTGGGGCCTCTTCTGCAAGTCCAGGGAGAAAGGTGGACCCCTGGGTAGCTTGCTTGGGTCAGAGGCCTCTAGGTGGAGGTCAAGGGGGCACCCTGGGGCCTCTACTGCAATCCCAGGGAGAGTTGTGGACCCTTGTGTAGCTTGCTGGGGTCTGAGGCCCCTGGGTGGAGAGCCAAGGGGCACCCTGGGGCCTATACTGCAAGTCCAGAGAGAGAGGTGGACCCCTGGGTAGCTTCCTGGGGTCGAAGGCCCTTAGGTGGAGGTCAAGGGGGCACCCTGGGGCCTATCCTGCAAGTCCAGGGAGAGAGGTGGACCCCTGGGTAGCTTGCTGGGGTCAGAGGCCTATAGGTGGAGGGCCAGGGGGCACCCTGGGGCCTCTACTGCAAGTCCAGGGAGAGAGGTGGATCCCTGGGTAGCTTGCTGGGGTCTGAAGCCCATAGGTGGAGGGCCAAGGGGTACCCTGGGGCCTCTACTGCAAGTCTAGGGAGAGAGGAGGACCCATGGGTAGCTAGCTGGGGTAGGAGGCCACTAAGTGGGGGCCAGGGGGCACCCTGGGGCCTCTACTGCAAGTCAAGGGAGAGAGGTGGACCCCTGGGTAGTTTGCTGGGGTCAGAGGCCCCTAGGCGGAGGGACAGGAGGCTTCCTGGGGCCTCTACTGCAAGTCCAGGGAGAGAGGTGGACCTCTGGGTAGCTTGCTGGGGTACGAGGCCCCTAGGTGGAGGGCGAGGGGGCACCCTGGGGCCTCTACTGCAAGTCCAGGGAGAGATGTGGACCCCTGGGTAGCTTGCTGGGGTCAGAAGCCTCTAGATGGAGGGCCAAGGGGCACCCTGGGGCCTATACTGCAAGTCCAGGAAGAGAGGTGGACCCCTGGGTAGCTTGCTGGGGTCTGTAGCCCATAGGTGGAGGGCCAGGGGGTACCCTGGGGCCTATACTGCAAGTCCAGGGAGAGAGGTGGACCCCTGGGTAGCTTCCTAAGGTCAGTGGCCCCTAGGTGGAGGGCCAGGGGGCACCCTGGGGCCTATCCTGCAAGTCCAGGGAGAGAGGTGGACCCCTGGGTAGCTTGCTGGGGTACGAGGCCCCTAGGTGGAGGGCCAGGGGGCACCCTCTGGGCTCCACTGCAAGTCCAGGGAGAGAGGTGGACCCCTGGGTAGCTTCCTGGGGTCAGAGTCCCCTAGGTGGAGGGTCAGGAGGTACCCTAGGGCCTCTACTGCAAGTCCAGGGAGAGAGGTGGACCCCTGGGTAGCTTGCTGGGGTCAGAGGCAACTAGGTGGAGGGCCAGGGGGCACCCTAGGGTCTACACTGCAAGTCCAGGGAGAGAGGTGGAATCCTGGGAAGCTTCCTAAGGTCAGAGGCCCCTAGGTGGAGGGCCAGGGGCCACCCTGGGGCCTATCCTGCAAGTCCAGGGAGAGATGTGGACCCCTGGGTAGCTTACTGGGGTACGAGGCCCCTAGGTGGAGGGCCAGGGGGCACCCTGGGGCCTCTACTGCAAGTCCAGGAAGAGATGTGGACCCCTGGGTAGCTTGCTGGGGTCAGAAGCCCCTTGGTGGAAGGCCAGGGGGCACCCTGGGGCCTATACTGCAAGTCCAGGGAGAGAGGTGGACCCATGGGTAGCTTACTGGGGTCAGAGGCCCCTAGGTGGAGGGCCAGGGGCACCCTGGGGCCTCTACTGCAAGTCCAGGGAGAGAGGTGGACCCCTGGGTAGCTTGCTGGGGTCAGAGGCCTCTAGGTGGAGGGCCAAGGGGCACCCTGGGGCCTATACTGCAAGTCCAGGGAGAGAGGTGGACCCCTGGGTAGCTTGCTGAGGTCTGTAGCCCATAGGTGGAGGGCCAGGGGGTACCCTGGGGCCTCTACTGCAAGTCCAGGGAGAGAGGTGGACCCCTGGGTAGCTTGCTGGTGTCAGAGGCAACTAGATGGAGGGACAGGGGGTACCCTGGGGCCTATACTGCAAGTCCATGGAGAGAGGTGGACCCCTGGGTAGCTTCCTGAGATCAGAGGACCCTAGGTGGAGGGCCAGGGGGCACCCTGGGGCCTATCCTGCAAGTCCAGGGAGAGAGGTGGACCCCTGGATAGCTTGCTGGGGTACGAGGCAACTAGGTGGAGGGCCAGGGGGCACCCTAGGGTCTACACTGCAAGTCCAGGGAGAGAGGTGGACCCCTGGGAAGCTTCCTAAGGTCAGAGGTCCCTACGTGGAGTGCCAGGGGGCACCCTGGGGCCTATCTTGCAAGTCCAGGGAGAGATGTGGACCCCTGGGTAGCTTGCTGGGGTATGAGGCCCCTAAGTTGAGGGCCAGGGGGCACCCTGGGGCCTCTACTGCAAGTCCAGGGAGAGAGGAGGACCCCTGGGTAGCTTGCTGGTGTCAGAGGCAACTAGGTGGAGGGACAGGGGGTACCCTAGGGCCTATACTGCAAGTCCAGGGAGAGAGGTGGACCCCTGGGTAGCTTGCTGGGGTACGAGGCCCCTAGTTGGAGGGCCAGTGGGCACCCTGGGGCCTCTACTGCAAGCCCAGGGAGAGAGGTGGACCCCTGGTTAGCCTGCTGGGGTCGGAAGCCCCTTGGTGGAAGGCCAGGGGGCACCCTGGGGCCTATACTGCAAGTCCAGGGAGAGAGGTGGACCCATGGGTAGCTTACTGGGGTCAGAGGCCCCTAGGTGGAGGGCCAGGGGCATCCTGGGGCCACTACTGCAAGTCCAGGGAGAGAGGTGGACCCCTGGGTAGCTTGTTGGTGTCAGAGGCAACTAGGTGGAGGGACAGGGGGTACCCTGGGGCCTATACTGCAAGTCCAGGGAGAGAGGTGACTACCCAGGGGTCCACCTCTCTCCAGAAGCCCCTAGGTTTAGTGCCAGGGGGCTTCCTGGGGCCTCAACTGCAAGTCCAAGAAGAAAGGTGGACCCCTGTGTAGCTTGCTGGGGTCAGAGGCAACTAGGTGGAGGGCCAGGGGGCACCCTAGGGTCTACACTGCAAGTCCAGGGAGAGAGGTGGACCCCTGGGTAGCTTCCTAAGGTCAGAGGCCCTTAGGTGGAGGGCCAGGGGGCACCCTGGGGCCTATCCTGCAAGTCCAGGGAGAGAGGTGGACCCCTGGGTAGCTTGCTGGGGTACGAGGCCCCTAGGTGGAGGGCCAGGGGGCACCATGGGGCCTCTACTGCAAGTCCAGGAAGAGAGGTGGACCCCTGGGTAGCTTGCTGGGGTGCGAGGCCCCTAGGTGGAGGGCGAGGGGGCACCTTGGGGCCTCTACTGCAAGTCCAGGGAGAGAGGTGGACCCCTGGGTAGCTTGCTGGGGTCAGAGGCCTCTAGGTGGAGGGCCAAGGGGCACCCTGGGGCCTATACTGCAAGTCCAGGGAGAGAGGTGGACCTCTGGGTAGCTTGCTGGGGTCAGAGGCAACTAGGTGGAAGGACAGGGGTACCCTGGGGCCTATACTGCAAGTCCAGGGAGAGAGGTGGACCCCTGGGTAGCTTCTAGAGGTCAGAGGCCCCTAGGTGGAGAGCCAGGGGGCACCCTGGGCCTTATCCTGCAAGTCCAAGGAGAGAGGTGGACCCCTGGGTAGCTTGCTGGGGTACGAGGCCCCTAATTGGAGGGCCAGGGGGCACCCTGGTGCCTCTACTGCAAGCCAAGGGAGAGAGGTGGACCCCTTTGTAGCTTGCTGGTGTCAGAGGCAACTAGTTGGAGGGATAGGGGGTACCCTGGGGCCTATACTGCAAGTCCAGGGAGAGAGGTGACTACCCAGTGGTCCACCTCTCTCCAGAAGCCCCTAGGTTTAGTGCCAGGGGGCTTCCTGGGGCTTCAACTGCAAGTCCAAGGAGAAAGGTGGACCCCTGTGTAGCTTGCTGGGGTACGAGGCCCCTAGTTGGAGGGCCAGGGGGCACCCTGGGGCCTCTAGTGCAAGCCCAGGGAGAGAGGTGGACCCCTGGTTAGCTTGCTGGGGTCAGAAGCCGCTCGGTGGAGGGCCAGGGGGCTTCTTGGGGCCTCTACTGCAAGTCCAGGGAGAGAGGTGGACCCCTGGGTAGCTTGCTGTTGTCGTAGGCCCCCAGGTGGAGGGCCAGGGGGCTTCCTGGGGCTTCTACTGCAAGTCTAGGGAGAGAGGTGGACCCCTGGGTAGTTTGCTGGGGTCAGAGGCCCCTAGGTGAACGGCCAGGGGGCTTTGTGGGGCCTCTACTGCAAGTCCAGGGAGAGAGGTGGACCCCTGGGTAGCTTGCTGGGGTCGGAAGCCCCTTGGTGGAAGGCCAGGGGGCACCCTGGGGCCTATACTGCAAGTCCAGGGAGAGAGGTGGACCCATGGGTAGCTTACTGCGGTCAGAGGCCCCTACGTGGAGGGCCAGGGGCACCCTGGGGCCTCTACTGCAAGTCCAGGGAGAGAGGTGGACCCCTGGGTAGCTTGCTGGTGTCAGAGGCAACTAGATGGAGGGACAGGGGGTACCCTGGGGCCTATACTGCAAGTCCAGGGAGACAGGTGGACACCTGGGTAGCTTCCTGAGATCAGAAGACCCTAGGTGGAGGGCCAGGGGGCACCCTAGGGCCTATCCTGCAAGTCCAGGGAGAGAGGTAGACCCCTGGGTAGCTTGCTGGGGTACGAGGCCCCTAGGTGGAGGGCCAGGGGGCACCCTGGGGCCTCTACTGCAAGTCCAGGGAGAGAGGTGGACCCCTGGGTAGCTTGCTGGGGTCAGAGGCCCCTAGGTGGATGGCCAGGGGGCACCCTGGGGCCTCTACTGCAAGTCCAGGGAGAGAGGTGGACCCCTGGGTAGCTTGCTGGGGTCAGAGGCCTCTAGGTGGAGGGCCAGGGGGCACCCTGGGGCCTCTACTGCAAGTCCAGGGAGAGAGGTGGACCCCTGGGTAGCATGCTGGGGTCGGAGGCAACTAGATGGAGGGCCAGGGGACACCCTGGGGCCTATCCTGCAAGTCCAGGGCGAGAGGTGGACCCCTGGGTAGCTTCCTAAGGTCAGATGCCCCTAGGTGGAGGGCCAGGGGGCACCCTGGGGCCTATACTGCAAGTCCAGGGAGAGAGGTGGACCCATGGGTAGCTTACTGGGGTCAGAGGCCCCTAGGTGGAGGGCCAGGGGCACCCTGGGGCCTCTACTGCAAGTCCAGGGAGAGAGGTGGACCCCTGGGTAGCTTGCTGGTGTCAGAGGCAACTAGGTGGAGGGACAGGGGGTACCCTGGGGCCTATACTGCAAGTCCAGGTAGAAAGGTGGACCCCTAGTACCTTCCTGAGGTCAGTGGCCCCTGGGTGGAGGGCCAGGGGGCACCCTGGGGCCTATCCTGCAAGTCCAGGGAGAGAGGTGGACCCCTGGGTAGCTTGCTGGGTTCAGAGGCCCCTAGGTGGAGGGCCAGGGGGCACCCTGGGGCCTATACTGCAAGCCCAGGGAGAGAGGTGGACCACTGGTTAGCTTGCTGGGGTCGGAAGCCCCTTGGTGGAAAGCCAGGGGGCACCCTGGGACCTATACTGCAAGTCCAGGGAGAGAGGTGGACCCCTGGGTAGCTTGCTGGTGTCAGAGGCAACTAGGTGGAGGGACAGGGGGTACCCTGGGGCCTATACTGCAAGTCCAGGGAGAAAGGTCGACCCCTAGTAGCTTCCTGAGGTCAGAGGCCCCTGGGTGGAGGGCCAGGGGGCACCCTGGGGCCTATCCTGCAAGTCCAGGGAGAGAGGTGGACCCCTGGGTAGCTTGCTGGGGTATGAGGCCCCTAGGTGGAGGGCCAGGGGGCACTCTGGGGCCTCTACTGCAAGTCCAGGGAGAGAAGTGGACCCCTGGGTAGCTTGCTGGGGTCAGAGGCCCCTAGGTGGAGGGCCAGGGGGCACCCTGGGGCCTCTACTGCAAGTCCAGGGAGAGAGGTGGACCCCTGGGTAGCTTGCTGGGGTCAGAGGCCTCTAGGTGGAGGAACAGGGGGCACCCTGGGGCCTCTACTGCAAGTCCAGGGAGAGAGGTGGACCCCTGGGTAGCATGCTGGGGTCGGAGGCAATTAGATGGTGGGCCAGGGGACACCCTGGGGCCTATCCTGCAAGTCCAGGGAGAGAGGTGGACCCCTGGGTAGCTTCCTAACGTCAGATGCCCCTAGGTGGAGGGCCAAGGGGCACCCTGGGGCCTATCCTGCAAGTCCAGGGAGAGAGGTGGACCCCTGGGTAGCTTGCTGGGGTACGAGGCCCCTAGGTGGAGGGCCAGGGGGCACCCTGGGGCCTATCCTGCTAGTCCAAGGAGAGAGGTGGACCCCTGGGTAGCTTGCTGGGGTCGGGAACCCCTTGGTGGAAGGCAAGGGGGCACCCTGGGGCCTATACTACAAGTCCAGGGAGAGAGGTAGACCCCTGAGTAGCTTGCTGGGGTCGGAAGCCCCTTGGTGGAAGGCCAGGGGGCACCCTGGGGCCTATACTGCAAGTCCAGGGAGAGAGGTGGACCCTTGGGTAGCTTACTGGGGTCAGAGGCCCATAGGTGGAGGGCCAGGGGCACCCTGGGGCCTCTACTGCAAGTCCAGGGAGAGAGGTGGACCCCTGGGTAGCTTGCTGGTGTCAGAGGCAACTAGGTGGAGGGACAGGGGGTACCCTGGGGCCTATACTGCAAGTCCAGGGAGAAAGGTGGACCCCTAGCAGCTTCCTGAGGTCAGAGGCCCCTGGGTGGAGGGCCAGGGGGCACCCTGGGGCCTATCCTGCAAGTCCAGGGAGAGAGGTGGACCCCTGGGTAGCTTGCTGGGTTCAGAGGCCCCTAGGTGGAGGGCCAGGGGGCACCCTGGGGCCTCTACTGCAAGCCCAGGGAGAGAGGTGGACCACTGGTTAGCTTGCTGGGGTCGGAAGCCCCTTGGTGGAAAGCCAGGGGGCACCCTGGGACCTATACTGCAAGTCCAGGGAGAGAGGTGGACCCCTGGGTAGCTTGCTGGTGTCAAAGGCAACTAGGTGGAGGGACAGGGGGTACCCTGGGGCCTATACTGCAATTCCAGGGAGAGAGGTGGACCCCTGGGTCCCTGGGTAGCTTCCTGAGATCAGAGGCCCCTAGGTGGAGGGCCAGGGGGCGCCCTGGGGCCTCTACTGCAAGTCCAGGGAGAGAGGTGGACTCCTGGGTAGCTTGCTGGGGTCTGAAGCCCATAGGTGGAGGGCCAGGGGGTACCCTGGGGCCTATACTGCAAGTTCAGGGAGAGAGGTGGACCCTTGGGTAGCTTCCTAAGGTTAGAGGCCCCTAGGTGGAGGGCCAGGGGGCACCCTGGGGCCTATCCTGCAAGTCCAGGGAGAGAGGTGGACCCCTGGGTAGCTTGCTGGGGTACAAGGCCCCTAGGTGGAGGGCCAGGGGCACCCTGGGGCCTCTACTGCAAGGCCAGGGAGAGAGGTGGACCTCTTGGTAGCTTGCTGGGGTTAGAGACCCCTAGGTGGAGGGCCAGGGGGCTTCCTGGGGCCTATACTGCAAGTCCAGAGAGAGAGGTGGACCCCTGGGTAGCTTCCTGGGGTCAGAGGCCCCTAGGTGGAGGGCAAAGGGGCACCCTGGGGCCTCTGCTGCAAGTCCAGGGAGAGAGGTGGACACCTGGGTAGCATGCTGGGGTCGGAGGCAACTAGGTGGAGGGCCAGGGGACACCCTGGGGCCTATACTGCAAGTCCAGGGAGAGAGGTGGACCTCTGGGTAGCTTGCTGGGCTACGAGGCCCCTAGGTGGAGGGCGAGGGGGCACCCTGGGGCCTCTAATGCAAGTCCAGGGAGAGAGGTGGACCCCTGGGTAGCTTGCTGGGGTCAGAGGCCTCTAGGTGGAGGGCCAAGGGGCACCCTGGGGCCTATCCTGCAAGTCCAGGGAGAGAGGTGGACCCCTGGGTAGCTTGCTGGGGTCTGTAGCCCATAGGTGGAGGGCCAGGGGGTACCCTGGGGCCTATACTGCAAGTCCAGGGAGAGAGGTGGACCCCTGGGTAGCTTGCTGGGGTCTGAAGCCCATAGGTGGAGGGCCAGGGGGTACCCTGGGGCCTATACTGCAAGTTCAGGGAGAGAGGTGGACCCTTGGGTAGCTTCCTAAGGTTAGAGGCCCCTAGGTGGAGGGCCAGGGGGCACCCTGGGGCCTATCCTGCAAGTCCAGGGAGAGAGGTGGACCCCTGGGTAGCTTGCTGGGGTACAAGGCCCCTAGGTGGAGGGCCAGGGGCACCCTGGGGCCTCTACTGCAAGGCCAGGGAGAGAGGTGGACCCCTTAGTAGCTTGCTGTGGTTAGAGACCCCTAGGTGGAGGGCCAGGGGGCTTCCTGGGGCCTCTACTGCAAGTCCAGGGAGAAAGATGGACCCCTGGGTAGCTTGCTTGGGTCAGAGGCCCCTATGTGGAGGTCAAGGGGGCACCCTGGGGCCTCTACTGCAATCCCAGGGAGAGTTGTGGACCCTTGTGTAGCTTGCTGGGGTCAGAGGCACCCTGGGTGGAGGGTCAAGGGGCACCCTGGGGCCTATACTGCAAGTCCAGAGAGAGAGGTGGACCCCTGGGTAGCTTCCTGGGGTCAGAGGCCCCTAGGTGGAGGGCAAAGGGGCACCCTGGGGCCTCTGCTGCAAGTCCAGGGAGAAAGGTGGACCCCTGGGTAGCATGCTGGGGTCGGAGGCAACTAGGTGGAGGGCCAGGGGACACCCTGGGGCCTATACTGCAAGTCCAGGGAGAGAGGTGGACCTCTGGGTAGCTTGCTGGGCTACGAGGCCCCTAGGTGGAGGGCGAGGGGGCACCCTGGGGCCTCTAATGCAAGTCCAGGGAGAGAGGTGGACCCCTGGGTAGCTTGCTGGGGTCAGAGGCCTCTAGGTGGAGGGCCAAGGGGCACCCTGGCGCCTATACTGCAAGTCCAGGGAGAGAGGTGGACCCCTGGGTAGCTTCCTAAGGTCAGAGGCCCCTAGGTGGAGGGCCAGGGGGCACCCTGGGGCCTATCCTGCAAGTACAGGGAGAGAGGTGGACCCCTGGGTAGCTTGCTGGGGTACGAGGCCCCTAGGTGGAGCGCCAGGGGGCACCCTGGGGCCTCTACTGCAAGTCCAGGGAGAGAGGTGGACCCCTGGGTAGATTCCTGGGGTCAGAGTCCCCTAGGTGGAGGGTCAGGAGGTACCCTAGGGCCTCTACTGCAAGTCCAGGGAGAGAGGTGGACCCCTGGGTAGCTTGCTGGGGTCAGAGGCCCCTAGGTGGATGGCCAGGGGGCACCCTGGGGCCTCTACTGCAAGTCCAGGGAGAGAGGTGGACCCCTGGGTAGCATGCTGGGGTCGGAGGCAACTAGATGGAGGACCAGGGGACACCCTGAGGCTTATCCTGCAAGTCCAGGAAGAGAGGTGGACCCCTGGGTAGCTTCCTAAGGTCAGATGCCCCTAGGTGGAGGGCCAGGGGGCACCCTGGGGCCTATCCTGCAAGTCCAGTGAGAGAGGTGGACCCCTGGGTAGCTTGCTGGGGTACGAGGCCCCTATGTGGAGGGCCAGGGGGCACCCTGGGGCCTATCCTGCAAGTCCAGGGAGAGAGGTGGACCCCTGGGTAGCTTGCTGGGGTAAGAGGCCCCTAGGTGGACGGCCAGGGGGCTTCGTGGGGCCTCTACTGCAAGTCCAGGGAGAGAGGTGGACCCCTGGGTAGCTTGCTGGGGTCGGAAGCCCCTTGGTGGAAGGCCAGGGGGCACCCTGGGGCCTCTACTGCAAGTCCAGGGAGAGAGGTGTACCCCTGGGTAGCTTGCTGGTGTCAGAGGCAACTAGGTGGAGGGACAGGGGGTACCCTGGGGCCTATACTGCAAGTCCTGGGAGAAAGGTGGACCCCTGGGTAGCTTGCTGGGGTCAGAGTCAACTAGGTGGAGGGCCAGGGGGCACCCTGGGGCCTCTACTGCAAGGCCAGGGAGAGAGGTGGACCCCTGGGTAGCTTGCTGGGGTCAGAGGCAACTAGGTGGAAGGACAGGGGTACCCTGGGGCCTATACTGCAAGTCCAGGGAGAGAGGTGGACCCCTGGGTAGCTTCCAGAGGTCAAAGGCTCTAGGTGGAGAGCCAGGGGGCACCCTCGTGCTTATCCTGCAAGTCCAAGGAGAGAGGTGGAACCCAGGGTAGCTTGCTGGGGTACAAGGCCCCTAGTTGGAGGGCCAGGGGGCACCCTGGGGCCTCTACTGCAAGCCCAGGGAGAGAGGTGGGCCCCTGGTTAGCTTGCTGGGGTCAGAAGCCGCTAGGTGGAGGGCCAGGGGGCTTCTTGGGGCCTCTACTGCAAGTCCAAGGAGAAAGGTGGACCCCTGTGTAGCTTGCTATGGTACGTGGCCCCTAGGTGGAGGGTCAGGGGGGAACCCTGGGGCCTATCCTGCAAGTCCAGGGAGAGAGGTGGACCTCTGGGTAGCTTGCTGGGGTACGAGGCCCCGAGGTGGGGAGCGAGGGGGCTCCCTGGGGCCTCTACTGCAAGTCCAGGAAGAGAGGTGCACCCCTGGGTAGCTTGCTTGGGTCAGAGGCCTCTAGGTGGAGGGCCAAGGGGCACCCTGGGGCCTATACTGCAAGTCCAGGGAGAGAGGTGGACCCCTGGGTAGCTTGCTGGGGTCTGTAGCCCATAGGTGGAGGGCCAGGGGGTACCCTGGGGCCTATACTGCAAGTCCAGGGAGAGAGGTGGACCCCTGGGTAGCTTGCTGGGGTACGAGGCCCCTAGGTGGAGGGCCAGGGGGCACCCTGGGGCCTATCCTGCAAGTCCAGGGAGAGAGGTGGACCCCTGGGTAGCTTGCTGGGGTCAGAAGCCGCTAGGTGGAGGGCCAGGGGGCTTCTTGGGGCCTCTACTGCAAGTCCAGGGAGAGAGGTGGACCCCTGGGTAGCTTGCTGTTGTCGTAGGCCCCCAGGTGGAGGGCCAGGGGGCTTCCTGGGGCTTCTACTGCAAGTCTAGGGAGAGAGGTGGACCCCTGGGTAGCTTACTGGGGTCAGAGGCCCCTAGGTGAACGGCCAGGGGGCTTCGTGGGACCTCTACTGCAAGTCCAGGGAGAGAGGTCGACCCCTGGGTAGCTTGCTGGGGTCGGAAGCCCCTTGGTGGAAGGCCAGGGGGCACCATGGGGCCTATACTGCAAGTCCAGGGAGAGAGGTGGACCCATGGGTAGCTTACTGGGGTCAGAGGCCCCTACGTGGAGGGCCAGGGGCACCCTGGGGCCTCTACTGCAAGTCCAGGGAGAGAGGTGGACCCCTGGGTAGCTTGCTGGTGTCAGAGGCAACTAGATGGAGGGACAGGGGGTACCCTGGGGGCTATACTGCAAGTCCAGGGAGAGAGGTGGACCCCTGGGTAGCTTCCTGAGATCAGAAGACCCTAGGTGGAGGGCCAGGGGGCACCCTGGGGCCTATCCTGCAAGTCCAGGGAGAGAGGTGGACCCCTGGGTAGCTTGCTGGGGTCAGAGGCATCTAGGTGGAGGGCCAGGGGGCACCCTAGGGTCTACAATGCAAGTCCAGGGAGAGAGGTGGACCCCTGCGTAGCTTCCTAAGGTCAGAGGCCCCTAGGTAGAGAGCCAGGGGGCACCCAGGGGCCTATCCTGCAAGTCCAGGGAGAGAGGTGGACCGCTGGGTAGCTTGCTGGGGTACGAGGCCCCTAGGTTTGAGGGCCAGGGGGCACCATGGGGCCTCTACTGCAAGTCCAGGGAGAGAGGTGGACCCTGGGTAGCTTCCTAAGCTCAGAGGCCCCTAGTTGGAGGGCCAGGAGGTACCCTAGGGCCTCTACTGCAAGTCCAGGGAGAGAGGTGGACCCCGGGGTAGCTTGCTGGGGTAAGAGGCCCCTAGGTGGACGGCCAGGGGGCTTCGTGGGGCCTTTACTGCAAGGCCAGAAGAGAGGTGGACCCCTTGGTAGCTTGCTGGGGTTAGAGACCCCTAGGTGGAGGGCCAGGGGGCAACCTGGGGCCTCTACTGCAAGTCCAGGAAGAGAGGTGCTCCCCTGGGTAGCTTGCTGGGGTCAGAGGCCTCTAGGTGGAGGGCCAAGGGGCACCCTGGGGCCTATACTCGAGTCCAGGGAGAGAGGTGGACCCCTGGGTAGCTTGCTGGGGTCTGTAGCCCATAGGTGGAGGGCCAGGGGGTACCCTGGGGCCTATACTGCAAGTCCAGGGAGAGAGGTGGACCCCTGGGTAGCTTCCTAAGGTCAGAGGCCCCTAGGTGAAGGACCAGGGGGCACCCTGGGGCCTATCCTGCAAGTCCAGGGAGAGAGGTGGACCCCTGGGTAGCTTGCTGGGGTACGAGGCCCCTAGGTGGAGGGCCAGGGGGCACCCTGGGGCCTATCCTGCAAGTCCAGGGAGAGAGGTGGACCCCTGGGTAGCTTGCTGGGGTCGGAAGCCCCTTGGTGGAAGGCCAGGGGGCACCCTGGGGCCTATACTGCAAGTCCAGGGAGAGAGGTGGACCCATGGGTAGCTTACTGGGGTCAGAGGCCCCTAGGTGGAGGGCCAGGGGCAACCTGGGGCCTCTACTGCAAGTCCAGGGAGAGAGGTGGACCCCTGGGTAGCTTGCTGGTGTCAGAGGCAACTAGGTGGAGGGACAGGGGGTACCCTGGGGCCTATACTGCAAGTCGAGAGAGAAAGGTGGACCCCTAGCAGCTTCCTGAGGTCAGAGGCCCCTGGGTGGAGGGCCAGGGGGCACCCTGGGGCCTATCCTGCAAGTCCAGGGAGAGAGGTGGACCACTGGTTAGCTTGCTGGGGTCGGAAGCCCCTTGGTGAAAAGCCAGGGGGCACCCTGGGACCTCTACTGCAAGTCCAGGGAGAGAGGTGGACCCCTGGGTAGCTTGCTGGTGTCAGAGGCAACTAGGTGGAGGGACAGGGGGTACCCTGGGGCCTATACTGCAATTCCAGGGAGAGAGGTGGACCCCTGGGTCCCTGGGTAGCTTCCTGAGATCAGAGGCCCCTAGGTGGAGGGCCAGGGGGCGCCCTGGGGCCTCTACTGCAAGTCCAGGGAGAGAGGTGGACTCCTGGGTAGCTTGCTGGGGTCTGAAGCCCATAGGTGGAGGGCCAGGGGGTACCCTGGGGCCTATACTGCAAGTTCAGGGAGAGAGGTGGACCCTTGGGTAGCTTCCTAAGGTTAGAGGCCCCTAGGTGGAGGGCCAGGGGGCACCCTGGGGCCTATCCTGCAAGTCCAGGGAGAGAGGTGGACCCCTGGGTAGCTTGCTGGGGTACAAGACCCCTAGGTGGAGGGCCAGGGGCACCCTGGGGCCTCTACTGCAAGGCCAGGGAGAGAGGTGGACCCCTTGGTAGCTTGCTGGGGTTAGAGACCCCTAGGTGGAGGGCCAGGGGGCTTCCTGGGGCCTCTACTGCAAGTCCAGGGAGAAAGGTGGACCCCTAGGTAGCTTGCTTGGGTCAGAGGCCCCTATGTGGAGGTCAAGGGGGCACCCTGGGGCCTCTACTGCAATCCCAGGGAGAGTTGTGGACCCTTGTGTAGCTTGCTGGGGTCAGAGGCACCCTGGGTGGAGGGTCAAGGGGCACCCTGGGGCCTATACTGCAAGTCCAGAGAGAGAGGTGGACCCCTGGGTAGCTTCCTGGGGTCAGAGGCCCCTAGGTGGAGGGCAAAGGGGCACCCTGGGGCCTCTGCTGCAAGTCCAGGGAGAGAGGTGGACACCTGGGTAGCATGCTGGGGTCGGAGGCAACTAGGTGGAGGGCCAGGGGACACCCTGGGGCCTATACTGCAAGTCCAGGGAGAGAGGTGGACCTCTGGGTAGCTTGCTGGGCTACGAGGCCCCAAGGTGGAGGGCGAGGGGGCACCCTGGGGCCTCTAATGCAAGTCCAGGGAGAGAGGTGGACCCCTGGGTAGCTTGCTGGGGTCAGAGGCCTCTAGGTGGAGGGCCAAGGGGCACCCTGGGGCCTATCCTGCAAGTCCAGGGAGAGAGGTGGACCCCTGGGTAGCTTGCTGGGGTCTGTAGCCCATAGGTGGAGGGCCAGGGGGTACCCTGGGGCCTATACTGCAAGTCCAGGGAGAGAGGTGGACCCCTTGGTAGCTTCCTGAGATCAGAAGACCCTAGGTGGAGGGCCAGGGGGCACCCTGGGGCCTATCCTGCAAGTCCAGGGAGAGAGGTGGACCGCTGGGTAGCTTGCTGGGGTACGAGGCCTCTAGGTGGAGGGCCAAGGGGCACCCTGGGGCCTCTACTGCAAGTCCAGGGAGAGAGGTGGACCCCTGGGTAGCATGCTGGGGTCGGAGGCAACTAGATGGAGGACCAGGGGACACCCTGGGGCTTATCCTGCAAGTCCAGGAAGAGAGGTGGACCCCTGGGTAGCTTCCTAAGGTCAGATGCCCCTAGGTGGAGGGCCAGGGGGCACCCTGGGGCCTATCCTGCAAGTCCAGGGAGAGAGGTGGACCCCTGGGTAGCTTGCTGGGGTAGGAGGCCCCTAGGTGGAGGGCCAGGGGGCACCCTGGGGCCTTTCCTGCAAGTCCAGGGAGAGAGGTGGACCCCTGGGTAGCTTGCTGGGGTAAGAGGCCCCTAGGTGGACGGCCAGGGGGCTTCATGGGGCCTCTACTGCAAGTCCAGGGAGAGAGGTGGACCCCTGGGTAGCTTGCTGGGGTCGGAAGCCCCTTGGTGGAAGGCCAGGGGGCACCCTGGGGCCTCTACTGCAAGTCCAGGGAGAGAGGTGTACCCCTGGGTAGCTTGCTGGTGTCAGAGGCAACTAGGTGGAGGGACAGGGGGTACCCTGGGGCCTATACTGCAAGTCCAGGGAGAAAGGTGGACCCCTGTGTAGCTTGCTGGGGTCAGAGTCAACTAGGTGGAGGGCCAGGGGGCACCCTGGGGCCTCTACTGCAAGGCCAGGGAGAGAGGTGGACCCCTGGGTAGCTTGCTGGGGTCAGAGGCAACTAGGTGGAAGGACAGGGGTACCCTGGGGCCTATACTGCAAGTCCAGGGAGAGAGGTGGACCCCTGGGTAGCTTCCAGAGGTCAAAGGCTCTAGGTGGAGAGCCAGGGGGCACCCTCGTGCTTATCCTGCAAGTCCAAGGAGAGAGGTGGAACCCTGGGTAGCTTGCTGGGGTACAAGGCCCCTAGTTGGAGGGCCAGGGGGCACCCTGGGGCCTCTACTGCAAGCCCAGGGAGAGAGGTGGACCCCTGGTTAGCTTGCTGGGGTCAGAAGCCGCTAGGTGGAGGGCCAGGGGGCTTCTTGGGGCCTCTACTGCAAGTCCAAGGAGAAAGGTGGACCCCTGTGTAGCTTGCTATGGTACGAGGCCCCTAGGTGGAGGGTCAGGGGGGCACCCTGGGGCCTATCCTGCAAGTCCAGGGAGAGAGGTGGACCTCTGGGTAGCTTGCTGGGGTACGAGGCCCCGAGGTGGGGAGCGAGGGGGCTCCCTGGGGCCTCTACTGCAAGTCCAGGAAGAGAGGTGCACCCCTGGGTAGCTTGCTGGGGTCAGAGGCCTCTAGGTGGAGGGCCAAGGGGCACCCTGGGGCCTATACTGCAAGTCCAGGGAGAGAGGTGGACCCCTGGGTAGCTTGCTGGGGTCTGTAGCCCATAGGTGGAGGGCCAGGGGGTACCCTGGGGCCTATACTGCAAGTCCAGGGGGAGAGGTGGACCCCTGGGTAGCTTCCTAAGGTCAGAGGCCCCTAGGTGGAGGACCAGGGGGCACCCTGGGGCCTATCCTGCAAGTCCAGGGAGAGAGGTGGACCCCTGGGTAGCTTGCTGGGGTACGAGGCCCCTAGGTGAACGGCCAGGGGGCTTCGTGGGACCTCTACTGCAAGTCCAGGGAGAGAGGTGGACCCCTGGGTAGCTTGCTGGGGTCGGAAGCCCCTTGGTGGAAGGCCAGGGGGCACCATGGGGCCTATACTGCAAGTCCAGGGAGAGAGGTGGACCCATGGGTAGCTTACTGGGGTCAGAGGCCCCTACGTGGAGGGCCAGGGGCACCCTGGGGCCTCTACTGCAAGTCCAGGGAGAGAGGTGGACCCCTGGGTAGCTTGCTGGTGTCAGAGGCAACTAGATGGAGGGACAGGGGGTACCCTGGGGCCTATACTGCAAGTCCAGGGAGAGAGGTGGACCCCTGGGTAGCTTGCTGGGGTCGGAAGCCCCTTGGTGGAAGGCCAGGGGGCACCATGGGGCCTATACTGCAAGTCCAGGGAGAGAGGTGGACCCATGGGTAGCTTACTGGGGTCAGAGGCCCCTACGTGGAGAGCCAGGGGGCACCCTGGGGCCTATCCTGCAAGTCCAGGGAGAGAGGTGGACCGCTGGGTAGCTTGCTGGGGTACGAGGCCCCTACGTTTGAGGGCCAGGGGGCACCATGGGGCCTCTACTGCAAGTCCAGGGAGAGAGGTGGACCCTGGGTAGCTTCCTAAGGTCAGAGGCCCCTAGTTGGAGGGCCAGGAGGTACCCTAGGGCCTCTACTGCAAGTCCAGGGAGAGAGGTGGACCCCGGGGTAGCTTGCTGGGGTCAGAGGCAACTAGGTGGAGGGCCAGGAGGTACCCTAGGGCCTCTACTGCAAGTCCAGGGAGAGAGGTGGACCCCTGGGTAGCTTGCTGGGGTCAGAGGCATCTAGGTGGAGGGCCAGGGGGCACCCTAGGGTCTACAATGCAAGTCCAGGGAGAGAAGTGGACCCCTGGGTAGCTTCCTAAGGTCAGAGGCCCCTAGGTGGAGGGCCAGGGGGCACCCTGGGGCCTATCCTGCAAGTCCAGGGAGAGAGGTGGACCGCTGGGTAGCTTGCTGGGGTACGAGGCCCCTAGGTGGAGGGCCAGGGGGCACCATGGGGCCTATCCTGCAAGTGCAGGGAGAGAGGTGGACCCCTGGGTAGCTTGCTGGGGTCAGAGGCAACTAGGTGGAAGGACAGGGGTACCCTGGGGCCTATACTGTAAGTCCAGGGAGAGAGGTGGATCCCTGGGTAGCTTCCAGAGATCAAAGGCCCCTAGGTGGAGAGCCAGGGGGCACCCTGGGGCTTATCCTGCAAGTCAAAGGAGAAAGGTGGACCCCTGGGTAGCTTGCCGTGGTACGAGGCCCCTAGTTGGAGGGCCAGGGGGCTTCTTGGGGCCTCTACTGCAAGTCCAGGGAGAGAGGTGGACCCCTGGGTAGCTTGCTGTTGTCGTAGGGCCCAGGTGGAGGGCCAGGGGGCTTCCTGGGGCTTCTACTGCAAGTCTAGGGAGAGAGGTGGACCCCTGGGTAGCTTGCTGGGTTCAGAGGCCCCTAGGTGGACGGCCAGGGGGCTTCCTGGGGCCTCTACTGCAAGTCCAGGGAGAAAGGTGGACCCCTGGGTAGCTTGCTTGGGTCAGAGGCCCCTATGTGGAGGTCAAGGGGGCACCCTGGGGCCTCTACTGCAATCCCAGGGAGAGTTGTGGACTCTTGTGTAGCTTGCTGGGGTCAGAGGCACCCTGGGTGGGGGGTCAAGGGGCACCCTGGGGCCTATACTGCAAGTCCAGAGAGAGAGGTGGACCCCTGGGTAGCTTCCTGGGGTCAGAGGCCCCTAGGTGGAGGGCAAAGGGGCACCCTGGGGCCTCTGCTGCAAGTCCAGGGAGAGAGGTGGACACCTGGGTAGCATGCTGGGGTCGGAGGCAACTAGGTGGAGGGCCAGGGGACACCCTGGGGCCTATACTGCAAGTCCAGGGAGAGAGGTGGACCTCTGGGTAGCTTGCTGGGCTACGAGGCCCCTAGGTGGAGGGCGAGGGGGCACCCTGGGGCCTCTAATGCAAGTCCAGGGAGAGAGGTGGACCCCTGGGTAGCTTGCTGGGGTCAGAGGCCTCTAGGTGGAGGGCCAAGGGGCACCCTGGGGCCTATCCTGCAAGTCCAGGGAGAGAGGTGGACCCCTGGGTAGCTTGCTGGGGTCTGTAGCCCATAGGTGGAGGGCCAGGGGGTACCCTGGGGCCTATACTGCAAGTCCAGGGAGAGAGGTGGACCCCTGGGTAGCTTCCTGAGATCAGAAGACCCTAGGTGGAGGGCCAGGGGGCACCCTGGGGCCTATCCTGCAAGTCCAGGGAGAGAGGTGGACCGCTGGGTGGCTTGCTGGGGTACGAGGCCCCTAGGTGGAGGGCCAGGGGGCACCCTGGGGCCTCTACTGCAAGTCCAGGGAGAGAGGTGGACCCCTGGGTAGCTTGCTGGGGTCAGAGGCCCCTAGGTGGAAGGACAGGGGGCACCCTGGGGCCTCTACTGCAAGTCCAGGGAGAGAGGTGGACCCCTGGGTAGCTTGCTGGGGTCAGAGGCCTCTAGGTGGAGGGCCAAGGGGCACCCTGGGGCCTCTACTGCAAGTCCAGGGAGAGAGGTGGACCCCTGGGTAGCATGCTGGGGTCGGAGGCAACTAGATGGAGGACCAGGGGACACCCTGGGGCTTATCCTGCAAGTCCAGGAAGAGAGGTGGACCCCTGGGTAGCTTCCTAAGGTCAGATGCCCCTAGGTGGAGGGCCAGGGGGCACCCTGGGGCCTATCCTGCAAGTCCAGGGAGAGAGGTGGACCCCTGGGTAGCTTGCTGGGGTAAGAGGCCCCTAGGTGGACGGCCAGGGGGCTTCGTGGGGCCTCTACTGCAAGTCCAGGGAGAGGGGTGGACCCCTGGGTAGCTTGCTGGGGTCGGAAGCCCCTTTGTGGAAGGCCAGGTGGCACCCTGGGGCCTCTTTTGCAAGTCCAGGGAAAGAGGTGTACCCCTGGGTAGCTTGCTGGTGTCAGAGGCAACTAGGTGGAGGGACAGGGGGTACCCTGCGGCCTATACTGCAAGTCCAGGGAGAAATGTGGACCCCTGGGTAGCTTGCTGGGGTCAGAGTCAACTAGGTGGAGGGCCAGGGGGCACCCTGGGGCCTCTACTGCAAGGCCAGGGAGAGAGGTGGACCCCTGGGTAGCTTGCTGGGGTCAGAGGCAACTAGATGGAAGGACAGGGGTACCCTGGGGCCTATACTGCAAGTCCAGGGAGAGAGGTTGACAACTGGGTAGCTTCCAGAGGTCAAAGGCTCTAGGTGGAGAGCCAGGGGGCACCCTCGTGCTTATCCTGCAAGTCCAAGGAGAGAGGTGGAACCCTGGGTAGCTTGCTGGGGTACAAGGCCCCTAGTTGGAGGGCCAGGGGGCACCCTGGGGCCTCTACTGCAAGCCCAGGGAGAGAGGTGGACCCCTGGTTAGCTTGCTGGGGTCAGAAGCCGCTAGGTGGAGGGCCAGGGGGCTTCTTGGGGCCTCTACTGCAAGTCCAAGGAGAAAGGTGGACCCCTGTGTAGCTTGCTATGGTACGAGGCCCCTAGGTGGAGGGTCAGGGGGGCACCCTGGGGCCTATCCTGCAAGTCCAGGGAGAGAGGTGGACCTCTGGGTAGCTTGCTGGGGTACGAGGCCCCGAGGTGGGGAGCGAGGGGGCTCCCTGGGGCCTCTACTGCAAGTCCAGGAAGAGAGGTGCACCCCTGGGTGGCTTGCTGGGGTCAGAGGCCTCTAGGTGGAGGGCCAAGGGGCACCCTGGGGCCTATACTGCAAGTCCAGGGAGAGAGGTGGACCCCTGGGTAGCTTGCTGGGGTCTGTAGCCCATAGGTGGAGGGCCAGGGGGTACCCTGGGGCCTATACTGCAAGTCAAGGGGGAGAGGTGGACCCCTGGGTAGCTTCCTAAGGTCAGAGGCCCCTAGGTGGAGGACCAGGGGGCACCCTGGGGCCTATCCTGCAAGTCCAGGGAGAGAGGTGGACCCCTGGGTAGCTTGCTGGGGTACGAGGCCCCTAGGTGGAGGGCCAGGGGGCACCCTGGGGCCTATCCTGCAAGTCCAGGGAGAGAGGTGGACCCCTGGGTAGCTTGCTGGGGTACGAGGCCCCTAGGTGGACGGCCAGGGGGCTTCGTGGGGCCTCTACTGCAAGTCCAGGGAGAGATGTGGACCCCTGGGTAGCTTGCTGGGGTCGGAAGCCCCTTGGTGGAAGGCCAGGGGGCACCCTGGGGCCTATACTGCAAGTCCAGGGAGAGAGGAGGACCCCTGGGTAGCTTGCTTGGGTCAGAGGCAACTAGGTGGAGGGCCAAGGAGCACCCTGGGGCCTATACTGCAAGTCCAGGGAGAGAGGTGGACCCCTGGGTAGCTTGCTTGGGTTAGAGGCAACTAGGTGGAGGGCCAGGAGGCACCCTACGGTCTACACTGCAAGTCCAGGGAGAGAGGTTGACCCTTGGGAAGCTTTCTAAGGTCAGAGGACCCTAGGTGGAGGGCCAGGTGGCACCCTGGGGCCTATCCTGCTAGTCCAGGGACAGATGTGGACCCCTGGGTAGCTTGCTGGGGTACGAGGCCCCTAGGTGGAGGGCCAGGGGCATCCTGGGGCCACTACTGCAAGTCCAGGGAGAGAGGTGGACCCCTGGGTAGCTTGTTGGTGTCAGAGGCAACTAGGTGGAGGGACAGGGGGTACCCTGGGGCCTATACTGCAAGTCCAGGGAGAGAGGTGACTACCCAGGGGTCCACCTCTCTCCAGAAGCCCCTAGGTTTAGTGCCAGGGGGCTTCCTGGGGCCTCAACTGCAAGTCCAAGAAGAAAGGTGGACCCCTGTGTAGCTTGCTGGGGTCAGAGGCAACTAGGTGGAGGGCCAGGGGGCACCCTAGGGTCTACACTGCAAGTCCAGGGAGAGAGGTGGACCCCTGGGTAGCTTCCTAAGGTCAGAGGCCCTTAGGTGGAGGGCCAGGGGGCACCCTGGGGCCTATCCTGCAAGTCCAGGGAGAGAGGTGGACCCCTGGGTAGCTTGCTGGGGTACGAGGCCCCTAGGTGGAGGGCCAGGGGGCACCATGGGGCCTCTACTGCAAGTCCAGGAAGAGAGGTGGACCCCTGGGTAGCTTGCTGGGGTGCGAGGCCCCTAGGTGGAGGGCGAGGGGGCACCTTGGGGCCTCTACTGCAAGTCCAGGGAGAGAGGTGGACCCCTGGGTAGCTTGCTGGGGTCAGAGGCCTCTAGGTGGAGGGCCAAGGGGCACCCTGGGGCCTATACTGCAAGTCCAGGGAGAGAGGTGGACCTCTGGGTAGCTTGCTGGGGTCAGAGGCAACTAGGTGGAAGGACAGGGGTACCCTGGGGCCTATACTGCAAGTCCAGGGAGAGAGGTGGACCCCTGGGTAGCTTCTAGAGGTCAGAGGCCCCTAGGTGGAGAGCCAGGGGGCACCCTGGGCCTTATCCTGCAAGTCAAAGGAGAGAGGTGGACCTCTGGGTAGCTTGCTGGGGTACGAGGCCCCTAGGTGGAGGGCGAGGGGGCACCCTGGGGCCTCTACTGCAAGTCCAGGGAGAGAGGTGGACCCCTGGGTAGCTTGCTGGGGTCAGAGGCCTCTAGGTGGAAGGCCAAGGGGCACCTGGGACCTCTACTGCAAGTCCAGGGAGAGAGGTGGATCCCTGGGTAGCTTGCTGGGGTCTGAAGCCCATAGGTGGAGGGCCATGGGGTACCCTGGGGCCTATACTGCAAGTCCAGGGAGAGAGGTGGACCCTTGGGTAGCTTCCTAAGGTTAGAGGCCCCTAGGTGGAGGGCCAGGGGGCACCCTGGGGCCTATCCTGCAAGTCTAGGGAGAGAGGTGGACCCCTGGGTAGCTTGCTGGGGTACAAGGCCCCTAGGTGGAGGGCCAGGGGGCACCCTGGGGCCTCTACTGCAAGTCTAGGGAGAGATGTGGACCCATGGGTAGCTAGCTGGGGTAAGAGGCCCCTAAGTGGAGGGCCAGGGGGCACCCTGGGGACTCTACTGCAAGGCCAGGGAGAGAGGTGGACCCCTTGGTAGCTTGCTGGGGTAAGAGGCCCCTAAGTGGAGGGCCATGGGGCACCCTGGGGCCTCTACTACAAGTCCAGGGAGAGAGGTGGACCCCTGGGTAGTTTGCTGGGGTCAGAGGCCCCTAGGCGGAGGGACAGGAGGCTTCCTGGGGCCTCTACTGCAAGTCCAGGGAGAAAGGTGGACCCCTGGGTAGCTTGCTTGGGTCAGAGGCTCCTAGGTGGAGGTCAAGGGGGCACCCTGGGGCCTCTACTGCAATCCCAGGGAAATTTGTGGACCCTTGTGTAGCTTGCTGGGGTCAGAGGCCCCTGAGTGGAGGGCCAAGGGGCACCCTGGGTCCTATACTGCAAGTTCAGAGAGAGAGGTGGACCCCTGAGTAGCTTCCTGGGGTCAGAGGCCCCTAGTTTGAGGGCAAGGGGGCACCCTGGGGCCTCTACTGCAAGTCCAGGGAGAGAGGTGGACCCCTGGGTAGCTTCCTGGGGTCAGAGTCCCCTAGGCGGAGGGTCAGGAGGTACCCTAGGGCCTCTACTGCAAGTCCAGGGAGAGAGGTGGACCCCTGGGTAGCTTGCTGGGGTCAGAGGCAACTAGGTGGAGGGCCAGGGGGCACCCTAAGGTCTACACTGCAAGTCCAGGGAGAGAGGTGGACCCTTTGGAAGCTTTCTAAGGTCAGAGGCCCCTAGGTGGAGGGCCAGGTGGCACCCTGGGGCCTATCCTGCTAGTCCAGGGAGAGATGTGGACCCCTGGGTAGCTTGCTGGGGTACGAGGCCCCTAGGTGGAGGGCCAGGGGGCACCCTGGGGCTTATCCTTCAAGTCCAAGGAGAGAGGATGACCCCTGGGTAGCTTGCTGGGGTACGAGGCCCCTAGTTGGAGGGCCAGGGGGCACCCTGGGGCCTCTAGTGCAAGCCCAGGGAGAGAGGTGGACCCCTGGTTAGCTTGCTGGGGTCAGAAGCCGCTAGGTGGAGGGCCAGGGGGCTTCTTGGGGCCTCTACTGCAAGTCCAGGGAGAGAGGTGGACCCCTGGGTAGCTTGCTGTTGTCGTAGGCCCCCAGGTGGAGGGCCAGGGGGCTTCCTGGGGCTTCTACTGCAATTCTGAGGAGAGAGGTGGACCCCTGGGTAGCTTGCTGGGGTCAGAGGCCCCTAGGTGAACGGCCAGGGGGCTTGTGGGGCCTCTACTGCAAGTCCATGGAGAGAGGTGGACCCCTGGGTAGCTTGCTGGGGTCGGAAGCCCCTTGGTGGAAGGCCAGGGGGCACCCTGGGGCCTATACTGCAAGTCCAGGGAGAGAGGTGGACCCATGGGTAGCTTACTGGGGTCAGAGGCCCCTACGTGGAGGGCCAGGGGCACCCTGGGGCCTCTACTGCAAGTCCAGGGAGAGAGGTGGACCCCTGGGTAGCTTGCTGGTGTCAGAGGCAACTAGATGGAGGGACAGGGGGTACCCTGGGGCCTATACTGCAAGTCCAGGGAGAGAGGTGGACCCCTGGGTAGCTTCCTGAGATCAGAGGACCCTAGGTGGAGGGCCAGGGGGTACCCTGGGGCCTCAACTGCAATCCCAGGGAGAGTTGTGGACCCTTGTGTAGCTTGCTGGGGTCAGAGGCCCCTGGGTGGAGGGCCAAGGGGCACCCTGGGGCCTATACTGCAAATCCAGAGAGAGAGGTGGACCCCTGGGTAGCTTGCTGGGGTCAGAGGCCCGTAGGTGGAGGGCAAGGGGCACCCTGGGGCCTCTACTGCAAGTCCAGGGAGAGAGGTGGACCCCTGGGTAGCATGCAGGGGTCGGAGGCAACTAGGTGGAGGGCCAGGGGACACCCTGGGGCCTATACTGCAAGTCCAGGGAGAGAGTTGGACACCTGGGTAGCTTGTTGGGGTCAGAGACCCCTAGGTGGAGGGTCAGGAAGTACCCTAGGGCCTCTACTGCAAGTCCAGGGAGAGAGGTGGACCCCTGGGTAGCTTGCTGGGGTCAGAGGCAACTAGGTGGAGGGCCAAGGGGCACCCTGGGGCCTATACTGCAAGTCGAGAGAGAGAGGCGGACCCCTGGGTAGCTTCCTGGGGTCAGAGGCCCCTAGTTGGAGGGCAAGGGGGCACCCTGGGGCCTCTACTGCAAGTCCAGGGAGAGAGGTGGACCCCTGCGTAGCATGCTGGGGTCGGAGGCAACTAGGTGGAGGGCCAGGGGACACCCTGGGGCCTATACTGCAAGTCCAGGGAGAGAGGTGGACACCTGGGTAGCTTGTTGGGGTCAGAAGCCCCTAGGTTTAGTGCCAGGGGGCTTTCTGGTGCCTCAACTGCAAGTCCAAGGAGAAAGGTGGACCCCTGTGTAGCTTGCTGGGGTCAGAGGCCCCTAGGTGGAGGGTCAGGGGGCACCCTGGGGCCTATCCTGCAAGTCAAGGGAGAGAGGTGGACCTCTGGGTAGCTTGCTGGGGTACGAGGCCCCTAGGTGGAGGGCGAGGGGGCACCCTGGGGCCTCTACTGCAAGTCCAGGGAGAGAGGTGGACCCCTGGGTAGCTTGCTGGGGTAAGAGGCCCCTAAGTGGAGGGCCAGGGGGCACCCTTGGGCCTCTACTGCAAGTCCATGGAGAGAGGTGGACCCCTGGGTAGTTTGCTGAGGGTCAGAGGCCCCTAGGTGGAGGGCAATGGGGCACCCTGGGGCCTCTACTGCAATCCCAGGGAGAGTTGTGGACCCTTGTGTAGCTTGCTGGGGTACGAGGCCCCTAGGTGGAGGGCCAGGGGGCACCCTGGGGCCTCTACTGCAAGTTCAGAGAGAGAGGGACACCTGGGTAGCTTCCTGGGGTCAGAGTCTCCTAGGTGGAGGGCCAGGAGGTACCCTAGGGCCTCTACTGCAAGTCCAGGGAGAGAAGTGGACCCCTGGGTAGCTTGCTGGGGTCAGAGGCAACTAGGTTGAGGGCCAGGGGGCACCCTAGGGTCTACACTGCAAGTCCAGGGAGAGAGGTGGACCCCTGGGTAGCTTCGTAAGGTCAGAGACCCCTAGGTGGAGGGCCAGGGGGCACCCTGGGGCCAATCCTGCAAATCCAGGGAGAGAGGTGGACCCCTGGGTAGCTTGCTGGGGTCAGAGGCCCCAAGGTGGAGGGCCAGGGGGTACCATCGGGCCTCTACTGCAAATCCAGGGAGAGAGGTGGACCCCTGGGCAGCTTGCTGGGGTCAGAGGCAACTAGGTGGAAGGACAGGGGTACCCTGGGGCCTATACTGCAAGTCCAGGGAGAGAGGTGGACCCCTGGGTAGCTTCCTGAGGTCAAATGCCCCTAGGTGGAGAGCCAGGGGGCACCCTGGGGCTTATCCTGCAAGTCCAAGGAGAGAGGTGGACCCCTGGGTAGCTTGCTGGGGTACGAGGCCCCTAATTGGAGGGCCAGGGGGCACCCTGGTGCCTCTACTGCAAGCCAAGGGAGAGAGGTGGACCCCTTTGTAGCTTGCTGGTGTCAGAGGCAACTAGTTGGAGGGATAGGGGGTACCCTGGGGCCTATACTGCAAGTCCAGGGAGAGAGGTGACTACCCAGTGGTCCACCTCTCTCCAGAAGCCCCTAGGTTTAGTGCCAGGGGGCTTCCTGGGGCTTCAACTGCAAGTCCAAGGAGAAAGGTGGACCCCTGTGTAGCTTGCTGGGGTCAGAGGCAACTAGGTGAAGGGCCAGGGGGTACCCTAGGGTCTACACTGCAAGTCCAGGGAGAGAGGTGGACCCCTGGGTAGCTTCCTAAGGTCAGAGGCCCCTAGGTGTAGGGCCAGGGGGCACCCTGGGGCCTATCCTGCAAGTCCAGGGAGAGAGGTGGACCCCTGGGTAGCATGCTGGGGTACGAGGCCCCTAGGTGGAGGGCCAGTGGGCACCATGGGGCCTCTACTGCAAGTCCAGGGAGAGAGTTGGACCCCTGGGTAGCTTGCTGGGGTCAGAGGCAACTAAGTGGAAGGACAGGGGTACCCTAGGGCCTATACTGCAAGTCCAGGGAGAGAGGTGGACCCCTGGGTAGCTTCCTAAGGTCAGATGCCCCTAGGTGGAGGGCCAGGGGGCACCCTGGGGCCTATCCTGCAAGTCCAGGGAGAGAGGTGGACCCCTGGGTAGCTTGCAGGGGTACGAGGCCCCTAGGTGGAGGGCCAGGGGGCACCCTGGGGCCTATCCTGCAAGTCCAAGGAGAGAGGTGGACCCCTGGGTAGCTTGCTGGGTTCGGGAACCCCTTGGTGGAAGGCAAGGGGGCACCTTGGGGCCTATACTACAAGTCCAGGGAGAGAGGTAGACCCCTGAGTAGCTTGCTGGGGTCGGAAGCCCCTTGGTGGAAGGCCAGGGGGCACCCTGGGGCCTATACTGCAAGTCCAAGGAGAGAGGTGGACCCATGGGTAGCTTACTGGGGTCAGAGGCAACTAGGTGGAGGGCCAGGGGGCACCCTAGGGTTTACACTGCAAGTCCAGGGAGAGAGGTGGACCCTTGGGAAGCTTTCTAAGGTCAGAGGCCCCTAGGTGGAGGGCCAGGGGGCACCCTGGGGCCTATCCTGCTAGTCCAGGGAGAGATATGGACCCCTGGGTAGCTTGCTGGGGTACGAGGCCCCTAGGTGGAGAGCCAGGGGGCACCCTGGGGCTTATCCTTCAAGTCCAAGGAGAGAGGTTGACCCCTGGGTAGCTTGCTGGGGTACGAGGCCCCTAGTTGGAGGGCCAGGGGGCACCCTGGGGCCTCTAGTGCAAGCCCAGGGAGAGAGGTGGACCCCTGGTTAGCTTGCTGGGGTCAGAAGCCGCTCGGTGGAGGGCCAGGGGGCTTCTTGGGGCCTCTACTGCAAGTCCAGGGAGAGAGGTGGACCCCTGGGTAGCTTGCTGTTGTCGTAGGCCCCCAGGTGGAGGGCCAGGGGGCTTCCTGGGGCTTCTACTGCAAGTCTAGGGAGAGAGGTGGACCCCTGGGTAGCTTGCTGGGGTCAGAGGCCCCTAGGTGAACGGCCAGGGGGCTTTGTGGGGCCTCTACTGCAAGTCCAGGGAGAGAGGTGGACCCCTGGGTAGCTTGCTGGGGTCGGAAGCCCCTTGGTGGAAGGCCAGGGGGCACCCTGGGGCCTATACTGCAAGTCCAGGGAGAGAGGTGGACCCATGGGTAGCTTACTGGGGTCAGAGGCCCCTACGTGGAGGGCCAGGGGCACCCTGGGGCCTCTACTGCAAGTCCAGGGAGAGAGGTGGACACCTGGGTAGCTTGCTGGTGTCAGAGGCAACTAGATGGAGGGACAGGGGGTACCCTGGGGCCTATACTGCAAGTCCAGGGAGAGAGGTGGACACCTGGGTAGCTTCCTGAGATCAGAAGACCCTAGGTGGAGGGCCAGGGGGCACCCTGGGGCCTATCCTGCAAGTCCAGGGAGAGAGGTAGACCCCTGGGTAGCTTGCTGGGGTACGAGGCCCCTAGGTGGAGGGCCAGGGGGCACCCCGGGGCCTCTACTGCAAGTCCAGGGAGAGAGGTGGACCCCTGGGTAGCTTGCTGGGGTCAGAGGC
This sequence comes from Danio rerio, assembly GCF_049306965.1. Classification (NCBI taxonomy): domain Eukaryota; kingdom Metazoa; phylum Chordata; class Actinopteri; order Cypriniformes; family Danionidae; genus Danio; species Danio rerio. Next base: position 55,808,288 of record NC_133182.1, on the reverse strand, counting down.
CCCTAGGTGGATGGCCAGGGGGCACCCTGGGGCCTCTACTGCAAGTCCAGGGAGAGAGGTGGACCCCTGGGTAGCTTGCTGGGGTCAGAGGCCTCTAGGTGGAGGGCCAGGGGGCACCCTGGGGCCTCTACTGCAAGTCCAGGGAGAGAGGTGGACCCCTGGGTAGCATGCTGGGGTCGGAGGCAACTAGATGGAGGGCCAGGGGACACCCTGGGGCCTATCCTGCAAGTCCAGGGAGAGAGGTGGACCCCTGGGTAGCTTCCTAAGGTCAGATGCCCCTAGGTGGAGGGCCAGGGGGCACCCTGGGGCCTATACTGCAAGTCCAGGGAGAGAGGTGGACCCATGGGTAGCTTACTGGGGTCAGAGGCCCCTAGGTGGAGGGCCAGGGGCACCCTGGGGCCTCTACTGCAAGTCCAGGGAGAGAGGTGGACCCCTGGGTAGCTTGCTGGTGTCAGAGGCAACTAGGTGGAGGGACAGGGGGTACCCTGGGGCCTATACTGCAAGTCCAGGTAGAAAGGTGGACCCCTAGTAGCTTCCTGAGGTCAGTGGCCCCTTGGTGGAGGGCCAGGGGGCACCCTGGGGCCTATCCTGCAAGTCCAGGGAGAGAGGTGGACCCCTGGGTAGCTTGCTGGGTTCAGAGGCCCCTAGGTGGAGGGCCAGGGGGCACCCTGGGGCCTATACTGCAAGCCCAGGGAGAGAGGTGGACCACTGGTTAGCTTGCTGGGGTCGGAAGCCCCTTGGTGGAAAGCCAGGGGGCACCCTGGGACCTATACTGCAAGTCCAGGGAGAGAGGTGGACCCCTGGGTAGCTTGCTGGTGTCAGAGGCAACTAGGTGGAGGGACAGGGGGTACCCTGGGGCCTATACTGCAAGTCCAGGGAGAAAGGTCGACCCCTAGTAGCTTCCTGAGGTCAGAGCCCCCTGGGTGGAGGGCCAGGGGGCACCCTGGGGCCTATCCTGCAAGTCCAGGGAGAGAGGTGGACCCCTGGGTAGCTTGCTGGGTTCAGAGGCCCCTAGGTGGAGGGCCAGGGGGCACCCTGGGGCCTATACTGCAAGCCCAGGGAGAGAGGTGGACCACTGGTTAGCTTGCTGGGGTCGAAAGCCCCTTGGTGGAAAGCCAGGGGGCACCCTGGGACCTATACTGCAAGTCCAGGGAGAGAGGTGGACCCCTGGGTAGCTTGCTGGTGTCAGAGGCAACTAGGTGGAGGGACAGGGGGTACCCTGGGGCCTATACTGCAATTCCAGGGAGAGAGGTGGACCCCTGGGTAGCTTCCTGAGATCAGAGGCCACTAGGTGGAGGGCCAGGGGGCGCCCTGGGGCCTCTACTGCAAGTCCAGGGAGAGAGGTGGACCCCTTGGTAGCTTGCTGGGGTCTGAAGCCCATAGGTGGAGGGCCAGGGGGTACCCTGGGGCCTATACTGCAAGTTCAGGGAGAGAGGTGGACCCTTGGGTAGCTTCCTAAGGTTAGAGGCCCCTAGGTGGGGGGCCAGGGGGCACCCTGGGGCCTATCCTGCAAGTCCAGGGAAAGAGGTGGACCCCTGGGTAGCTTGCTGGGGTACAAGGCACCTAGGTGGAGGGCCAGGGGCACCCTGGGGCCTCTACTGCAAGGCCAGGGAGAGAGGTGGACCCCTTAGTAGCTTGCTGTGGTTAGAGACCCCTAGGTGGAGGGCCAGGGGGCACCCTGGGGCCTATCCTGCAAGTCCAGGGAGAGAGGTGGACCCCTGGGTAGCTTGCTGGGGTATGAGGCCCCTAGGTGGAGGGCCAGGGGGCACTCTGGGGCCTCTACTGCAAGTCCAGGGAGAGAAGTGGACCCCTGGGTAGCTTGCTGGGGTCAGAGGCCCCTAGGTGGAAGGCCAGGGGGCACCCTGGGGCCTCTACTGCAAGTCCAGGGAGAGAGGTGGACCCCTGGGTAGCTTGCTGGGGTCAGAGGCCTCTAGGTGGAGGAACAGGGGGCACCCTGGGGCCTCTACTGCAAGTCCAGGGAGAGAGGTGGACCCCTGGGTAGCATGCTGGGGTCGGAGGCAATTAGATGGTGGGCCAGGGGACACCCTGGGGCCTATCCTGCAAGTCCAGGGAGAGAGGTGGACCCCTGGGTAGCTTCCTAACGTCAGATGCCCCTAGGTGGAGGGCCAAGGGGCACCCTGGGGCCTATCCTGCAAGTCCAGGGAGAGAGGTGGACCCCTGGGTAGCTTGCTGGGGTACGAGGCCCCTAGGTGGAGGGCCAGGGGGCACCCTGGGGCCTATCCTGCTAGTCCAAGGAGAGAGGTGGACCCCTGGGTAGCTTGCTGGGGTCGGGAACCCCTTGGTGGAAGGCAAGGGGGCACCCTGGGGCCTATACTACAAGTCCAGGGAGAGAGGTAGACCCCTGAGTAGCTTGCTGGGGTCGGATGCCCCTTGGTGGAAGGCCAGGGGGCACCCTGGGGCCTATACTGCAAGTCCAGGGAGAGAGGTGGACCCTTGGGTAGCTTACTGGGGTCAGAGGCCCATAGGTGGAGGGCCAGGGGCACCCTGGGGCCTCTACTGCAAGTCCAGGGAGAGAGGTGGACCCCTGGGTAGCTTGCTGGTGTCAGAGGCAACTAGGTGGAGGGACAGGGGGTACCCTGGGGCCTATACTGCAAGTCCAGGGAGAAAGGTGGACCCCTAGCAGCTTCCTGAGGTCAGAGGCCCCTGGGTGGAGGGCCAGGGGGCACCCTGGGGCCTATCCTGCAAGTCCAGGGAGAGAGGTGGACCCCTGGGTAGCTTGCTGGGTTCAGAGGCCCCTAGGTGGAGGGCCAGGGGGCACCCTGGGGCCTCTACTGCAAGCCCAGGGAGAGAGGTGGACCACTGGTTAGCTTGCTGGGGTCGGAAGCCCCTTGGTGGAAAGCCAGGGGGCACCCTGGGACCTATACTGCAAGTCCAGGGAGAGAGGTGGACCCCTGGGTAGCTTGCTGGTGTCAGAGGCAACTAGGTGGAGGGACAGGGGGTACCCTGGGGCCTATACTGCAATTCCAGGGAGAGAGGTGGACCCCTGGGTCCCTGGGTAGCTTCCTGAGATCAGAGGCCCCTAGGTGGAGGGCCAGGGGGCGCCCTGGGGCCTCTACTGCAAGTCCAGGGAGAGAGGTGGACTCCTGGGTAGCTTGCTGGGGTCTGAAGCCCATAGGTGGAGGGCCAGGGGGTACCCTGGGGCCTATACTGCAAGTTCAGGGAGAGAGGTGGACCCTTGGGTAGCTTCCTAAGGTTAGAGGCCCCTAGGTGGAGGGCCAGGGGGCTCCCTGGGGCCTATCCTGCAAGTCCAGGGAGAGAGGTGGACCCCTGGGTAGCTTGCTGGGGTACAAGGCCCCTAGGTGGAGGGCCAGGGGCACCCTGGGGCCTCTACTGCAAGGCCAGGGAGAGAGGTGGACCTCTTGGTAGCTTGCTGGGGTTAGAGACCCCTAGGTGGAGGGCCAGGGGGCTTCCTGGGGCCTATACTGCAAGTCCAGAGAGAGAGGTGGACCCCTGGGTAGCTTCCTGGGGTCAGAGGCCCCTAGGTGGAGGGCAAAGGGGCACCCTGGGGCCTCTGCTGCAAGTCCAGGGAGAGAGGTGGACACCTGGGTAGCATGCTGGGGTCGGAGGCAACTAGGTGGAGGGCCAGGGGACACCCTGGGGCCTATACTGCAAATCCAGGGAGAGAGGTGGACCTCTGGGTAGCTTGCTGGGCTACGAGGCCCCTAGGTGGAGGGCGAGGGGGCACCCTGGGGCCTCTAATGCAAGTCCAGGGAGAGAGGTGGACCCCTGGGTAGCTTGCTGGGGTCAGAGGCCTCTAGGTGGAGGGCCAAGGGGCACCCTGGGGCCTATCCTGCAAGTCCAGGGAGAGAGGTGGACCCCTGGGTAGCTTGCTGGGGTCTGTAGCCCATAGGTGGAGGGCCAGGGGGTACCCTGGGGCCTATACTGCAAGTCCAGGGAGAGAGGTGGACCCCTGGGTAGCTTGCTGGGGTCTGAAGCCCATAGGTGGAGGGCCAGGGGGTACCCTGGGGCCTATACTGCAAGTTCAGGGAGAGAGGTGGACCCTTGGGTAGCTTCCTAAGGTTAGAGGCCCCTAGGTGGAGGGCCAGGGGGCACCCTGGGGCCTATCCTGCAAGTCCAGGGAGAGAGGTGGACCCCTGGGTAGCTTGCTGGGGTACAAGGCCCCTAGGTGGAGGGCCAGGGGCACCCTGGGGCCTCTACTGCAAGGCCAGGGAGAGAGGTGGACCCCTTAGTAGCTTGCTGTGGTTAGAGACCCCTAGGTGGAGGGCCAGGGGGCTTCCTGGGGCCTCTACTGCAAGTCCAGGGAGAAAGATGGACCCCTGGGTAGCTTGCTTGGGTCAGAGGCCCCTATGTGGAGGTCAAGGGGGCACCCTGGGGCCTCTACTGCAAGCCCAGGGAGAGAGGTGGACCCCTGGTTAGCTTGCTGGGGTCAGAAGCCGCTAGGTGGAGGGCCAGGGGGCTTCTTGGGGCCTCTACTGCAAGTCCAAGGAGAAAGGTGGACCCCTGTGTAGCTTGCTATGGTACGAGGCCCCTAGGTGGAGGGTCAGGGGGGCACCCTGGGGCCTATCCTGCAAGTCCAGGGAGAGAGGTGGACCCCTGGGTAGCTTGCTGGGGTCAGAGGCCTCTAGGTGGAGGGCCAAGGGGCACCCTGGGGCCTATCCTGCAAGTCCAGGGAGAGAGGTGGACCCCTGGGTAGCTTCCTGGGGTCAGAGGCCCCTAGGTGGAGGGCAAAGGGGCACCCTGGGGCCTCTGCTGCAAGTCCAGGGAGAGAGGTGGACCCCTGGGTAGCTTGCTGGGGTCTGTAGCCCATAGGTGGAGGGCCAGGGGTACCCTGGGGCCTATACTGCAAGTCAAGGGGGAGAGGTGGACCCCTGGGTAGCTTCCTAAGGTCAGAGGCCCCTAGGTGGAGGACCAGGGGGCACCCTGGGGCCTATCCTGCAAGTCCAGGGAGAGAGGTGGACCCCTGGGTAGCTTGCTGGGGTACGAGGCCCCTAGGTGGAGGGCCAGGGGGCACCCTGGGGCCTATCCTGCAAGTCCAGGGAGAGAGGTGGACCCCTGGGTAGCTTGCTGGGGTACGAGGCCCCTAGGTGGACGGCCAGGGGGCTTCGTGGGGCCTCTACTGCAAGTCCAGGGAGAGATGTGGACCCCTGGGTAGCTTGCTGGGGTCGGAAGCCCCTTGGTGGAAGGCCAGGGGGCACCCTGGGGCCTATACTGCAAGTCCAGGGAGAGAGGAGGACCCCTGGGTAGCTTGCTTGGGTCAGAGGCAACTAGGTGGAGGGCCAAGGAGCACCCTGGGGCCTATACTGCAAGTCCAGGGAGAGAGGTGGACCCCTGGGTAGCTTGCTTGGGTCAGAGGCAACTAGGTGGAGGGCCAGGAGGCACCCTAGGGTCTACACTGCAAGTCCAGGGAGAGAGGTTGACCCTTGGGAAGCTTTCTAAGGTCAGAGGACCCTAGGTGGAGGGCCAGGTGGCACCCTGGGGCCTATCCTGCTAGTCCAGGGACAGATGTGGACCCCTGGGTAGCTTGCTGGGGTACGAGGCCCCTAGGTGGAGGGCCAGGGGGCACCCTGGGGCTTATCCTGCAAGTCCAAGGAGAGAGGTTGACCCCTGGGTAGCTTGCTGGGGTACGAGGCCCCTAGTTGGAGGGCCAGGGGGCACCCTGGGGCCTCTAGTGCAAGCCCAGGGAGAGAGCTGGACCCCTGGTTAGCTTGCTGGGGTCAGAAGCCGCTAGGTGGAGGGCCAGGGGGCTTCTTGGGGCCTCTACTGCAAGTCCAGGGAGAGAGGTGGACCCCTGGGTAGCTTGCTGTTGTCGTAGGCCCCCAGGTGGAGGGCCAGGGGGCTTCCTGGGGCTTCTACTGCAAGTCTAGGGAGAGAGGTGGACCCCTGGGTAGCTTACTGGGGTCAGAGGCCCCAGGGTGAACGGCCAGGGGGCTTCGTGGGACCTCTACTGCAAGTCCAGGGAGAGAGGTGGACCCCTGGGTAGCTTGCTGGGGTCGGAAGCCCCTTGGTGGAAGGCCAGGGGGCACCATGGGGCCTATACTGCAAGTCCAGGGAGAGAGGTGGACCCATGGGTAGCTTACTGGGGTCAGAGGCCCCTACGTGGAGGGCCAGGGGCACCCTGGGGCCTCTACTGCAAGTCCAGAGAGAGAGGTGGACCCCTGGGTAGCTTGCTGGTGTCAGAGGCAACTAGATGGAGGGACAGGGGGTACCCTGGGGGCTATACTGCAAGTCCAGGGAGAGAGGTGGACCCCTGGGTAGCTTCCTGAGATCAGAAGACCCTAGGTGGAGGGCCAGGGGGCACCCTGGGGCCTATCCTGCAAGTCCAGGGAGAGAGGTGGACCCCTGGGTAGCTTGCTGGGGTCAGAGGCATCTAGGTGGAGGGCCAGGGGGCACCCTAGGGTCTACAATGCAAGTCCAGGGAGAGAGGTGGACCCCTGCGTAGCTTCCTAAGGTCAGAGGCCCCTAGGTGGAGAGCCAGGGGGCACCCTGGGGCCTATCCTGCAAGTCCAGGGAGAGAGGTGGACCGCTGGGTAGCTTGCTGGGGTACGAGGCCCCTAGGTTTGAGGGCCAGGGGGCACCATGGGGCCTCTACTGCAAGTCCAGGGAGAGAGGTGGACCCTGGGTAGCTTCCTAAGCTCAGAGGCCCCTAGTTGGAGGGCCAGGAGGTACCCTAGGGCCTCTACTGCAAGTCCAGGGAGAGAGGTGGACCCCGGGGTAGCTTGCTGGGGTCAGAGGCAACTAGGTGGAGGGCCAGGAGGTACCCTAGGGCCTCTACTGCAAGTCCAGGGAGAGAGGTGGACCGCTGGGTAGCTTGCTGGGGTACGAGGCCCCTAGGTGGAGGGCCAGGGGGCACCATGGGGCCTATCCTGCAAGTGCAGGGAGAGAGGTGGACCCCTGGGTAGCTTGCTGGGGTCAGAGGCAACTAGGTGGAAGGACAGGGGTACCCTGGGGCCTATACTGTAAGTCCAGGGAGAGAGGTGGACCCCTGGGTAGCTTCCTGGGGTCAGAGGCCCCTAGGTGGAGGGCAAAGGGGCACCCTGGGGCCTCTGCTGCAAGTCCAGGGAGAGAGGTGGACACCTGGGTAGCATGCTGGGGTCGGAGGCAACTAGGTGGAGGGCCAGGGGACACCCTGGGGCCTATACTGCAAGTCCAGGGAGAGAGGTGGACCTCTGGGTAGCTTGCTGGGCTACGAGGCCCCTAGGTGGAGGGCGAGGGGGCACCCTGGGGCCTCTAATGCAAGTCCAGGGAGAGAGGTGGACCCCTGGGTAGCTTGCTGGGGTCAGAGGCCTCTAGGTGGAGGGCCAAGGGGCACCCTGGGGCCTATCCTGCAAGTCCAGGGAGAGAGGTGGACCCCTGGGTAGCTTGCTGGGGTCTGTAGCCCATAGGTGGAGGGCCTGGGGGTACCCTGGGGCCTATACTGCAAGTCCAGGGAGAGAGGTGGACCCCTGGGTAGCTTCCTGAGATCAGAAGACCCTAGGTGGAGGGCCAGGGGGCACCCTGGGGCCTATCCTGCAAGTCCAGGGAGAGAGGTGGACCGCTGGGTAGCTTGCTGGGGTACGAGGCCCCTAGGTGGAGGGCCAGGGGGCACCCTGGGGCCTCTACTGCAAGTCCAGGGAGAGAGGTGGACCCCTGGGTAGCTTGCTGGGGTCAGAGGCCCCTAGGTGGAAGGACAGGGGGCACCCTGGGATCTCTACTGCAAGTCCAGGGAGAGAGGTGGACCCCTGGGTAGCTTGCTGGGGTCAGAGGCCTCTAGGTGGAGGGCCAAGGGGCACCCTGGGGCCTCTACTGCAAGTCCAGGGAGAGAGGTGGACCCCTGGGTAGCATGCTGGGGTCGGAGGCAACTAGATGGAGGACCAGGGGACACCCTGGGGCTTATCCTGCAAGTCCAGGAAGAGAGGTGGACCCCTGGGTAGCTTCCTAAGGTCAGATGCCCCTAGGTGGAGGGCCAGGGGGCACCCTGTGGCCTATCCTGCAAGTCCAGGGAGAGAGGTGGACCCCTGGGTAGCTTGCTGGGGTACGAGGCCCCTAGGTGGAGGGCCAGGGGGCACCCTGGGGCCTATCCTGCAAGTCCAGGGAGAGAGGTGGACCCCTGGGTAGCTTGCTGGGGTAAGAGGCCCCTAGGTGGACGGCCAGGGGGCTTCGTGGGGCCTCTAAAGCAAGTCCAGGGAGAGAGGTGGACCCCTGGGTAGCTTGCTGGGGTCGGAAGCCCCTTGGTGGAAGGCCAGGGGGCACCCTGGGGCCTCTACTGCAAGTCCAGGGAGAGAGGTGTACCCCTGGGTAGCTTGCTGGTGTCAGAGGCAACTAGGTGGAGGGACAGGGGGTACCCTGGGGCCTATACTGCAAGTCCAGGGAGAAAGGTGGACCCCTGGGTAGCTTGCTGGGGTCAGAGTCAACTAGGTGGAGGGCCAGGGGGCACCCTGGGGCCTCTACTGCAAGGCCAGGGAGAGAGGTGGACCCCTGGGTAGCTTGCTGGGGTCAGAGGCAACTAGGTGGAAGGACAGGGGTACCCTGGGGCCTATACTGCAAGTCCAGGGAGAGAGGTGGACCCCTGGGTAGCTTCCAGAGGTCAAAGGCTCTAGGTGGAGAGCCAGGGGGCACCCTCGTGCTTATCCTGCAAGTCCAAGGAGAGAGGTGGAACGCTGGGTAGCTTGCTGGGGTAAAAGGCCCCTAGTTGGAGGGCCAGGGGGCACCCTGGGGCCTCTACTGCAAGCCCAGGGAGAGAGGTGGACCCCTGGTTAGCTTGCTGGGGTCAGAAGCTGCTAGGTGGAGGGCCAGGGGGCTTCTTGGGGCCTCTACTGCAAGTCCAAGGAGAAAGGTGGACCCCTGTGTAGCTTGCTATGGTACGAGGCCCCTAGGTGGAGGGTCAGGGGGGCACCCTGGGGCCTATCCTGCAAGTCCAGGGAGAGAGGTGGACCTCTGGGTAGCTTGCTGGGGTACGAGGCCCCGAGGTGGGGAGCGAGGGGGCTCCCTGGGGCCTCTACTGCAAGTCCAGGAAGAGAGGTGCACCCCTGGGTAGCTTGCTGGGGTCAGAGGCCTCTAGGTGGAGGGCCAAGGGGCACCCTGGGGCCTATACTGCAAGTCCAGGGAGAGAGGTGGACCCCTGGGTAGCTTGCTGGGGTCTGTAGCCCATAGGTGGAGGGCCAGGGGGTACCCTGGGGCCTATACTGCAAGTCCAGGGGGAGAGGTGGACCCCTGGGTAGCTTCGTAAGGTCAGAGGCCCCTAGGTGGAGGACCAGGGGGCACCCTGGGGCCTATCCTGCAAGTCCAGGGAGAGAGGTGGACCCCTGGGTAGCTTGCTGGGGTACGAGGCCCCTAGGTGGAGGGCCAGGGGGCACCCTGGGGCCTATCCTGCAAGTCCAGGGAGAGAGGTGGACCCCTGGGTAGCTTGCTGGGGTACGAGGCTCCTAGGTGGACGGCCAGGGGGCTTCGTGGGGCCTCTACTGCAAGTCCAGGGAGAGATGTGGACCCCTGGGTAGCTTGCTGGGGTCGGAAGCCCCTTGGTGGAAGGCCAGGGGGCACCCTGGGGCCTATACTGCAAGTCCAGGGAGAGAGGAGGACCCCTGGGTAGCTTGCTTGGGTCAGAGGCAACTAGGTGGAGGGCCAAGGAGCACCCTGGGGCCTATACTGCAAGTCCAGGGAGAGAGGTGGACCCCTGGGTAGCTTGCTTGGGTCAGAGGCAACTAGGTGGAGGGCCAGGGGGCACCCTAGGGTCTACACTGCAAGTCCAGGGAGAGAGGTTGACCCTTGGGAAGCTTTCTAAGGTCAGAGGACCCTAGGTGGAGGGCCAGGTGGCACCCTGGGGCCTATCCTGCTAGTCCAGGGACAGATGTGGACCCCTGGGTAGCTTGCTGGGGTACGAGGCCCCTAGGTGGAGGGCCAGGGGGCACCCTGGGGCTTATCCTGCAAGTCCAAGGAGAGAGGTTGACCCCTGGGTAGCTTGCTGGGGTACGAGGCCCCTAGTTGGAGGGCCAGGGGGCACCCTGGGGCCTCTAGTGCAAGCCCAGGGAGAGAGGTGGACTCCTGGTTAGCTTGCTGGGGTCAGAAGCCGCTAGGTGGAGGGCCAGGGGGCTTCTTGGGGCCTCTACTGCAAGTCCAGGGAGAGAGGTGGACCCCTGGGTAGCTTGCTGTTGTCGTAGGCCCCCAGGTGGAGGGCCAGGGGGCTTCCTGGGGCTTCTACTGCAAGTCTAGGGAGAGAGGTGGACCCCTGGGTAGCTTACTGGGGTCAGAGGCCCCTAGGTGAACGGCCAGGGGGCTTCGTGGGACCTCTACTGCAAGTCCAGGGAGAGAGGTGGACCCCTGGGTAGCTTGCTGGGGTCGGAAGCCCCTTGGTGGAAGGCCAGGGGGCACCATGGGGCCTATACTGCAAGTCCAGGGAGAGAGGTGGACCCATGGGTAGCTTACTGGGGTCAGAGGCCCCTACGTGGAGGGCCAGGGGCACCCTGGGGCCTCTACTGCAAGTCCAGGGAGAGAGGTGGACCCCTGGGTAGCTTGCTGGTGTCAGAGGCAACTAGATGGAGGGACAGGGGGTACCCTGGGGGCTATACTGCAAGTCCAGGGAGAGAGGTGGACCCCTGGGTAGCTTCCTGAGATCAGAAGACCCTAGGTGGAGGGCCAGGGGGCACCCTGGGGCCTATCCTGCAAGTCCAGGGAGAGAGGTGGACCCCTGGGTAGCTTGCTGGGGTCAGAGGCATCTAGGCAGAGGGCCAGGGGGCACCCTAGGGTCTACAATGCAAGTCCAGGGAGAGAGGTGGACCCCTGCGTAGCTTCCTAAGGTCAGAGGCCCCTAGGTGGAGAGCCAGGGGGCACCCTGGGGCCTATCCTGCAAGTCCAGGGAGAGAGGTGGACCGCTGGGTAGCTTGCTGGGGTACGAGGCCCCTGAGTTTGAGGGCCAGGGGGCACCAGGGGGGCTCTACTGCAAGTCCAGGGAGAGAGGTGGACCCCTGGGTAGCTTCCTAAGGTCAGAGGCCCCTAGTTGGAGGGCCAGGAGGTACCCTAGGGCCTCTACTGCAAGTCCAGGGAGAGAGGTGGACCCCGGGGTAGCTTGCTGGGGTCAGAGGCAACTAGGTGGAGGGCCAGGAGGTACCCTAGGGCCTCTACTGCAAGTCCAGGGAGAGAGGTGGACCCCTGGGTAGCTTGCTGGGGTCAGAGGCATCTAGGTGGAGGGCCAGGGGGCACCCTAGGGTCTACAATGGAAGTCCAGGGAGAGAAGTGGACCCCTGGGTAGCTTCCTAAGGTCAGAGGCCCCTAGGTGGAGGGCCAGGGGGCACCCTGGGGCCTATCCTGCAAGTCCAGGGAGAGAGGTGGACCGCTGGGTAGCTTGCTGGGGTACGAGGCCCCTAGGTGGAGGGCCAGGGGGCACCATGGGGCCTATCCTGCAAGTGCAGGGAGAGAGGTGGACCCCTGGGTAATTTGCTGGGGTCAGAGGCAACTAGGTGGAAGGACAGGGGTACCCTGGGGCCTATACTGTAAGTCCAGGGAGAGAGGTGGATCCCTGGGTAGCTTCCAGAGATCAAAGGCCCCTAGGTGGAGAGCCAGGGGGCACCCTGGGGCTTATCCTGCAAGTCAAAGGAGAAAGGTGGACCCCTGGGTAGCTTGCTGGGGTACGAGGCCCCTAGTTGGAGGGCCAGGGGGCTTCTTGGGGCCTCTACTGCAAGTCCAGGGAGAGAGGTGGACCCCTGGGTAGCTTGCTGTTGTCGTAGGGCCCAGGTGGAGGGCCAGGGGGCTTCCTGGGGCTTCTACTGCAAGTCTAGGGAGAGAGGTGGACCCCTGGGTAGCTTGCTGGGTTCAGAGGCCCCTAGTTGGATGGCCAGGGGGCTTCGTGGGGCCTCTACTGCAAGTCCAGGGAGAGAGGTGGACCCTGGGTAGCTTGCTGGGGTCGGAAGCCCCTTGGTGGAAGGCCAGGGGGCACCCTGGGGCCTATACTGCAAGTCCAGGGAGAGAGGTGGACCCATAGGTAGCTTACTGGGGACAGAGGCCCCTAGGTGGAGGGCCAGGGGCACCCTGGGGCATCTACTGCAAGTCCAGGGAGAGAGGTGGACCCCTGGGTAGCTTGCTGGTGTCAGAGGCAACTAGGTGGAGGGACAGCGGGTACCCTGAGGCCTATACTGCAAGTCCAGGGAGAGAGGTGGACCCCTGGGTAGCTTCCTGAGATAAGAGGCCCAAAGGTGGAGGGCCAGGGGGCACCCTGGGGCCTATCCTGCAAGTCCAGGGAGAGAGGTGGACCCCTGGGTAGCTTGCTGGGGTACGAGGCCCCTAGGTCGAGGGCCAGGGGGCACCCTGGGGCCTATACTGCAAGTCCAGGAAGAGAGGTGGACCCCTGGGTAGCTTGCTGGGGTCAGAGGCCTCTAGGTGGAGGGCCAAGGGGCACCCTGGGACCTCTACTGCAAGTCCAGGGAGAGAGGTGGATCCCTGGGTAGCTCGCTGGGGTCTGAAGCCCATAGGTGGAGGGCCATGGGGTACCCTGGGGCCTATACTGCAAGTCCAGGGAGAGAGGTGGACCCTTGGGTAGCTTCCTAAGGTTAGAGGCCCCTAGGTGGAGGGCCAGGGGGCACCCTGGGGCCTATCCTGCAAGTCTAGTGAGAGAGGTGGACCCCTGGGTAGCTTGCTGGGGTACAAGGCCCCTAGGTGGAGGGCCAGGGGGCACCCGGGGGACTCTACTGCAAGGCCAGGGAGAGAGGTGGACCCCTTGGTAGCTTGCTGGGGTTAGAGACCCCTAGGTGGAGGGCCAGGGGGCACCCTGGGGCCTCTACTGCAAGTCCAGGGAGAGAGGTGGACCCATGGGTAGCTAGCTGAGGTAAGAGGCCCCTAAGTGGAGGGCCAGGGGGCACCCTGGGGCCTCTACTGAAAGTCCAGGGAGAGAAGTGGACCCCTGGGTAGTTTGCTGGGGTCAGAGGCCCCTAGGCGGAGGGACAAGAGGCTTCCTGGGGCCTCTACTGCAAGTCCAGGGAGAAAGGTGGACCCCTGGGTAGCTTGCTTGGGTCAGAGGCCCCTAGGTGGAGGTCAAGGGGGCACCCTGGGGCCTCTACTGAAATCCCAGGGAGAGTTGTGGACCCTTGTGTAGCTTGCTGGGGTCAGAGGCCCCTGGGTGGAGGGCCAAGGGGCACCCTGGGGCCTATACTGCAAGTCCAGAGAGAGAGGTGGGCCCCTGGGTAGCTTCCTGGGGTCAGAGGCCCTTAGGTGGAGGGCAAGGGGCACCCTGGGGCCTCTACTGCAAGTCCAAGGAGAGAGGTGGACCCCTGGGTAGCATGCAGGGGTCAGAGGCAACTAGGTGGAGGGCCAGGGGACACCCTGGGGCCTATACTGCAAGTCCAGGGAGAGAGGTGGACCCCTGGTTAGCTTGCTGGGGTCAGAAGCCGCTAGGTGGAGGGCAAGGGGGCTTCTTGGGGCCTCTACTGCAAGTCCAAGGAGAAAGGTGGACCCCTGGGTAGCTTCCTGGGGTCAGAGACCCCTAGGTGGAGGGTCAGGAGGTACCCTAGGGCCTCTACTGCAAGTCCAGGGAGAGAGGCGGACCCCTGGGTAGCTTGCTGGGGTCAGAGGCAACTAGGTGGAGGGCCAGGGGGCACCCTGGGGCCTCTACTGCAAGTCCAGGGAGAGAGGTGGACCCCTGGTTAGCTTGCTGGGGTCAGAAGCCGCTAGGTGGAGGGCAAGGGGGCTTCTTGGGGCCTCTACTGCAAGTCCAAGGAGAAAGGTGGACCCCTGTGTAGCTTGCTGGGGTACGAGGCCCATAGGTGGAGGGTCAGGGGGTACCCTGGGGCCTATCCTGCAAGTCCAGGGAGAGAGGTGGACCTCTGGGTAGCTTGCTGGGGTACGAGACCCCTTGGTGGAGGGCGAGGGGGCACCCTGGGGCCTCTACTGCAAGTCCAGGAAGAGAGGTGCTCCCCTGGGTAGCTTGCTGGTGTCAGAGGCCTCTAGGTGGAGGGCCAAGGGGCACCCTGGGGCCTATACTCGAGTCCAGGGAGAGAGGTGGACCCCTGGGTAGCTTGCTGGGGTCTGTAGCCCATAGGTGGAGGGCCAGGGGTTACCCTGGGGCCTATACTGCAAATCCAGGGAGAGAGGTGGACCCCTGGGTAGCTTCCTAAGGTCAGAGGCCCCTAGGTGAAGGACCAGGGGGCACCCTGGGGCCTATCCTGCAAGTCCAGGGAGAGAGGTGGACCCCTGGGTAGCTTGCTGGGGTACGAGGCCCCTAGGTGGAGGGCCAGGGGGCACCCTGGGGCCTATCCTGCAAGTCCAGGGAGAGAGTTGGACCCCTGGGTAGCTTGCTGGGTTACGAGGCCCCTAGGTGGACGGCCAGGGGGCTTCGTGGGGCCTCTACTGCAAGTCCAGGGAGAGATGTGGACCCCTGGGTAGCTTGCTGGGGTCGGAAGCCCCTTGGTGGAAGGCCAGGGGGCACCCTGGGGCCTATACTGCAAGTCCAAGGAGAGAGGTGGACCCATGGGTAGCTTACTGGGGTTAGAGACCCCTAGGTGGAGGGCCAGGAGGCACCCTGGGGCCTCTACTGCAAGTCTAGGGAGAGAGGTGGACCCATGGGTAGCTAGCTGGGGTAAGAGGCCCCTAAGTGGAGGTCAAGGTGGCACCCTGGGGCCTCTACTGCAAACCCAGGGAGAGTTGTGGACCCTTGTGTAGCTTGCTGGGGTCCGAGGCCCCTGGGTGGAGGGCCAAGGGGCACCCTGGGGCCTATACTGCAAGTCCAAAGAGAGAGGTGGACCCCTGGGTAGCTTCCGGGGGTCAGAGGCCCCTAGGTGGAGGGCCAGGGGGCACCCTGGGGCCTCTACTGCAAGTCCAGGGAGAGAGGTGGACCCCTGGGTAGCATGCTGGGGTCGGAGGCAACTAGGTGGAGGGCCAGGGGCACCCTGGGGCCTATCCTTCAAGTCCAGGGAGAGAGGTGGACCCCTGGGTAGCTTGCTGGGGTACGAGGCCCCTAGGTGGATGGCCAGGGGGCTTCGTGGGGCCTCTACTGCAAGTCCAGGGAGAGAGGTGGAATCCTTGGGTAGCTTGCTGGGGTCGGAAGCCCCTTGGTGGAAGGCCAAGGGGCACCCTGGGGCCTATACTGCAAGTCCAGGGAGAGAGGTGGACCCATGGGTAGCTTACTGGGGTCAGAGGCCCCTAGGTGGAGGGCCAGGGGCACCCTGGGGCCTCTACTGCAAGGCCAGGGAGAGAGGTGGACCCCTTGGTAGCTTGCTGGGGTTAGAGACCCCTAGGTGGAGGGCCAGGGGGCAACCTGGGGCCTCTACTGCAAGTCCAGGGAGAGAGGTGGACCCATGGGTAGCTAGCTGGGGTAAGAGGCCCCTAAGTGGAGGTCAAGGTGGCACCCTGGGGCCTCTACTGCAAACCCAGGGAGAGTTGTGGACCCTTGTGTAGCTTGCTGGGGTCCGAGGACCCTGGGTGGAGGGCCAAGGGGCACCCTGGGGCCTATACTGCAAGTCCAAAGAGAGAGGTGGACCCCTGGGTAGCTTCCGGGGGTCAGAGGCCCCTAGGTGGAGGGCCAGGGGGCACCCTGGGGCCTCTACTGCAAGTCCAGGGAGAGAGGTGGACCCCTGGGTAGCATGCTGGGGTCTGAGGCAACTAGGTGGAGGGCCAGGGGCACCCTGGGGCCTATCCTGCAAGTCCAGGAAGAGAGGTGGACCCCTGGGTAGCTTGCTGGGGTACGAGGCCCCTAGGTGGATGGCCAGGGGGCTTCGTGGGGCCTCTACTGCAAGTCCAGGGAGAGAGGTGGAATCCTTGGGTAGCTTGCTGGGGTTAGAGACCCCTAGGTGGAGGGCCAGGGGGCAACCTGGGGCCTCTACTGCAAGTCCAGGAAGAGAGGTGCTCCCCTGGGTAGCTTGCTGGGGTCAGAGGCCTCTAGGTGGAGGGCCAAGGGGCACCCTGGGGCCTATACTCGAGTCCAGGGAGAGAGGTGGACCCCTGGGTAGCTTGCTGGGGTCTGTAGCCCATAGGTGGAGGGCCAGGGGGTACCCTGGGGCCTATACTGCAAGTCCATGGAGAGAGGTGGACCCCTGGGTAGCTTCCTAAGGTCAGAGGCCCCTAGGTGAAGGACCAGGGGGCACCCTGGGGCCTATCCTGCAAGTCCAGGGAGAGAGGTGGACCCCTGGGTAGCTTGCTGGGGTACGAGGCACCTAGGTGGAGGGCCAGGGGGCACCCTGGGGCCTATCCTGCAAGTCCAGGGAGAGAGGTGGACCCCTGGGTAGCTTGCTGGGGTACGAGGCCCCTAGGTGGACGGCCAGGGGGCTTCGTGGCGCCTCTACTGCAAGTCCAGGGAGAGATGTGGACCCCTGGGTAGCTTGCTGGGGTCGGAAGCACCTTGGTGGAAGGCCAGGGGGCACCCTGGGGCCTATACTGCAAGTCCAGGGAGAGAGGTGGACCCATGGGTAGCTTACTGGGGTTAGAGACCCCTAGGTGGAGGGCCAGGGGGCACCCTGGGGCCTCTACTGCAAGTCTAGGGAGAGAGGTGGACCCATGGGTAGCTAGCTGGGGTAAGAGGCCCCTAAGTGGAGGTCAAGGTGGCACCCTGGGGCCTCTACTGCAAATCCAGGGAGAGTTGTGGACCCTTGTGTAGCTTGCTGGGGTCCGAGGCCCCTGGGTGGAGGGCCAAGGGGCACCCTGGGGCCTATACTGCAAGTCCAAAGAGAGAGGTGGACCCCTGTGTAGCTTCCGGGGGTCAGAGGCCCCTAGGTGGAGGGCCAGGGGGCACCCTGGGGCCTCTACTGCAAGTCCAGGGAGAGAGTTGGACCCCTGGGTAGCATGCTGGGGTCGGAGGCAACTAGGTGGAGGGCCAGGGGCACCCTGGGGCCTATCCTGCAAGTCCAGGGAGAGAGGTGGACCCCTGGGTAGCTTGCTGGGGTACGAGGCCCTTAGGTGGACGGCCAGGGGGCTTCGTGGGGCCTCTACTGCAAGTCCAGGGAGAGAGGTGGAATCCTTGGGTAGCTTGCTGGGGTCGGAAGCCCCTTGGTGGAAGGCCAAGGGGCACCCTGGGGCCTATACTGCAAGTCCAGGGAGAGAGGTGGACCCATGGGTAGCTTACTGGGGTCAGAGGCCCCTAGGTGGAGGGCCAGGGGCACCCTGGGGCCTCTACTGCAAGGCCAGGGAGAGAGGTGGACCCCTTGGTAGCTTGCTGGGGTTAGAGACCCCTAGGTGGAGGGCCAGGGGGCAACCTGGGGCCTCTACTGCAAGTATAGGGAGAGAGGTGGACCCATGGGTAGCTAGTTAGGGTAAGAGGCCCCTAAGTGGAGGGCCAGGGGGCACCCTGGGGCCTCTACTGCAAGTCCAGGGAGAGAGGTGGACCCCAGGGTAGTTTGCTGGGGTCAGAGGCCCCCAGGCGGAGGGACAGGAGGCTTCCTGGGGCCTCTTCTGCAAGTCCAGGGAGAAAGGTGGACCCCTGGGTAGTTTGCTTGGGTCAGAGGCCTCTAGGTGGAGGTCAAGGGGGCAACCTGGGGCCTCTACTGCAAGTCCAGGAAGAGAGGTGCTCCCCTGGGTAGCTTGCTGGGGTCAGAGGCCTCTAGGTGGAGGGCCAAGGGGCACCCTGGGGCCTATACTCGAGTCCAGGGAGAGAGGTGGACCCCTGGGTAGCTTGCTGGGGTCTGTAGCCCATAGGTGGAGGGCCAGGGGGTACCCTGGGGCCTATACTGCAAGTCCATGGAGAGAGGTGGACCCCTGGGTAGCTTCCTAAGGTCAGAGGCCCCTAGGTGAAGGACCAGGGGGCACCCTGGGGCCTATCCTGCAAGTCCAGGGAGAGAGGTGGACCCCTGGGTAGCTTGCTGGGGTACGAGGCCCCTAGGTGGAGGGCCAGGGGGCACCCTGGGGCCTATCCTGCAAGTCCAGGGAGAGAGGTGGACCCCTGGGTAGCTTGCTGGGGTACGAGGCCCCTAGGTGGACGGCCAGGGGGCTTCGTGGCGCCTCTACTGCAAGTCCAGGGAGAGATGTGGACCCCTGGGTAGCTTGCTGGGGTCGGAAGCACCTTGGTGGAAGGCCAGGGGGCACCCTGGGGCCTATACTGCAAGTCCAGGGAGAGAGGTGGACCCATGGGTAGCTTACTGGGGTTAGAGACCCCTAGGTGGAGGGCCAGGGGGCACCCTGGGGCCTCTACTGCAAGTCTAGGGAGAGAGGTGGACCCATGGGTAGCTAGCTGGGGTAAGAGGCCCCTAAGTGGAGGTCAAGGTGGCACCCTGGGGCCTCTACTGCAAATCCAGGGAGAGTTGTGGACCCTTGTGTAGCTTGCTGGGGTCCGAGGCCCCTGGGTGGAGGGCCAAGGGGCACCCTGGGGCCTATACTGCAAGTCCAAAGAGAGAGGTGGACCCCTGGGTAGCTTCCGGGGGTCAGAGGCCCCTAGGTGGAGGGCCAGGGGGCACCCTGGGGCCTCTACTGCAAATCCAGGGAGAGAGGTGGACCCCTGGGTAGCATGCTGGGGTCGGAGGCAACTAGGTGGAGGGCCAGGGGCACCCTGGGGCCTATCCTGCAAGTCCAGGGAGAGAGGTGGACCCCTGGGTAGCTTGCTGGGGTACGAGGCCCTTAGGTGGACGGCCAGGGGGCTTCGTGGGGCCTCTACTGCAAGTCCAGGGAGAGAGGTGGAATCCTTGGGTAGCTTGCTGGGGTCGGAAGCCCCTTGGTGGAAGGCCAAGGGGCACCCTGGGGCCTATACTGCAAGTCCAGGGAGAGAGGTGGACCCATGGGTAGCTTACTGGGGTCAGAGGCCCCTAGGTGGAGGGCCAGGGGCACCCTTGGGCCTCTACTGCAAGGCCAGGGAGAGAGGTGGACCCCTTGGTAGCTTGCTGGGGTTAGAGACCCCTAGGTGGAGGGCCAGGGGGCAACCTGGGGCCTCTACTGCAAGTATAGGGAGAGAGGTGGACCCATGGGTAGCTAGTTAGGGTAAGAGGCCCCTAAGTGGAGGGCCAGGGGGCACCCTGGGGCCTCTACTGCAAGTCCAGGGAGAGAGGTGGACCCCAGGGTAGTTTGCTGGGGTCAGAGGCCCCCAGGCGGAGGGACAGGAGGCTTCCTGGGGCCTCTTCTGCAAGTCCAGGGAGAAAGCTGGACCCCTGGGTAGCTTGCTTGGGTCAGAGGCCTCTAGGTGGAGGTCAAGGGGGCACCCTGGGGCCTCTACTTCAAGTCCAGGGAGAGAGGTGGACCGCTGTGTAGCATGCTGGGGTCGGAGGCAACTAGGTGGAGGGCCAGGGGACACCCTGGGGCCTCTACTTCAAGTCCAGGGAGAGAGGTGGACCCCTGGGTAGCTTGCTTGGGTCAGAGGCCCCTAGGTGGAGGTCAAGGGGGCACCCTGGGGCCTCTACTGCAATCCCAGGGAGAGTTGTGGACCCTTGTGTAGCTTGCTGGGGTCAGAGGCCCCTGGGTGGAGGGCCAAAGGGCACCCTTGGGCCTATACTGCAAGTCCAGAGAGAGAGGTGGACCCCTGGGTAGCTTCCTGGGGTCAGAGGCCCCCAGGTGGAGGGCAAGGGGCACCCTGGGGCCTCTACTTCAAGTCCAGGGAGAGAGGTGGACCCCTGGGTAGCATGCAGGGGTCAGAGGCAACTAGGTGGAGGGCCAGGGGACACCCTGGGGCCTATACTGCAAGTCCAGGGAGAGAGGTGGACACCTGGGTAGCTTGTTGGGGTCAGAAGCCCCTAGGTTTAGTGCCAGGGGGCTTCCTGGGGCCTCAACTGCAAGTCCAAGGAGAAAGGTGGACCCCTGGGTAGCTTCCTGGGATCAGAGACCCCTAGGTGGAGGGTCAGGAGGTACCCTAGGGCCTCTACTGCAAGTCCAGGGAGAGAGGTGGACCCCTGGGTAGCTTGCTGGGGTCAGAGGCAACTAGGTGGAGGGCCAGGGGGCACCCTGGGGCCTCTACTGCAAGGCCAGGGAGAGAGGTGGACCCGTTGGTAGCTTGCTGGGGTTAGAGACCCCTAGGTGGAGGGTCAGGGGGCAACCTGGGGCCTCTACTGCAAGTCTAGGGAGAGAGGTGGACCCATTGGTATCTAGCTGGGGTAAGAGGCCCCTAAGTGGAGGGCCAGGGGGCACCCTGGGGCCTCTACTGCAAGTCCAGGGAGATAGGTGGACCCCTGGGTAGTTTGCTGGGGTCAGAGGCCCCTAGGCGGAGGGACAGGAGGCTTCCTGGGGCCTCTACTGCAAGTCCAGGGAGAAAGGTGGACCCCTGGGTAGCTTGCTGGGGTCAGAGGCAACTAGGTGGAGGGCCAGGGGGCACCCTAGGGTCTACACTGCAAGTCCAGGAAGAGAGGTGGACCCCTGGGTAGCTTCCTAAGGTCAGAAGCCCCTAGGTGGAGGGCCAGGGGGCACCCTGGGGCCTATCTTGCAAATCCAGGGAGAGAGGTGGACCCCTGGGTAGCTTGCTGGGGTACGAGGCCCCTAGGTGGAGCGCCAGGGGGCACCATGGGCCCTCTACTGCAAGTCCAGGGAGAGAGGTGGACCCCTGGGTAGCTTACTGAGGTCAAAGGCCCCTAGGTGGAGGGCCAGGGGGCACCCTGGGGCCTATCCTGCAAGTCCAAGGAGAGAGGTGGACCCCTGGGTAGCTTCCTAAGGTTAGAGGCCCCTAGGTGGAGGGCCAGGGGGCACCCTGGGGCCTATCCTGCAAGTCTAGGGAGAGAGGTGGACCCCTGGGTAGCTTGCTGGGGTCAGAGTCCCCTAGGTGGAGGGCCAGGAGGTACCCTAGGTTCTCTACTGAAAGTCCAGGGAGACAGGTGGACCCCTGGGTAGCTTGCTGGGGTCAGAGGCAACTAGGTGGAGGGCCAGGAGGTACCCTAGGGCCTCTATTGCAAGTCCAGGGAGAGAGGTGGACCCCTGGGTAGCTTGCTGGGGTCAGAGGCAACTAGGTGGAGGGCCAGGGGGCACCCTAGGGTCTACACTGCAAGTCCAGGGAGAGAGGTGGACCCCTGGGTAGCTTCCTAAGGTCAGAGGCCCCTAGGTGGAGGGCCATGGGGCACCCTGGGGCCTATCCTGCAAATCCAGGGAGAGAGGTGGACCCCTGGGTAGCTTGCTGGGGTACGAGGCCCCTAGGTGGAGGGCCAGGGGGCACCATGGGCCCTCTACTGCAAGTCCATGGAGAGAGGTGGACCCCTGGGTAGCTTACTGAGGTCAAAGACCCCTAGGTGGAGGGCCAGGGGGCACCCTGGGGCCTATCCTGCAAGTCCAAGGAGAGAGGTGGACCCCTGGGTAGCTTCCTAAGGTTAGAGGCCCCTAGGTGGAGGGCCAGGGGGCACCCTGGGGCCTATCCTGCAAGTCTAGGGAGAGAGGTGGACCCCTGGGTAGCTTGCTGGGGTCAGAGGCCCCTAGGTGGAGGGCCAGGAGGTACCCTAGGTTCTCTACTGCAAGTCCAGGGAGACAGGTGGACCCCTGGGTAGCTTGCTGGGGTCAGAGGCAACTAGGTGGAGGGCCAGGAGGTACCCTAGGGCCTCTATTGCAAGTCCAGGGAGAGAGGTGGACCCCTGGGTAGCTTGCTGGTGTCAGAGGCAACTAGGTGGAGGAAGAGGGGGCACCCTAGGGTCTACAGTGCAAGTCCAGGGAGAGAGGTGGACCCCTGGGTAGCTTCCTAAGGTCAGAGGCCCCTAGGTGTAGGGCCATGGGGCACCCTGGGGCCTATCCTGCAAATCCAGGGAGAGAGGTGTACCCCTGGGTAGCTTGCTGGGGTCAGAGGCCTCTAGGTGGAGGGCCAAGGGGCACCCTGGGGCCTATACTGCAAGTCCAGAGAGAGAGGTGGACCCCTGGGTAGCTTCCTGGGGTCAGAGGCCCCTAGGTGGAGGGCAAGGGGGCACCCTGGGGCCTCTACTGCAAACCCAGGGAGAGTTGTGGACCGTTGTGTAGCTTGCTGGGGTAGGAGGCCCCTAGGTGGAGGGCCAGGGGGCACCCTGGGGCCTCTACTGCAAGTTCAGGGAGAGAGGTGGACCCCTGGGTAGCTTGCTGGGGTCAGAGTCCCCTAGGTGGAGGGCCAGGAGGTACCCTAGGGCCTCTACTGCAAGTCCAGGGAGAGAGGTGGACCCCTGGGTAGCTTGCTGGGGTCAGAGGCAACTAGGTGGAGGGCCAGGGGGCACCCTAGGGTCTACACTGCAAGTCCAGGAAGAGAGGTGGACCCCTGGGTAGCTTCCTAAGGTCAGAGGCCCCTAGGTGGAGGGCCAGGGGGCACCCTGGGGCCTCTACAGCAAGTCCAGGGAGAGAGGTGGACCCCTGGGTAGCTTGCTGGGGTCAGAGGCAACTAGGTGGAGGGCCAGGAGGTACCCTAGGGCCTCTACTGCAAGTCCAGGGAGAGAGGTGGACCCCTGGGTAGCTTGCTGGGGTCAGAGGCAACTAGGTGGAGGGCCAGGGGGCACCCTAGGGTCTACACTGCAAGTCCAGGAAGAGAGGTGGACCCCTGGGTAGCTTCCTAAGGTCAGAGGCCCCTAGGTGGAGGGCCAGGGGGCACCCTGGGGCCTATCCTGCAAATCCAGGGAGAGAGGTGGACCCCTGGGTAGCTTGCTGGGGTACACGGCCCCTAGGTGGAGGGCCAGGGGGCACCATGGGCCCTCTACTGCAAGTCCAGGGAGAGAGGTGGACCCCTGGGTAGCTTACTGAGGTCAAAAGCCCCTAGGTGGAGGGCCAGGGGGCACCCTGGGGCCTATCCTGCAAGTCCAAGGAGAGAGGTGGACCCCTGGGTAGCTTCCTAAGGTTAGAGGCCCCTAGGTGGAGGGCCAGGGGGCACCCTGGGGCCTATCCTGCAAGTCTAGGGAGAGAGGTGGACCCCTGGGTAGCTTGCTGGGGTCAGAGTCCCTTAGGTTGAGGGCCAGGAGGTACCCTAGGTTCTCTACTGCAAGTCCAGGGAGACAGGTGGACCCCTGGGTAGCTTGCTGGGGTCAGAGGCAACTAGGTGGAGTGCCAGGAGGTACCCTAGGGCCTCTATTGCAAGTCCAGGGAGAGAGGTGGACCCCTGGGTAGCTTGCTGGGGTCAGAGGCAACTAGGTGGAGGGCCAGGGGGCACCCTAGGGTTTACACTGCAAGTCCAGGGAGAGAGGTGGACCCCTGGGTAGCTTCCTAAGGTCAGAGGCCCCTAGGTGGAGGGCCATGGGGCACCCTGGGGCCTATCCTGCAAATCCAGGGAGAGAGGTGGACCCCTGGGTAGCTTGCTGGGGTACGAGGCCCCTAGGTGGAGGGCCAGGGGGCACCCTGGGCCCTCTACTGCAAGTCCAGGGAGAGAGGTGGACCCCTGGGTAGCTTACTGAGGTCAAAGGCCCCTAGGTGGAGGGCCAGGGGGCACCCTGGGGCCTATTCAGCAAGTCCAAGGAGAGAGGTGGACCCCTGGGTAGCTTCCTAAGGTTAGAGGCCCCTAGGTGGAGGGCCAGGGGGCACCCTGGGGCCTATCCTGCAAGTCTAGGGAGGGAGGTGGACCCCTGGGTAGCTTGCTGGGGTACAAGGCCCCTAGGTGGAGAGCCAGGGGGCACCCTGGGGCCTCTACTGCAAGGCCAGGGAGAGAGGTGGACCCCTTGGTAACTTGCTGGGGTTAGAGAACCCTAGGTGGAGGGCCAGGGGGCACCCTGGGGCCTCTACTGCAAGTCTAGGGAGAGAGGTGGACCCATGGGTTGCTAGCTGGGGTAAGAGGCCCCTAAGTGGAGGGCCAGGGGGCACACTGGGGCCTCTACTGCAAGTCCAGGGAGAGAGGTGGACAGCTGGGTAGTTTGCTGGGGTCAGAAGCCCCTAGGCGAAGGGACAGGAGGCTTCCTGGGGCCTCTACTGCAAGTCCAGGGAGAAAGGTGGACCCCTGGGTAGCTTGCTTGGGTCAGAGGCCTCTAGGTGGAGGTCAAGGGGGCACCCTCGGGGCCTCTACTGCAATCCCAGGGAGAGTTGTGGATCCTTGTGTAGCTTGCTGGGGTCAGAGGCCCCTGGGTGGAGGGCCAAGGGGCACCCTGGGGCCTATACTGCAAGTCCAGAGAGAGAGGTGGACCCCTGGGTAGCTTCTTGGGGTCAGATGCCCCTAGGTGGAGGGCAAGGGGGCATCCTGGGGCCTCTACTGCAAGTCCAGGGAGAGAGGTGGACCCCTGGGTAGCATGCTAGGGTCGGAGGCAACTAGGTGGAGGGCCAGGGGACACCCTGGGGCCTAAACTGCAAGTCCAGGGAGAGAGGTGGACACCTGGGTAGCTTGTTGGGGTCAGAAGCCCCTAGGTTTAGTGCCAGGGGGCTTCCTGGGGCCTCTACTGCAAGTCCCAGGAGAAAGGTGGACCCCTGTGTAGCTTGCAGGGGTCAGAGGCCCCTAGGTGGAGGGTCAGAGGGCACCCTGGGGCCTCAACTGCAAGTCCAAGGAGAAAGGTGGACCCCTGTGTAGCTTGCTTGGGTCAGAGGCCTCTAGGTGGAGGTCAAGGGAGCACCCTGGGGCCTCTACTGCAAGTCCAGAGAGAGAGGTGGACCCCTGGGTAGCTTCCAGGGGTCAGAGGCCCCTAGGTGGAGGTCAAGGGGGCACCCTGGGGCCTCTACTGCAAGTCCAGGGAGAGAAGTGGACCCCTGGGAAGCATTCTGGGGTCGGAGGCAAACTAGGTGGAGGGCCAGGGGACACCCTGGGGCCTATACTGCAAGTCCAGGGAGAGAGGTGGACACCAGGGTAGCTTGTTGGGGTCAGAAGCCCCTAGGTTTAGTGCCAGGGGCCTCCTGGGGCATCAACTGCAAGTCCAAGGAAAAAGGTGGACCCCTGTGTAGCTTGCTGGGGTCAGAGGCCCCTAGGTGGAGGGCCAGGGGACACCCTGGGGCCTATACTGCAAGTCCAGGGAGAGAGGTGGACCTCTGGGTAGCTTGCTGGGGTACGAGGCCCCTAGGTTGAGGGCAAGGGGGCACCCTGGGATCTCTACTGCAAGTCCAGGGAGAGATGTGGACCCCTGGGTAGCTTGCTGGGGTCAGAGGCCTCGAGGTGGAGGGCCAAGGGGCACCCTGGTGCCTACACTGCAAGTCCAGGGAGAGAGGAGGACCCCTGGGTAGCTTGCTGGGGTCTGTAGCCCATATGTGGAGGGCCATGGGGTACCCTAGGGCCTATACTGCAAGTCCAGGGAGATAGGTGGACCCCTGGGTAGCTTCCTAAGGTCAGAAGCCCCTAAGTGGAGGGCCAGGGGGCACCTTGGGGCCTATCCTGCAAGTCCAGGGAGAGAGGTGGACCCCTGGGTAGCTTGCTGGGGTACGAGGCCCCTAGCTGGAGGGCCAAGGGGCACCCTGGGGCCTCTACTGCAAGTCCAGGGAGAGAGGTGGACCCCTGGAAATCTTGCTTGGGTCAGAGGCCCCTAGGTGGAGGGTCAGGAGGTACCCTAGGGCCTCTACTGCAAGTCCAGGGAGAGAGGTGGACCCCTGGGTAGCTTGCTGGGGTAAGAGGCAACTAGGTGGAGTGCCAGGGGGCACCCTAGGGTCTACACTGCAAGTCCAGGGAGAGAGTTGGACCCCTGGGTAGCTTCCTAGAGTCAGAGGCCCCTAGGTTGAGGGCCAGGGGGCACCTTGGGGCCTATCCTGCAAGTCCAGGGAGAGATGTGGACCCCTGGGTAGCTTGCTGGGGTACGAGGCCCCTAGGTGGAGGGCCAGGGGGCACCCTGGGGCCTCTACTGCAAGTCCAGGGAGAGAGGAGGACCCCTGGGTAGCTTGCTGGGGTCAGAGACAACTAGGTGGAGGGACAGGGGGTACCCTGGGGACTCTACTGCAAGTCCAGGGAGAGAGGTGGACCCCTGGGTAGCTTCCTGAGGTCAAAGGCCCCTAGGTGGAGGGCCAGGGGGCACCCTGGGGCCTATCCTGCAAGTCCAAGGAGAGAGGTGGACCCCTGGGTAGCTTGCTGGGGTACGAGGCCCCTAGTTGGAGGGCCAGGGGGCACCCTGGGGCCTCTACTGCAAGCCCAGGGAGAGAGGTGGACCCCTGGTTAGCTTGCTGGGGTCGGAAGCCCCTTGGTGGAAGGCCAGGGGGCACCCTGGGGCCTATACTGCAAGTCCAGGGAGAGAGGTGGACCCATGGGTAGCTCACTGGGGTCAGATGCCCCTAGGTGGACGGCCAGGGAAACCCTGGGGCCTCTACTGCAAGTCCAGGGAGAGAGCTGGTCCCCTGGGTAGCTTGCTGGTGTCAGAGGCAACTAGGTGGAGGGACAGGGGATACCCTGGGGCCTATACTGCAAGTCCAGGGAGAGAGGTGGACCCCTGGGTAGCTTCCTGAGGTTAGAGGTCCCTAGGTGGAGGGCCAGGGGGCACCCTGGGGCCTATCCTGCAAGTCCAGGGAGAGAGGTGGACCCCTGGGTAGCTTGCTGGGGTACGAGGCTCCTAGGTGGAGGGCCAGGGGGCACCCTGGGGCCTCTACTGCAAGTCCAGGAAGAGAGGTGGACCCCTTGGTAGCTTCCTGGGGTCAGAGTCCCCTAGATGGAGGGCCAGGAGGTACCCAAGGGCCTCTATTGCAAGTCCAGGGAGAGAGGTGGACCCCTGGGTAGCTTGCTGGGGTAAGAGGCCCCTAAGTGGAGGGCCAGGGGGCACCCTGGGGCCTCTATTGCAAGTCCATGGAGAAAGTTGGACCCCTGGGTAGCTTCCTGGGGTAAGAGGCCCCTAGGTGGAGGGCAAGGGGGCACCCTGGGGCCTCTACTGCAAGTCCAGGGAGAGACGTGGACCCCTGGGTAGCATGCTGGGGTCGGAGGCAACTAGGTGGAGGGCCAGGGGACACCCTGGGGCCTAAACTGCAAGTCCAGGGAGAGAGGTGGACACCTGGGTAGCTTGTTGGGGTCAGAAGCCCCTAGGTTTAGTGCCAGGAGCTTCCTGGGGCCTCAACTGCAAGTCCCAGGAGAAAGGTGGACCCCTGTGTAGCTTGCAGGGGTCAGGGGCCCCTAGGTGGAGGGTCAGGGGGCACCCTGGGGCCTAAACTGCAAGTCCAGGCAGAGAGGTGGACACCTGGGTAGCTTGTTGGGGTCAGAAGCCCCTAGGTTTAGTGCCAAGGGGCTTCCTGGGGCCTCAACTGCAAGTCCCAGGAGAAAGGTGGACCCCTGTGTAGCTTGCTGGGGTCAGAGGCCCCTAGGTGGAGTGTCAGGGGGCACCCTGGGGCCTATCCCGCAAGTCCAGGGAGAGAGGTGGACCTCTGGGTAGCTTGCTGGGGTAAGAGGCCCCTAGGTGGAGGGCGAGGGGGCACCCTGGGGCCTCTACTGCAAGTCCAAGGAGAGATTTGGACCCCTGGGTAGCTTGCTGGGGTCAGAGGCCTCTAGGTGGAGGGCCAAAGGGCACCCTGGGGCCTATACTGCAAGTCCAGGAAGAGAGGTGGACCCCTGGGTAGCTTGCTGGGGTCTGTAGCCCATAGGTGGAGGGCCAGGGGGTACCCTGGGGCCTATACTGCAAGTCCAGGGAGAGAGGTGGACCCATAGGTAGCTTCCTAAGGTCAGAGGCCCCTAGGTGGAGGGCCAGGGGGCACCCTGTGGCCTATCCTGCAAGTCCAGGGAGAGAGGTGCACCCCTGGGTAGCTTGCTGGGGTACGAGGCCCCTAGGTGGAGGGCCAGGGGGCACCCTGGGGCCTCTACTGCAAGTCCAGGGAGAGAGGTGGACTCCTGGGTAGCTTCCTGGGGTCAGAGTCCCCTAGGTGGAGGGTCAGGAGGTACCCTAGGGCCTCTACTGCGAGTCCAGGGAGAGAAGTGGACCCCTGGGTAGCTTGCTGGGGTCAGAGGCAACTAGGTGGAGGGCCAGGGGGCACCCTAGGGTCTACACTGCAAGTCCAGGGAGAGAGGTGGACCCCTGGGAAGCTTCCTAAGGTCAGAGGCCCCTAGGTGGAGGGCCAGGGGGCACTCTGGGGCCTATCCTGCAAGTCCAGGGAGAGATGTGGACCCCTGGGTAGCTTGCTAGGGTACGAGGCCCCTAGGTGGAAGGCCAGGGGGCACCCTTGGGCCTCTACTGCAAGTCCAGGGAGAGAGGAGGACCCCTGGGTAGCTTGCTGGGGTCAGAGGCAACAAGGTGGAGGGACAGGGGGTACCCTGGGGCCTATACTGCAAGTCCAAGGAGAGAGGTGGACCCCTGAGTAGCTTCCTGAGGTCAAAGGCCCCTAGGTGGAGGGCCAGGGGGCACCCTGGGGCCTATCCTGCGAGTCCAAGGAGAGAGGTGGACCCCTGGGTAGCTTGCTGGAGTACAAGGCCCCTAGTTGGAGGGCCAGGGGGCACCCTGGGGCCTCTACTGCAAGCCCAGGGAGAGAGGTGGTCCCCTGGTTAGCTTGCTGGGGTCGGAAGCCCCTTGGTGGAAGGCCTGGGGGCACCCTGGGGCCTATACTGCAAGTCCAGGGAGAGAGGTGGACCCATGGGTAGCTTATTGGAGTCAGATGCCCCTAGGTGGAGGGCCAGGGGCACCCTGGGGCCTCTACTGCAAGTCCAGGGAGAGAGGTGGACCTCATGGTAGCTTCCTGAGGTCAGAGGCCCCTAGGTGGAGGGCCAGGGGGCACCCTGGGGCCTATCCTGCAAGTCCAGGGAGAGAGGTGGACCCCTGGGTAGCTTGCTGGGGTACGAGGCCCCTAGGTGGAGGGCCAGGGGGCACCCTGGGGTTTATCCTGCAAGTCCAGGAAGAGAGGTGGACCCCTGGGTAGCTTCCTGGGGTCAGAGTCCCCTAGATGGAGGGCCAAGAGGTACCCTAGGGCCTCTACTGCAAGTCCAGGGAGAGAGGTGGACCACTGGGTAGCTTACTGGGGTAAGAGGCCCCTAAGTGGAGGGCCAGGGGGCACCCTGGGGCCTCTACTGCAAGTCCATGGAGGGAGGTGGACCCCTGGGTAGTTTGCTGGGGGTCAGAGGCCCCTAGGAGGGACAGGGGGCTTCCTGGGGCCTCTACTGCAAGTCCAGGGAGAAAGGTGGACCCCTTGGTAGCTTGCTTGGGTCAGAGGCCCCTAGGTGGAGGTCAAGGGGGCATCCTCTGGCCTCTACTGCAATCCCAGGGAGAGTTGTGGACCCTTGTGAGCTTGCTGGGGTCAGAGGCCCCTGGGTGGAGGGCCAAGGGGCACCTTGGGGCCTATACTGCAAGTCCAGAGAGAGAGGTGGACCCCTGGGTAGCTTCCTGGGGTCAGAGGCCCCTAGGTGGAGGGCAAGGGGCACCCTGGGGCCTCTACTGCAAGTCCAGGGAGAGAGGTGGACCCCTGGGTAGCATGCTAGGGTCGGAGGCAACTAGGTGGAGGGCCAGGGGACACCCTCGGACCTATAGTGCATGTCCAGGGAGAGAAGTGGACACCTGGGTAGCTTGTTGGGGTCAGAAGCCCCTACGTTTAGTGCCAGGGGGCTTCCTGGGGCCTCAACTGCAAGTCCAAGGAGAAAGGTGGACCCCTGTGTAGCTTGCTGGGGTCAGAGGCCCCTAGGTGGAGGGTCAGGGGGCAATATGGGGCCTATCCTGCAAGTCCAGGGAGAGAGGTGGACCTCTGCGTTGCTTGCTGGGGTACGAGGCCCCTGGGTGGAGGGCGAGGGGGCACCCTGGGGCCTCTACTGCAAGTCCAGGGAGAGAGGTGGACCCCTGGGTAGCTTGCTGGGGTCAGAGGCCTCTAGGTGGAGGGCCAAGGGGCACCCTGGGGCCTATACTGCAAGTCCAGAGAGAGAGGTGGACCCCTGGGTAGCTTCCTGGGGTCAGAGGCCCCTAGGTGGAGGGCAAGGGGGCACCCTGGGGCCTCTACTGCAATCCCAGGGAGAGTTGTGGACCCTTGTGTAGCTTGCTGGGGTAGGAGGCCTCTAGGTGGAGGGCCATTGGGCACCCTGGGGCCTCTACTGCAAGTTCAGGGAGAGAGGTGGACCCCTGGGTAGCTTGCTGGGGTCAGAGTCCCCTAGGTGGAGGGCCAGGAGGTACCCTAGGTTCTCTACTGCAAGTCCAGGGAGAGAGGTGGACCCCTGGGTAGCTTGCTGGGGTCAGAGGCAACTAGGTGGAGGGCTAGGAGGTACCCTAGGGCCTCTACTGCAAGTCCAGGGAGAGAGGTGGACCCCTGGGTAGCTTGCTGGGGTCAGAGGCAACTAGGTGGAGGGCCAGGGGGCACCCTAGGGTCTACACTGCAAGTCCAGGAAGAGAGGTGGACCCCTGGGTAGCTTCCTAAGGTCAGAGGCCCCTAGGTGGAGGGCCAGGGGGCACCCTGGGGCCTATCCTGCAAATCCAGGGAGAGAGGTGGACCCCTGGGTAGCTTGCTGGGGTACGAGGCCCCTAGGTGGAGGGCCAGGGGGCACCATGGGCCCTCTACTGCAAGTCCAGGGAGAGAGGTGGACCCCTGGGTAGCTTACTGAGGTCAAAGGCCCCTAGGTGGAGGGCCAGGGGGCACCCTGGGGCCTATCCTGCAAGTCCAAGGAGAGAGGTGGACCCCTGGGTAGCTTCCTAAGGTTAGAGGCCCCTAGGTGGAGGGCCAGGGGGCACCCTGGGGCCTATCCTGCAAGTTCAGGGAGAGAGGTGGACCCCTGGGTAGCTTGCTGGGGTCAGAGTCCCCTAGGTGGAGGGCCTGGAGGTACCCTAGGTTCTCTATTGCAAGTCCAGGGAGAGAGGTGGACCCCTGGGTAGCTTGCTGGGGTCAGAGGCAACTAGTTGGAGGGCCAGGGGGCACCCTAGGGTCTACACTGCAGGTCCAGGGAGAGAGGTGGACCCCTGGGTAGCTTCCTAAGGTCAGAGGCCCCTAGGTGGAGGGCCATGGGGCACCCTGGGGCCTATCCTGCAAATCCAGGGAGAGAGGTGGACCCCTGGGTAGCTTGCTGGGGTACGAGGCCCCTAGGTGGAGGGCCAGGGGGCACCCTGGGCCCTCTACTGCAAGTCCAGGGAGAGAGGTGGACCCCTGGGTAGCTTACTGAGGTCAAAGGCCCCTAGGTGGAGGGCCAGGGGGCACCCTGGGGCCTATCCTGCAAGCCCAGGGAGAGAGGTGGAACCCTGGTTAGCTTGCTGGGGTCAGAAGCCGCTAGGTGGAGGGCCAGGGGGCTTCTTGGGGCCTCTACTGCAAGTCCAGGGAGAGAGGTGGACCCCTGGGTAGCTTGCTGTTGTCGTAGGCCCCCAGGTGGAGGGACAGGGGGCTTCCTGGGGCTTCTACTGCAAGTCTAGGGAAAGAGGTGGACCCCTGGGTAGCTTGCTGGGGTCAGAGGCCTGTAGGTGGAGGGCCAGGGGGCTTCGTGGGGCCTCTACTGCAAGTCCAGGGAGAGAGGTGGACCCTGGGTAGCTTGCTGGGGTCGGAAGCCCCTTGGTGGAAGGCCAGGGGGCACCCTGGGGCCTATACTGCAAGTCCAGGGAGAGAGGTGGACCCATTGGTAGATTACTGGGGTCAGAGGCAACTAGGTGGAGGGACAAGGGGTACCCTGGGGCCTATTCTGCAAGTCCAGGGAGAGAGGTGGACCCCTGGGTAGCTTCCTGAGATCAGAGGCCCATAGGTGGAGGGCCAGGGGGCACCCTGGGGCCTATCCTGCAAGTCCAGGGAGAGAGGTGGACCCCTGGGTAGCTTGCTGGGGTACGAGGTACCTAGGTGGAGGGCTAGGGGGCACCCTGGGGCCTATACTGCAAGTCCAGGGAGAGAGGTGGACCCCTGGGTAGCTTGCTGGGGTCAGAGGCCTCTAGGTGGAGGGCCAAGGGGCACCCTGGGACCTCTACTGCAAGTCCAGGGAGAGAGGTGGATCCCTGGGTAGCTTGCTGGGGTCTGAAGCCCATAGGTGGAGGGCCATGGGGTACCCTTGGGCCTATACTGCAAGTCCAGGGAGAGAGGTGGACTCTTGGGTAGCTTCCTAAGGTTAGAGGCCCCTAGGTGGAGGGCCAGGGGGCACCTTGGGGCCTATCCTGCAAGTCTAGGGAGAGAGGTGGACCCCTGGGTAGCTTGCTGGGGTACAAGGCCCCTAGGTGGAGGGCCAGGGGGCACCCTGGGGACTCTACTGCAAGGCCAGTGAGAGAGGTGGACCCCTTGGTAGCTTGCTGGGGTTAGAGACCCCTAGGTGGAGGGCCAGGGGGCACCCTGGGGCCTCTACTGCAAGTCTAGGGAGAGAGTTGGACCCATGGGTAGCTAGCTGAGGTAAGAGGCCCCTAAGTGGAGGGCCAGGGGGCACCCTGGGGCCTCTACTGCAAGTCCAGGGAGAGAGGTGGACCCCTGGGTAGTTTGCTGGGGTCAGAGGCCCCTAGGCGGAGGGACAGGAGGCTTCCTGGGGCCTCTACTGCAAGTCCAGGGAGAAAGGTGGACCCCTGGGTAGCTTGCTTGGGTCAGAGGCCCCTAGGTGGAGGTCAAGGGGGCACCCTGGGGCCTCT
Source organism: Danio rerio (assembly GCF_049306965.1). Lineage (NCBI taxonomy): Eukaryota > Metazoa > Chordata > Actinopteri > Cypriniformes > Danionidae > Danio > Danio rerio. The sequence goes on along the minus strand of NC_133182.1, from coordinate 55,776,165 downwards.
ACTGCAATCCCAGGGAGAGTTGTGGACCCTTGTGTAGCTTGCTGTGGTCAGAGGCCCCTGGGTGGAGGGCCAAGGGGCACCCTGGGGCCTATACTGCAAGTCCAAGGAGAGAGGTGGACCCCTGGGTAGCATGCAGGGGTCGGAGGCAACTAGGTGGAGGGCCAGGGGACACCCTGAGGCCTATACTGCATGTCCAGGGAGAGAGGTGGACACCTGGGTAGCTTGTTGGGTTCAGAAGCCCCTAGGTTTAGTGCCGGGGGGCTTCCTGGGGCCTCAACTGCAAGTCCAAGGAGAAAGGTGGACCCCTGGGTAGCTTCCTGGGGTCAGAGACCCCTAGGTGGAGGGTCAGGAGGTACCCTAGGGCCTCTACTGCAAGTCCAAGGAGAGAGGTGGACCCCTGGGTAGCTTGCTGGGGTCAGAGGCAACTAGGTGGAGGGCCAAGGGGCACCCTGGGGCCTATACTGCAAGTCCAGAGAGAGAGGTGGACCCCTGGGTAGCTTCCTGGGGTCAGAGGCCCCTAGGTGGAGGGCAAGGGGGCACCCTGGGGCCTCTACTGAAAGTCCAGGGAGAGAGGTGGACCCCTGCGTAGCATGCTGGGGTCGGAGGCAACTAGGTGGAGGGCCAGGGGACACCCTGGGGCCTATACTGCAAGTACAGGGAGAGAGGTGGACACCTGGGTAGCTTGTTGGGGTCTGAAGCCCCTAGGTTTAGTGCCAGGGGGCTTCCTGGTGCCTCAACTGCAAGTCCAAGGAGAAAGGTGGACCCCTGTGTAGCTTGCTGGTGTCAGAGGCCCCTAGGTGGAGGGTCAGGGGGCACCCTAGGGTCTACAATGCAAGTCCAGGGAGAGAGGTGGACCCCTGGGTAGCTTCCTAAGGTCAGAGGCCCCTAGGTGGAGGGCCAGGGGGCACCCTGGGGCCTATCCTGCAAGTCCAGGGAGAGAGGTGGACCGCTGGGTAGCTTGCTGGGGTACGAGGCCCCTAGGTGGAGGGCCAGGGGGCACCATGGGGCCTATCCTGCAAGTCCAGGGAGAGAGATGGACCCCTGGGTAGCTTGCTGGGGTCAGAGGCAACTAAGTGGAAGGACAGGGGTACCCTGGGGCCTATACTGCAAGTCCAGGAAGAGAGGTGGACCCCTGGGTAGCTTCCAGAGGTCAAAGGCCCCTAGGTGGAGAGCCAGGGGGCACCCTGGGGCTTATCCTGCAAGTCAAAGGAGAGAGGTGGACCCCTGGGTAGCTTGCTGGGGTACGAGGCCCCTAGTTGGAGGGCCAGGGGGCACCCTGGGGCCTCTACTGCAAGCCCAGGGAGAGAGGTGGACCCCTGGTTAGCTTGCTGGGGTCAGAAGCCGCTAGGTGGAGGGCCAGGGGGCTTCTTGGGGCCTCTACTGCAAGTCCAGGGAGAGAGGTGGACCCCTGGGTAGCTTGCTGTTGTCGTAGGCCCCCAGGTGGAGGGCCAGGGGGCTTCCTGGGGCTTCTACTGCAAGTCTAGGGAGAGAGGTGGACCCCTGGGTAGCTTGCTGGGGTCAGAGGCCCCTAGGTGGACGGCCAGGGGGCTTCGTGGGGCCTCTACTGCAAGTCCAGGGAGAGAGGTGGACCCTGGGTAGCTTGCTGGGGTCGGAAGCCCCTTGCTGGAAGGCCAGGGGGCACCCTGGGGCCTATACTGCAAGTCCAGGGAGAGAGGTGGACCCATGGGTAGCTTACTGGGGTCAGAGGCCCCTAGGTGGAGGGCCAGGGGCACCTTGGGGCCTCTACTGCAAGTCCAGGGAGAGAGGTGGACCCCTGGGTAGCTTGCTTGTGTCAGAGGCAACTAGGTGGAGGGACAGGGGGTACCCTGGGGCCTATTCTGCAAGTCCAGGGAGAGAGGTGGACCCCTGGGTAGCTTGCTGGGTTCAGAGGCAACTAGGTGGAGGGCCAGGGGGCACCCTAGGGTCTACACTGCAAGTCCAGGGAGAGAGGTGGACCCCTGGGTAGCTTCCTAAGGTCAGAGGCCCCTAGGTGGAGGGCCAGGGGTACCCTGGGGCCTATACTGCAAGTCCAGGGAGAGAGGTGGACCCCTGGGTAGCTTCCAGAGGTCAAAGGCCCCAAGGTGGAGAGCCAGGGGGCATCCTGGGGCCTATCCTGCAAGTCCAGGGAGAGAGGTGGACCCCTGGGTAGCTTGCTGGGGTATGAGGCCCCTAGGTGGAGGGCCAGGGGGCACCCTTGGGCCTATACTGCAAGTCCAGGGAGAGAGGTGGACCCCTGGGTAGCTTGCTGGGGTCAGAGGCCTCTAGGTGGAGGGCCAAGGGGCACCCTGGGACCTCTACTGCAAGTCTAGGGAGAGAGGTGGATCCCTGGGCAGCTTGCTGGGGTCTGAAGCCCATAGGTGGAGGGCCATGGGGTACCCTGGGGCCTATACTGCAAGTCCAGGGAGAGAGGTGGACCCTTGGGTAGCTTCCTAAGGTTAGAGGCCCCTAGGTGGAGGGCCAGGGGGCACCCTGGGGCCTCTACTGCAAGTCTAGGGAGAGAGGTGGACCCCTGGGTAGCTTGCTGGGGTACAAGGCCCCTAGGTGGAGGGCCAGGGGGCACCCTGGGGACTCTACTGCAAGGCCAGTGAGAGAGGTGGACCCCTTGGTAGCTTGCTGGGGTTAGAGACCCCTAGGTGGAGGGCCAGGGGGCACCCTGGGGCCTCTACTGCAAGTCTAGGGAGAGAGTTGGACCCATGGGTAGCTAGCTGAGGTAAGAGGCCCCTAAGTGGAGGGCCAGGGGGCACCCTGGGGCCTCTACTGCAAGTCCAGGGAGAGAGGTGGACCCCTGGGTAGTTTGCTGGGGTCAGAGGCCCCTAGGCGGAGGGACAGGAGGCTTCCTGGGGCCTCTACTGCAAGTCCAGGGAGAAAGGTGGACCCTTGTGTAGCTTGCTGGGGTCAGAGGCCCCTGGCTGGAGGGCCAAGGGGCACCCTGGGGCCTATACTGCAAGTCCAGGGAGAGAGGTAAACCCCTGGGTAGCATGCAGGGGTCGGAGGCAACTAGGTGGAGGGCCAGGGGACACCCTGGGGCCTATACTGCAAGTCCAGGGAGAGAGGTGGACACCTGGGTAGCTTGTTGGGGTCAGAAGCCCCTAGGTTTAGTGCCAGGGGGCTTCCTGGGGCCTCAACTGCAAGTCCAAGGAGAAAGGTGGACACCTGGGTAGCTTGCTGGGGTCAGAGGCAACTGGATGGAAAGACAGGGGTACCCTGGGGCCTCTACTGCAAGTCCAGGCAGAGAGGTGGACCCTTGGGTAGCTTCCTAAGGTTAGAGGCCCCTAGGTGGAGGGCCAGGGGGCACCCTGGGGCCTATCCTGCAAGTCTAGGGAGAGAGGTGGACCCCTGGGTAGCTTGCTGGGGTACAAGGCCCCTAGGTGGAGGGCCAGGGGGCACCCTGGGGACTCTACTGCAAGGCCAGGGAGAGAGGTGGACCCCTTGGTAGCTTGCTGGGGTTAGAGACCCCTAGGTGGAGGGCCAGGGGGCACCCTGGGGCCTCTACTGCAAGTCCAGGGAGAGAGGTGGACCCCTGGGTAGCTTCCTGGGGTCAGAGTCCCCTAGGTGGAGGGTCAGGAGGTACCCTAGGGCTTCTACTGCGAGTCCAGGGAGAGAGGTGGACCCCTGGGTAGCTTGCTGGGGTCAGAGGCAACTAGGTGGAGGGCCAGGGGGCACCCTAGGGTCTACACTGCAAGTCCAGGGAGAGAGGTGGACCCCTGGGAAGCTTCCTAAGGTCAGAGGCCCCTAGGTGGAGGGCCAGGGGGCACCCTGGGGCCTATCCTGCAAGTCCAGGGAGAGATGTGGACCCCTGGGTAGCTTGCTAGGGTACGAGGCCCCTAGGTGGAGGGCCAGGGGGCACCCTGGGGCCTCTACTGCAAGTCCAGGGAGAGAGGAGGACCCCTGGGTAGCTTGCTGGGGTCAGAGGCAACTAGGTGGAGGGACAGGGGGTACCCTGGGGCCTATACTGCAAGTCCAAGGAGAGAGGTGGACCCCTGAGTAGCTTCCTGAGGTCAAAGGCCCCTAGGTGGAGGGCCAGGGGGCACCCTGGGGCCTTTCCTGCAAGTCCAAGGAGAGAGGTGGACCCCTGGGTAGCTTGCTGGGGTACGAGACCCCTAGTTGGAGAGCCAGGGGGCACCCTGGGGCCTCTACTGCAAGCCCAGGGAGAGAGGTTTACACCTGGGTAGCTTGTTGGGGTCAGAAGCCCCTAGGTTTAGTGCCAGGGGGCTTCCTGGGGCCTCAACTGCAAGTCCAAGGAGAAAGGTGGACCCCTGGGTAGCTTCCTGGGGTCAGAGACCCCTAGGTGGAGGGTCAGGAGGTACCCTAGGGCCTCTACTGCAAGTCCAGGGAGAGAGGTGGACCCCTGGGTAGCTTGCTGGGGTCCGAGACAACTAGGTGGAGGGCCAAGGGGCACCCTGGGGCCTATACTGCAAGTCCAGAGAGAGAGGTGGACCCCTGGGTAGCTTCCTGGGGTCAGAGGCCCCTAGGTGGAGGGCAAGGGGGCACCCTGGGGCCTCTACTGCAAGTCCAGGGAGAGAGGTGGACCCCTGCGTAGCATGCTGGGGTAGGAGGCAACTAGGTGGAGGGCCAGGGGACACCCTGGGGCCTATACTGCAAGTCCAGGGAGAGAGGTGGACACCTGGGTAGCTTGCTGGGGTCAGAAGCCCCTAGGTTTAGTGCCAGGGGGCTTCCTGGTGCCTCAACTGCAAGTCCAAGGAGAAAGGTGGACCCCTGTGTAGCTTGCTGGGGTCAGAGGCCCCTAGGTGGAGGGTCAGGGGGCACCCTGGGGCCTATCCTGCAAGTCCAGGGAGAGAGGTGGACCCCTGGGTAGCTTGCTGGGGTCAGAGGCATCTAGGTGGAGGGCCAGGGGGCACCCTAGGGTCTACAATGCAAGTCCAGGGAGAGAGGTGGACCCCTGGGTTGCTTCCTAAGGTCAGAGGCCCCTAGGTGGAGGGCCAGGGGGCACCCTTGGGCCTATCCTGCAAGTCCAGGGAGAGAGGTGGACCGCTGGGTAGCTTGCTGGGGTACGTGGCCCCTAGGTGGAGGGCCAGGGGGCACCATGGGGCCTATCCTGCAAGTCCAGGGAGAGAGGTGGACCCCTGGGTAGCTTGCTGGGGTCAGAGGCAACTAGGTGGAGGGTCAGGGGGCACCCTGGGGCCTATCCTGCAAGTCCATGGAGAGAGGTGGACCTCTGGGTAGCTTCTGGGGTACGAGGCCCCTAGGTGGAGGGCGAGGGGGCACCCTGGGGCCTCTACTGCAAGTCCAGGGAGAGAGGTGGACCCCTGGGTAGCTTGCTGTTGTCATAGGCCCCCAGGTGGAGGGCCAGGGGGCTTCCTGGGGCTTCTACTGCAAGTCTAGGGAGAGAGGTGGACCCCTGGGTAGCTTGCTGGGGTCAGAGGCCCCTAGGTGGACGGCCAGGGGGCTTCGTTGGGCCTCTACTGCAAGTCCAGGGAGAGAGGTGGACCCCTGGGTAGCTTGCTGGGGTCGGAAGCCCCTTGGTGGAAGGCCAGGGGGCACCCTAGGGCCTATACTGCAAGTCCAGGGAGAGAGGTGGACCCATGGGTAGCTTACTGGGGTCAGAGGCCCCTAGGTGGAGGGCCAGGGGCACCCTGGGGCCTCTACTGCAAGTCCAGGGAGAGAGGTGGACCCCTGGTTAGCTTGCTGGTGTCAGAGGCAACTAGGTGGAGGGACAGGGGGTACCCTGGGGCCTATACTGCAAGTCCAGGGAGAGAGGTGGACCCCTGGGTAGCTTCCTGAGATCAGAGGCCACTAGGTGGAGGGCCAGGGGGCACCCTGGGGCCTATCCTGCAAGTCCAGGGAGAGAGGTGGACCCCTGGGTAGCTTGCTGTGGTACAAAGCCCCTAGGTGGAGGGCCAGGGGGCACCCTGGGGCCTCTACTGCAAGTCCAGGGAGAGAGGTGGACCCCTGGGTAGCTTGCTGGGGTCAGAGGCCTCTAGGTGGAGGGCCAGGGGGCACCCTGGGGCCTCTACTGCAAGTCCAGGGAGAGAGGTGGATCCCTGGCTAGCTTGCTGGGGTCTGAAGCCCATAGGTGGAGGGCCATGGGGTACCCTGGGGCCTATACTGCAAGTCCAGGGAGAGAGGTGGACACCTGGGTAGCTTGTTGGGCTCAGAAGCCTCTAGGTTTAGTGCCAGGGGGCTTCCTGGGGCCTCAACTGCAAGTCCAAGGAGAAAGGTGGACACCTGTGTAACTTGCTGGGGTCAGAGGCCCCTAGGTGGAGGGTCAGGGGGCACCCTGGGGCCTATCCTGCAAGTCCATGGAGAGAGGTGGACCTCTGGGTAGCTTCTGGGGTACGAGGCCCCTAGGTGGAGGGCGAGGGGGCACCCTGGGGCCTCTACTGCAAGTCCAGGGAGAGAGGTGGACCCCTGGGTAGCTTGCTGTTGTCGTAGGCCCCCAGGTGGAGGTGCCAGGGGGCTTCCTGGGGCTTATACTGCAAGTCTAGGGAGAGAGGTGGACCCCTGGGTAGCTTGCTGGGGTCAGAGGCCCCTAGGTGGACGGCCAGGGGGCTTCGTGGGGCCTCTACTGCAAGTCCAGGGAGAGAGGTGGACCCGTGGGTAGCTTGCTGGGGTCGGAAGCCCCTTGGTGGAAGGCCAGGGGGCACCCTAGGGCCTATACTGCAAGTCCAGGGAGAGAGGTGGACCCATGGGTAGCTTACTGGGGTCAGAGGCCCCTAGGTGGAGGGCCAGGGGCACCCTGGGGCCTCTACTGCAAGTCCAGGGAGAGAGGTGGACCCCTGGGTAGCTTGCTGGTGTCAGAGGCAACAAGGTGGAGGGACAGGGGGTACCCTGGGGCCTATACTGCAAGTCCAGGGAGAGAGGTGGACCCCTGGGTAGCTTCCTGAGATCAGAGGCCCCTAGGTGGAGGGTCAGGGGGCACCCTGGGGCCTATCCCGCAAGTCCAGGGAGAGAGGTGGACCTCTGGTTAGCTTGCTGGGGTACGAGGCCCCTAGGTGGAGGGCGAGGGGGCACCCTGGGGCCTCTACTGCAAGTCCAGGGAGAGATGTGGACACCTGGGTAGCTTGTTGGGGTCAGAAGCCCCTAGGTTTAGTGCCAGGGGGCTTCCTGGGGCCTCAACTGCAAGTCCAAGGAGAAAGGTGGACCCCTGGGTAGCTTCCTGGGGTCAGAGACTCCTAGGTGGAGGGTCAGGAGGTACCCTAGGGCCTCTACTGCAAGTCCAGGGAGAGAGGTGGACCCCTGGGTAGCTTGCTGGGGTCAGAGGCAAATAGGTGGAGGGCCAGGGGGCACCCTGGGGCCTCTACTGCAAGGCCAGGGAGAGAGGTGGACCCCTTGGTAGCTTGCTGGGGTTAGAGACCCCTAGGTGGAGGGTCAGGGGGCAACCTGGGGCCTCTACTGCAAATTCTAGGGAGAGAGGTGGACCCATGGGTATCTAGCTGGGGTAAGAGGCCCCTAAATGGAGGGCCAGGGGGCACCCTGGGGCCTCTACTGCAAGTCCAGGGAGAGAGGTGGACCCCTGGGTAGTTTGCTGGGGTCAGAGGCCCCTAGGCGGAGGGACAGAAGGCTTCCTGGGGCCTCTACTGCAAGTCCAGGGAGAAAGGTGGACCCCTGGGTAGCTTGCTGGGGTCAGAGGCCCCTGGGTGGAGGGCCAAGGGGCACCCTGGGGCCTATACTGCAAGTCCAGAGAGAGAGGTGGACCCCTGGCTAGCTTGCTGGGGTAGGAGGCCCCTAGGTGGAGGGCCAGGGGGCACCCTGGGGCCTATCCTGCAAGTCCAGGGAGAGAGGTGGACCCCTGTGTAGCTTGCTGGGGTACGAGGCCCCTAGGTGGAGGGCCAGGGGGCACCCTGGGGCCTCTACTGCAAGTCCAGGAAAAGAGGTGGACCCCTGGGTAGCTTCCTGGGGTCAGAGTCCCCTAGATGGAGGGACAGGAGGTACCCTAGGGCCTCTACTGCAAGTCCAGGGAGAGAGGTGGACCACTGGGTAGCTAGCTAAGGTAAGAGGCCCCTAAGTGGAGGGCCAGGGGACACCCTGGGGCCTATACTGCAAGTCCAGGGAGAAAGGTGGACCCCTGGGTAGCTTGCTTGGGTCAGAGGCCCCTAGGTGGAGGTCAAGGGGGCACCCTGGGGCCTCTACTGCAATCCCAGGAAGAGTTGTGGACCCTTGTGTAGCTTGCTGGGGTCAAAGGCCCCTGGGTGGAGGGCCAAGGGGCACCCTGGGGCCTATACTGCAAGTCCAGAGAGAGAGGTGGACCCCTGGGTAGCTTCCTGGGGTCAGAGGCCCCCAGGTGGAGGGCAAGGGGCACCCTGGGGCCTCTACTTCAAGTCCAGGGAGAGAGGTGGACCCCTGGGTAGCATGCAGGGGTCAGAGGCAACTAGGTGGAGGGCCAGGGGACACCTCGGGGCCTATACTGCAAGTCCAGGGAGAGAGGTGAACACCTGGGTAGCTTGTTGGGGTCAGAAGCCCCTAGGTTTAGTGCCAGGGGGCTTCCTGGGGCCTCAACTGCAAGTCCAAGGAGAAAGGTGGACCCCTGGGTAGCTTCCTGGGGTCAGAGACCCCTAGGTGGAGGGTCAGGAGGTACCCTAGGGCCTCCACTGCAAGTCCAGGGAGAGAGGTGGACCCCTGGGTAGCTTGCTGGGGTCAGAGGCAACTAGGTGGAGGGCCAGGGGGCACCCTGGGGCCTCTACTGCAAGAACAGGGAGAGAGGTGGACCCCTTGGTAGCTTGCTGGGGTTAGAGACCCCTAGCTGGAGGGTCAGGGGGCAACCTGGGGCCTCTACTGCAAGTCTAGGGAGAGAGGTGGACCCATGGGTATCTAGCTGGGGTACGAGGCCCCTAAGTGGAGGGCCAGGGGGCACCCTGGGGCCTCTACTGCAAGTCCAGGGAGAGAGGTGGACCCCTGGGTAGTTTGCTGGGGTCAGAGGCAACTAGGTGGAGGGACAGGGGGTACCCTGGGGCCTCTACTGCAAGTCCAAGGAGAGAGGTGGACCCCTGAGTAGCTTGCTGGGGTCAGAGGCCCCTGGGTGGAGGGCCAGGGGGCACCCTGGGGCCTATCCTGCAAGTCCAAGGAGAGAGGTGGACCCCTGGGTAGCTTCCTGGGGTCAGAGGCCCCCAGGTGGAAGGCAAGGGGCACCCTGGGGCCTCTACTTCAAGTCCAGGGAGAGAGGTGGACCCCTGGGTAGCATGCAGGGGTCAGAGGCAACTAGGTGGAGGGCCAGGGGACACCCTGGGGCCTATACTGCAAGTCCAGGGAGAGAGGTGGACACCTGGGTAGCTTGTTGGGGTCAGAAGCCCCTAGGTTTAGTGCCAGGGGGCTTCCTGGGGCCTCAACTGCAAGTCCAAGGAGAAAGGTGGACCCCTGGGTAGCTTCCTGGGCTCAGAGACCCCTAGGTGGAGGGTCAGGAGGTACCCTAGGGCCTCTACTGCAAGTCCAGGGAGAGAGGTGGACCCCTGGGTAGCTTGCTGGGGTCAGAGGCAACTAGGTGGAGGGCCAGGGGGCACCCTGGGGCCTCTACTGCAAGTCCAGGGAGAGAGGTGGACCCCTGGGTAGCTTGCTGGGGTCAGAGGCCTCTAGGTGGAGGGCCATGGGGTACCCTGGGGCCTATCCTGCAAGTCCAGGGAGAGAGGTGGACCCCTGGGTAGCTTGCTGTGGTACAAAGCCCCTAGGTGGAGGGCCAGGGGGCACCCTGGGGCCTCTACTGCAAGTCCAGGGAGAGAGGTGGATCCCTGGGTAGCTTGCTGGGGTCTGAAGCCCATAGGTGGAGGGTCAGGGGGCACCCTGGGGCCTATCCCGCAAGTCCAGGGAGAGAGGTGGACCTCTGGTTAGCTTGCTGGGGTACGAGGCCCCTAGGTGGAGGGCGAGGGGGCACCCTGGGGCCTCTACTGCAAGTCCAGGGAGAGATGTGGACCCCTGGGTAGCTTGCTGGGGTCAGAGGCCTCTAGGTGGAGGGCCAAGGGGCACCCTGGGGCCTATACTGCAAGTCCAGGAAGAGAGGTGGACCCCTGGGTAGCTTGCTGGGGTCTGTAGCCCATAGGTGGAGGGCCAGGGGGTACCCTGGGGCCTATACTGCAAGTCCAGGGAGAGAGGTGGACCCCTGGGTAGCTTCCTAAGGTCAGAGGCCCCTAGGTGGAGGGCCAGGGGGCACCCTGGGGCCTCTACTGCAAGTCCAGGGAGAGAGGTGGACCCCTGGTTAGCTTGCTGGGGTCGGAAGCCCCTTGGTGGAAGGCCAGGGGGCACCCTGGGGCCTATACTGCAAGTCCAGGGAGAGAGGTGGACCCATGGGTAGCTTATTGGGGTCAGAGGCCCCCAGGTGGAAGGCAAGGGGCACCCTGGGGCCTCTACTTCAAGTCCAGGGAGAGAGGTGGACCCCTGGGTAGCATGCAGGGGTCAGAGGCAACTAGGTGGAGGGCCAGGGGACACCCTGGGGCCTATACTGCAAGTCCAGAGAGAGAGGTGGACACCTGGGTAGCTTGTTGGGGTCAGAAGCCCCTAGGTGGAGTGCCAGGGGGCTTCCTGGGGCCTCAACTGCAAGTCCAAGGAGAAAGGTGGACCCCTGGGTAGCTTCCTGGGGTCAGAGACCCCTAGGTGGAGGGTCAGGAGGTACCCTAGGGCCTCTACTGCAAGTCCAGGAAGAGAGGTGGACCCCTGGGTAGCTTGCTGGGGTCAGAGGCAACTAGGTGGAGGGCCAGGGGGCACCCTGGGGCCTCTACTGCAAGGCCAGGGAGAGAGGTGGACCCCTTGGTAGCTTGCTGGGGTTAGAGACCCCTAGGTGGAGGGTCAGGGGGCAACCTGGGGCCTCTACTGCAAGTCTAGGGAGAGAGGTGGACCCATGGGTATCTAGCTGGGGTAAGAGGCCCCTAAGTGGAGGGACAGGAGGCTTCCTGGGGCCTCTACTGCAAGTCCAGGGAGAAAGGTGGACCCCTGGGTAGCTTGCTGGGGTCAGAGGCCCCTGGGTGGAGGGCCAAGGGGCACCCTGGGGCCTATACTGCAAGTCCAGGGAGAGAGGTGGATCCCTGGGTAGCTTGCTGGGGTCAGAAGCCCCTAGGTTTAGTGCCAGGGGGCTTCCTTGGGCCTCAACTGCAAGTCCAAGGAGAAAGGTGGACACCTGTGTAACTTGCTGGGGTCAGAGGTCCCTAGGTGGAGGGTCAGGGGGCACCCTGGGGCCTATCCTGCAAGTCCAGGGAGAGAGGTGGACCTCTGGGTAGCTTCTGGGGTATGAGGCCCCTCGGTGGAGGGCGAGGGGGCACCCTGGGGCCTCTACTGCAAGTCCAGGGAGAGAGGTGGACCCCTGGGTAGCTTGCTGTTGTCGTAGGCCCCCAGGTGGAGGGCCAGGGGGCTTCCTGGGGCTTCTACTGCAAGTCTAGGGAGAGAGGTGGACCCCTGGGTAGCTTGCTGGGGTCAGAGGCCCCTAGGTGGACGGCCACGGGGCTTCGTGGGGCCTCTACTGCAAATCCAGGGAGAGATGTGGACCCCTGGGTAGCTTGCTGGGGTCGGAAGCCCCTTGGTGGAAGGCCAGGGGGCACCCTAGGGCCTATACTGCAAGTCCAGGGAGAGAGGTGGACCCATGGGTAGCTTGCTGGGGTCAGAGGCCCCTAGGTTGAGGGCCAGGGGCACCCTGGGGCCTCTACTGCAAGTCCAGGGAGAGAGGTGGACCCCTGGGTAGCTTGCTGGTGTCTGAGGCAACTAGGTGGAGGGACAGGGGGTACCCTGGGGCCTATACTGCAAGTCCAGGGAGAGAGGTGGACCCCTGGGTAGCTTCCTGAGATCAGAGGCCACTAGGTGGAGGGTCAGGGGGCACCCTGGGGCCTATCCCGCAAGTCCAGGGAGAGAGGTGGACCTCTGGTTAGCTTGCTGGGGTACGAGGCCCCTAGGTGGAGGGCGAGGGGGCACCCTGGGGCCTCTACTGCAAGTCCAGGGAGAGATGTGGACCCCTGGGTAGCTTGCTGGGGTCAGAGGCCTCTAGGTGGAGGGCCAAGGGGCACCCTGGGGCCTATACTGCAAGTCCAGGAAGAGAGGTGGACCCCTGGGTAGCTTGCTGGGGTCTGTAGCCCATAGGTGGAGGGCCAGGGGGTACCCTGGGGCCTATACTGCAAGTCCAGGGAGAGAGGTGGACCCCTGGGTAGCTTCCTAAGGTCAGAGGCCCCTAGGTGGAGGGCCAGGGGACACCCTGGGGCCTATCCTGCAAGTCCAGGGAGAGAGGTGGACCCCTGGGTAGCTTGCTGGGGTACGAGGCCCATAGGTGGAGGGCCAGGGGGCACCCTGGGGCCTCTACTGCAAGTCCAGGGAGAGAGGTGGACCCCTGGGTAGCTTCCTAAGGTCAGAGGCCCCTAGGTGGAGGGCCAGGGGGCACCCTGGGGCCTCTACTGCAAGTCCAGGGAGAGAGGAGGACCCCTGGGTAGCTTGCTGGGGTCAGAGGCAACTAGGTGGAGGGACAGGGGGTACCCTGGGGCCTATACTGCAAGTTCAAGGAGAGAGGTGGATCCCTGAGTAGCTTCCTGAGGTCAAAGGCCCCTAGGTGGAGGGCCAGGGGGCACCCTGGGGCCTATCCTGCAAGTCCAAGGAGAGAGGTGGACCCCTGGGTAGCTTGCTGGGGTACGAGGCCCCTAGTTGGAGGGCCAGGCGGCACCCTGTGGCCTCTACTGCAAGCCCAGGGAGAGAGGTGGACCCCTGGTTAGCTTGCTGGGGTCGGAAGCCCCTTGGTGGAAGGCCAGGGGGCACCCTGGGGCCTATACTGCAAGTCCAGGGAGAGAGGTGGACCCATGGGTAGCTTATTGGGGTCAGAGGCCCCCAGGTGGAGGGCAAGGGGCACCCTGGGGCCTCTACTTCAAGTCCAGGGAGAGAGGTGGACCCCTGGGTAGCATGCAGGGGTCAGAGGCAACTAGGTGGAGGGCCAGGGGACACCCTGGGGCCTATACTGCAAGTCCAGGGAGAAAGGTGGACCCCTGGGTAGCTTGCTTGGGTCAGAGGCCCCTAGGTGGAGGTCAAGGGGGCACCCTGGGGCCTCTACTGCAATCCCAGGGAGAGTTGTGGACCCTTGTGTAGCTTGCTGGGGTCAAAGGCCCCTGGGTGGAGGGCCAAGGGGCACCCTGGGGCCTAAACTGCAAGTCCAGGGAGAGAGGTGGACCCCTGGGTAGCTTGCTGGGGTCAGAGGCAACTAGGTGGAGGGCCAGGGGGCACCCTGGGGCCTCTACTGCAAGGCCAGGGAGAGAGGTGGACCCCTTGGTAGCTTGCTGGGGTTAGAGACCCCTAGCTGGAGGGTCAGGGGGCAACCTGGGGCCTCTACTGCAAGTCTAGGGAGAGAGGTGGACCCATGGGTATCTAGCTGGGGTATGAGGCCCCTAAGTGGAGGGCCAGGGGGCACCCTGGGGCCTCTACTGCAAGTCCAGGGAGAGAGGTGGACCCCTGGGTAGTTTGCTGGGGTCAGAGGCCCCTAGGCGGAGGGACAGGAGGCTTCCTGGGGCCTCTACTGCAAGTCCAGGGAGAAAGGTGGACCCCTGGGTAGCTTGCTGGGGTCAGAGGCCCCTGGGTGGAGGGCCAAGGGGCACCCTGGGGCCTATACTGTAAGTCCAGAGAGAGATGTGGACCCCTGGGTAGCTTCCTGGGGTCAGAGGCCCCTAGGTGGAGGTCAAGGGGGCACCCTGGGGGCTCTACTGCAAGTCCAGGGAGAGAGGTGGACCCCTGGGTAGCTTGTTGGGGTCAGAAGCCCCTAGGTTTAGTGCCAGGGGGCTTCCTGGGGCGTCAACTGCAAGTCCAAGGAGAAAGGTGGACACCTGTGTAACTTGCTGGGGTCAGAGGCCTCTAGGTGGAGGGTCAGGGGGCACCCTGGGGCCTATCCTGCAAGTCCAGGGAGAGAGGTGGACCTCTGGGTAGCTTCTGGGGTATGAGGCCCCTCGGTGGAGGGCGAGGGGGCACCCTGGGGCCTCTACTGCAAGTCCAGGGAGAGAGTTGGACCCCTGGGTAGCTTGCTGTTGTCGTAGGCCCCCAGGTGGAGGGCCAGGGGGCTTCCTGGGGCTTCTACTGCAAGTCTAGGGAGAGAGGTGGACCCCTGGGTAGCTTGCTGGGGTCAGAGGCCCCTAGGTGGACGGCCAGGGGGCTTCGTGGGGCCTCTACTGCAAATCCAGGGAGAGATGTGGACCCCTGGGTAGCTTGCTGGGGTCGGAAGCCCCTTGGTGGAAGGCCAGGGGGCACCCTAGGGCCTATACTGCAAGTCCAGGGAGAGAGGTGGACCCATGGGTAGCTTACTGGGGTCAGAGGCCCCTAGGTTGAGGGCCAGGGGCACCCTGGGGCCTCTACTGCAAGTCCAGGGAGAGAGGTGGACCCCTGGGTAGCTTGCTGGTGTCTGAGGCAACTAGGTGGAGGGACAGGGGGTACCCTGGGGCCTATACTGCAAGTCCAGGGAGAGAGGTGGACCCCTGGGTAGCTTCCTGAGATCAGAGGCCACTAGGTGGAGGGTCAGGGGGCACCCTGGGGCCTATCCCGCAAGTCCAGGGAGAGAGGTGGACCTCTGGTTAGCTTGCTGGGGTACGAGGCCCCTAGGTGGATGGCGAGGGGGCACCCTGGGGCCTCTACTGCAAGTCCAGGGAGAGATGTGGACCCCTGGGTAGCTTGCTGGGGTCAGAGGCCTCTAGGTGGAGGGCCAAGGGGCACCCTGGGGCCTATACTGCAAGTCCAGGAAGAGAGGTGGACCCCTGGGTAGCTTGCTGGGGTCTGTAGCCCATAGGTGGAGGGCCAGGGGGTACCCTGGGGCCTATACTGCAAGTCCAGGGAGAGAGGTGGACCCCTGGGTAGCTTCCTAAGGTCAGAGGCCCCTAGGTGGAGGGCCAGGGGACACCCTGGGGCCTATCCTGCAAGTCCAGGGAGAGAGGTGGACCCCTGGGTAGCTTGCTGGGGTACGAGGCCCATAGGTGGAGGGCCAGGGGGCACCCTGGGGCCTCTACTGCAAGTCCAGGCAGAGAGGTGGACCCCTGGGTAGCATCCTGGGGTCAGAGTCCCCTAGGTGGAGGGTCAGGAGGTACCCTAGGGCCTCTAATGCGAGTCCAGGGAGAGAGGTGGACCCCTGGGTAGCTTGCTGGGGTCAGAGGCAACTAGGTTTAGTGCCAGGGGGCTTCCTGGGGCGTCAACTGCAAGTCCAAGGAGAAAGGTGGACACCTGTGTAACTTGCTGGGGTCAGAGGCCCCTAGGTGGACGGCCAGGGGGCTTCGTGGGGCCTCTACTGCAAATCCAGGGAGAGATGTGGACCCCTGGGTAGCTTGCTGGGGTCGGAAGCCCCTTGGTGGAAGGCCAGGGGGCACCCTAGGGCCTATACTGCAAGTCCAGGGAGAGAGGTGGACCCATGGGTAGCTTACTGGGGTCAGAGGCCCCTAGGTTGAGGGCCAGGGGCACCCTGGGGCCTCTACTGCAAGTCCAGGGAGAGAGGTGGACCCCTGGGTAGCTTGCTGGTGTCTGAGGCAACTAGGTGGAGGGACAGGGGGTACCCTGGGGCCTATACTGCAAGTCCAGGGAGAGAGGTGGACCCCTGGGTAGCTTCCTGAGATCAGAGGCCACTAGGTGGAGGGTCAGGGGGCACCCTGGGGCCTATCCCGCAAGTCCAGGGAGAGAGGTGGACCTCTGGTTAGCTTGCTGGGGTACGAGGCCCCTAGGTGGATGGCGAGGGGGCACCCTGGGGCCTCTACTGCAAGTCCAGGGAGAGATGTGGACCCCTGGGTAGCTTGCTGGGGTCAGAGGCCTCTAGGTGGAGGGCCAAGGGGCACCCTGGGGCCTATACTGCAAGTCCAGGAAGAGAGGTGGACCCCTGGGTAGCTTGCTGGGGTCTGTAGCCCATAGGTGGAGGGCCAGGGGGTACCCTGGGGCCTATACTGCAAGTCCAGGGAGAGAGGTGGACCCCTGGGTAGCTTCCTAAGGTCAGAGGCCCCTAGGTGGAGGGCCAGGGGACACCCTGGGGCCTATCCTGCAAGTCCAGGGAGAGAGGTGGACCCCTGGGTAGCTTGCTGGGGTACGAGGCCCATAGGTGGAGGGCCAGGGGGCACCCTGGGGCCTCTACTGCAAGTCCAGGCAGAGAGGTGGACCCCTGGGTAGCATCCTGGGGTCAGAGTCCCCTAGGTGGAGGGTCAGGAGGTACCCTAGGGCCTCTAATGCGAGTCCAGGGAGAGAGGTGGACCCCTGGGTAGCTTGCTGGGGTCAGAGGCAACTAGGTGGAGGGCCAGGGGGCACCCTAGGGTCTACACTGCAAGTCCAGGGAGAGAGGTGGACCCCTGGGAAGCTTCCTAAGGTCAGAGGCCCCTAGGTGGAGGGCCAGGGGGCACCCTGGGGCCTCTACTGCAAGTCCAGGGAGAGAGGAGGACCCCTGGGTAGCTTGCTGGGGTCAGAGCCAACTAGGTGGAGGGACAGGGGGTACCCTGGGGCCTATACTGCAAGTTCAAGGAGAGAGGTGGATCCCTGAGTAGCTTCCTGAGGTCAAAGGCCCCTAGGTGGAGGGCCAGGGGGCACCCTGGGGCCTATCCTGCAAGTCCAAGGAGAGAGGTGGACCCCTGGGTAGCTTGCTGGGGTACGAGGCCCCTAGTTGGAGGGCCAGGCGGCACCCTGTGGCCTCTACTGCAAGCCCAGGGAGAGAGGTGGACCCCTGGTTAGCTTGCTGGGGTCGGAAGCCCCTTGGTGGAAGGCCAGGGGGCACCCTGGGGCCTATACTGCAAGTCCAGGGAGAGAGGTGGACCCATGGGTAGCTTATTGGGGTCAGAGGCCCCCAGGTGGAGGGCAAGGGGCACCCTGGGGCCTCTACTTCATGTCCAGGGAGAGAGGTGGACCCCTGGGTAGCATGCAGGGGTCAGAGGCAACTAGGTGGAGGGCCAGGGGACACCCTGGGGCCTATACTGCAAGTCCAGGGAGAAAGGTGGACCCCTGGGTAGCTTGCTTGGGTCAGAGGCCCCTAGGTGGAGGTCAAGGGGGCACCCTGGGGCCTCTACTGCAATCCCAGGGAGAGTTGTGGACCCTTGTGTAGCTTGCTGGGGTCAAAGGCCCCTGGGTGGAGGGCCAAGGGGCACCCTGGGGCCTATACTGCAAGTCCAGAGAGAGAGGTGGACCCCTGGGTAGCTTCCTGGGGTCAGAGGCCCCCAGGTGGAGGGCAAGGGGCACCCTGGGGCCTCTACTTCAAGTCCAGGGAGAGAGGTGGACCCCTGGGTAGCATGCAGGGGTCAGGGGCAACTAGGTGGAGGGCCAGGGGACACCCTGGGGCCTATACTGCAAGTCCAGGGAGAGAGGTGGAAACCTGGGTAGCTTGTTGGGGTCAGAAGCCCCTAGGTTTAGTGCCAGGGGGCTTCCTGGGGCCTCAACTGCAAGTCCAAGGAGAAAGGTGGACCCCTGGGTAGCTTCCTGGGGTCAGAGACCCCTAGGTGGAGGGTCAGGAGGTACCCTAGGGCCTCTACTGCAAGTCCAGGGAGAGAGGTGGACCCCTGGATAGCTTGCTGGGGTCAGAGGCAACTAGGTGGAGGGCCAGGGGGCACCCTGGGGCCTCTACTGCAAGGCCAGGGAGAGAGGTGGACCCCTTGGTAGCTTGCTGGGGTTAGAGACCCCTAGCTGGAGGGTCAGGGGGCAACCTAGGGCCTCTACTGCAAGTCTAGGGAGAGAGGTGGACCCATGGGTATCTAGCTGGGGTACGAGGCCCCTAAGTGGAGGGCCAGGGGGCACCCTGGGGCCTCTACTGCAAGTCCAGGGAGAGAGTTGGACCCCTGGGTAGTTTGCTGGGGTCAGAGGCAACTAGGTGGAGGGACAGGGGGTACCCTGGGGCCTCTACTGCAAGTCCAAGGAGAGAGGTGGACCCCTGAGTAGCTTGCTGGGGTCAGAGGCCCCTGGGTGGAGGGCCAGGGGGCACCCTGGGGCCTATCCTGCAAGTCCAAGGAGAGAGGTGGACCCCTGGGTAGCTTGCTGGGGTACGAGGCCCCTAGTTGGAGGGCCAGGCGGCACCCTGTGGCCTCTACTGCAAGCACAGGGAGAGAGGTGGACCCCTGGTTAGCTTGCTGGGGTCGGAAGCCCCTTGGTGGAAGGCCAGGGGGCACCCTGGGGCCTATACTGCAAGTCCAGGGAGAGAGGTGGACCCATGGGTAGCTTATTGGGGTCAGAGGCCCCCAGGTGGAGGGCAAGGGGCACCCTGGGGCCTCTACTTCAAGTCCAGGGAGAGAGGTGGACCCCTGGGTAGCATGCAGGGGTCAGAGGCAACTAGGTGGAGGGCCAGGGGACACCCTGGGGCCTATACTGCAAGTCCAGGGAGAAAGGTGGACCCCTGGGTAGCTTGCTTGGGTCAGAGGCCCCTAGGTGGAGGTCAAGGGGGCACCCTGGGGCCTCTACTGCAATCCCAGGGAGAGTTGTGGACCCCTGGGTAGCTTGCTGGGGTCAGAGGCAACTAGGTGGAGGGCCAGGGGGCACCCTGGGGCCTCTACTGCAAGGCCAGGGAGAGAGGTGGACCCCTTGGTAGCTTGCTGGGGTTAGAGACCCCTAGCTGGAGGGTCAGGGGGCAACCTGGGGCCTCTACTGCAAGTCTAGGGAGAGAGGTGGACCCATGGGTATCTAGCTGGGGTACGAGGCCCCTAAGTGGAGGGCCAGGGGGCACCCTGGAGCCTCTACTGCAAGTCCAGGGAGAGAGGTGGACCCCTGGGTAGTTTGCTGGGGTCAGAGGCCCCTAGGCGGAGGGACAGGAGGCTTCCTGGGGCCTCTACTGCAAGTCCAGGGAGAAAGGTGGACCCCTGGGTAGCTTGCTGGGGTCAGAGGCCCCTGGGTGGAGGGCCAAGGGGCACCCTGGGGCCTATACTGTAAGTCCAGAGAGAGAGGTGGACCCCTGGGTAGCTTCCTGGGGTCAGAGGCCCCTAGGTGGAGGTCAAGGGGGCACCCTGGGGGCTCTACTGCAAGTCCAGGGAGAGAGGTAGACCCCTGGGTAGCATGCTGGGGTCGGAGGCAACTAGGTGGAGGGCTAGGGGACACCCTGGGGCCTATACTGCAAGTCCAGGGAGAGAGGTGGACACCTGGGTAGATTGTTGGGGTCAGAAGCCCCTAGGTTTAGTGCCAGGGGGCTTCCTGGGGCGTCAACTGCAAGTCCAAGGAGAAAGGTGGACACCTGTGTAACTTGCTGGGGTCAGAGGCCTCTAGGTGGAGGGTCAGGGGGCACCCTGGGGCCTATCCTGCAAGTCCAGGGAGAGAGGTGGACCTCTGGGTAGCTTCTGGGGTATGAGGCCCCTCGGTGGAGGGCGAGGGGGCACCCTGGGGCCTCTACTGCAAGTCCAGGGAGAGAGGTGGACCCCTGGGTAGCTTGCTGTTGTCGTAGGCCCCCAGGTGGAGGGCCAGGGGGCTTCCTGGGGCTTCTACTGCAAGTCTAGGGAGAGAGGTGGACCCCTGGGTAGCTTGCTGGGGTCAGAGGCCCCTAGGTGGACGGCCAGGGGGCTTCGTGGGGCCTCTACTGCAAATCCAGGGAGAGATGTGGACCCCTGGGTAGCTTGCTGAGGTCGGAAGCCCCTTGGTGGAAGGCCAGGGGGCACCCTAGGGCCTATACTGCAAGTCCAGGGAGAGAGGTGGACCTATGGGTAGCTTACTGGGGTCGGAGGCCCCTGGGTGGAGGGCCAGGGGGCACCCTGGGGCCTATCCTGCAAGTCCAAGGAGAGAGGTGGACCCATGGGTATCTAGCTGGGGTACGAGGCCCCTAAGTGGAGGGCCAGGGGGCACCCTGGAGCCTCTACTGCAAGTCCAGGGAGAGAGGTGGACCCCTGGGTAGTTTGCTGGGGTCAGAGGCCCCTAGGCGGAGGGACAGGAGGCTTCCTGGGGCCTCTACTGCAAGTCCAGGGAGAAAGGTGGACCCCTGGGTAGCTTGCTGGGGTCAGAGGCCCCTGGGTGGAGGGCCAAGGGGCACCCTGGGGCCTATACTGTAAGTCCAGAGAGAGAGGTGGACCCCTGGGTAGCTTCCTGGGGTCAGAGGCCCCTAGGTGGAGGTCAAGGGGGCACCCTGGGGGCTCTACTGCAAGTCCAGGGAGAGAGGTAGACCCCTGGGTAGCATGCTGGGGTCGGAGGCAACTAGGTGGAGGGCTAGGGGACACCCTGGGGCCTATACTGCAAGTCCAGGGAGAGAGGTGGACACCTGGGTAGATTGTTGGGGTCAGAAGCCCCTAGGTTTAGTGCCAGGGGGCTTCCTGGGGCGTCAACTGCAAGTCCAAGGAGAAAGGTGGACACCTGTGTAACTTGCTGGGATCAGAGGCCTCTAGGTGGAGGGTCAGGGGGCACCCTGGGGCCTATCCTGCAAGTCCAGGGAGAGAGGTGGACCTCTGGGTAGCTTGCTGGGGTATGAGGCCCCTCGGTGGAGGGCGAGGGGGCACCCTGGGGCCTCTACTGCAAGTCCAGGGAGAGAGGTGGACCCCTGGGTAGCTTGCTGTTGTCGTAGGCCCCCAGGTGGAGGGCCAGGGGGCTTCCTGGGGCTTCTACTGCAAGTCTAGGGAGAGAGGTGGACCCCTGGGTAGCTTGCTGGGGTCAGAGGCCCCTAGGTGGACGGCCAGGGGGCTTCGTGGGGCCTCTACTGCAAATCCAGGGAGAGATGTGGACCCCTGGGTAGCTTGCTGGGGTCGGAAGCCCCTTGGTGGAAGGCCAGGGGGCACCCTAGGGCCTATACTGCAAGTCCAGGGAGAGAGGTGGACCCATGGGTAGCTTACTGGGGTCAGAGGCCCCTGGGTGGAGGGCCAGGGGGCACCCTGGGGCCTATCCTGCAAGTCCAAGGAGAGAGGTGGACCCCTGGGTAGCTTCCTGGGGTCAGAGGCCCCCAGGTGGAGGGCAAGGGGCACCCTGGGGCCTCTACTTCAAGTCCAGGGAGAGAGGTGGACCCCTGGGTAGCATGCAGGGGTCAGAGGCAACTAGGTGGAGGGCCAGGGGACACCCTGGGGCCTATACTGCAAGTCCAGGGAGAGAGGTGGACACCTGGGTAGCTTGTTGGGGTCAGAAGCCCCTAGGTTTAGTGCCAGGGGGCTTCCTGGGGCCTCAACTGCAAGGAGAAAGGTGGACCCCTGGGTAGCTTCCTGGGGTCAGAGACCCCTAGGTGGAGGGTCAGGAGGTACCCTAGGGCCTCTACTGCAAGTCCAGGGAGAGAGGTGGACCCCTGGGTAGCTTGCTGGGGTCAGAGGCAACTAGGTGGAGGGCCAGGGGGCACCCTGGGGCCTCTACTGCAAGGCCAGGGAGAGAGGTGGACCCCTTGGTAGCTTGCTGGGGTTAGAGACCCCTAGCTGGAGGGTCAGGGGGCAACCTGGGGCCTCTACTGCAAGTCTAGGGAGAGAGGTGGACCCATGGGTATCTAGCTGGGGTACGAGGCCCCTAAGTGGAGGGCCAGGGGGCACCCTGGGGCCTCTACTGCAAGTCCAGGGAGAGAGGTGGACCCCTGGGTAGTTTGCTGGGGTCAGAGGCCCCTAGGCGGAGGGACAGGAGGCTTCCTGGGGCCTCTACTGCAAGTCCAGGGAGAAAGGTGGACCCCTGGGTAGCTTGCTGGGGTCAGAGGCCCCTGGGTGGAGGGCCAAGGGGCACCCTGGGGCCTATACTGTAAGTCCAGAGAGAGAGGTGGACCCCTGGGTAGCTTCCTGGGGTCAGAGGCCCCTAGGTGGAGGTCAAGGGGGCACCCTGGGGGCTCTACTGCAAGTCCAGGGAGAGAGGTAGACCCCTGGGTAGCATGCTGGGGTCGGAGGCAACTAGGTGGAGGAATAGGGGACACCCTGGGGCCTATACTGCAAGTCCAGGGAGAGAGGTGGACACCTGGGTAGCTTGTTGGGGTCAGAAGCCCCTAGGTTTAGTGCCAGGGGGCTTCCTGGGGCGTCATCTGCAAGTCCAAGGAGAAAGGTGGACACCTGTGTAACTTGCTGGGGTCAGAGGCCCCTAGGTGGAGGGTCAGGGGGCACCCTGGGGCCTATCCTGCAAGTCTAGGGAGAGAGGTGGACCTCTGGGTAGCTTCTGGGGTACGAGGCCCCTAGGTGGAGGGCGAGGGGGCACCCTGGGGCCTCTACTGCAAGTCCAGGGAGAGAGGTGGACCCCTGGGTAGCTTGCTGTTGTCATAGGCCCCCAGGTGGACGGCCTGGGGGCTTCGTGGGGCCTCTACTGCAAGTCCAGGGAGAGAGGTGGACCCCTGGGTAGCTTGCTGGGGTCGGAAGCCCGTTGGTGAAAGGCCAGGGGGCACCCTAGGGCCTATACTGCAAGTCCAGGGAGAGAGGTGGACCCATGGGTAGCTTACTGGGGTCAGAGGCCCCTAGGTGGAGGGCCAGGGGCACCCTGGGGCCTCTACTGCAAGTCCAGGGAGAGAGGTGGACCCCTGGGTAGCTTGCTGGTGTCAGCGGCAACTAGGTGGAGGGACAGGGGGTACCCTGGGGCCTATACTGCAAGTCCAGGGAGAGAGGTGGACCCCTGGGTAGCTTCCTGAGATCAGAGGCCACTAGGTGGAAGGCCAGGGGGCACCCTGGCGCCTATCCTGCAAGTCCAGGGAGAGAGGTGGACCCCTGGGTAGCTTGCTGTGGTACAAAGCCCCTAGGTGGAGGGCCAGGGGGCACCCTGGGGCCTCTACTGCAAGTCCAGGGAGAGAGGTGGACCCCTGGGTAGCTTGCTGGGGTCAGAGGCCTCTAGGTGGAGGGCCAGGGGGCACCCTGGGGCCTCTACTGCAAGTCCAGGGAGAGAGGTGGATCCCTGGGTAGCTTGCTGGGGTCTGAAGCCCATAGGTGGAGGGCCATGGGGTACCCTGGGGCCTATACTGCAAGTCCAGGGAGAAAGGTGGACCCTTGGGTAGCTTCCTAAGGTTAGAGGCCCCTAGGTGGAGGGCCAGGGGGCACCCTGGGGCCTATCCTGCAAGTCTAGGGAGAGAGGTGGACCCCTGGGTAGCTTGCTGGGGTACAAGGCCCCTAGGTGGAGAGCCAGGGGGCACCCTGGGGCCTCTACTGCAAGGCCAGGGAGAGAGGTGGACCCCTTGGTAGCTTGCTGGGGTTAGGGACCCCTAGGTGGAGGGCCAGGGGGCACCCTGGGGCCTCTACTGCAAGTCTAGGGAGAGAGGTGGACCCATGGGTAGCTAGCTGGTGTAAGAGGCCCCTAAGTGGAGGGCCAGGGGGCACCCTGGGGCCTCTACTGCAAGTCCAGGGAGAAAGGTGGACCCCTGGGTAGTTTGCTGGGGTCAGAGGCCCCTAGGTGAAGGGACAGGAGGCTTCCTGGGGCCTCTACTGCAAGTCCAGGGAGAAAGGTGAACCCCTCGGTAGCTTGCTTGGGTCAGAGGCCTCCAGGTGGAGGTCAAGGGGGCACCCTGGGGCCTCTACTGCAATCCCAGGGAGAGTTGTGGACCCTTGTGTAGCTTGCTGGGGTAAGAGGCCCCTGGGTGGAGGGCCAAGGGGCACCTGGGGCCTATACTGCAAGTCCAGAGAGAGAGGTGGACCCCTGGGTAGCTTCCTGGGGTCAGAGGCCCCTAGGTGGAGGGCAAGGGGGCACCCTGGGGCCTCTACTGCAAGTCCAGGGAGAGAGGTGGACCCCTGGGTAGCATGCTGGGGTCGGAGGCAACTAGGTGGAGGGCCAGGGGACACCCTGGGGCCTAAACTGCAAGTCCAGGGAGAGAGGTGGACACCTGGGTAGCTTGTTGGGGTCAGAAGCCCCTAGGTTTAGTGCCAAGGGGCTTCCTGGGGCCTCAACTGCAAGTCCCAGGAGAAAGGTGGACCCCTGTGTAGCTTGCTGGGGTCAGAGGCCCCTAGGTGGAGTGTCAGGGGGCACCCTGGGGCCTATCCCGCAAATCCAGGGAGAGAGGTGGACCTCTGGGTAGCTTGCTGGGGTACGAGGCCCCTAGGTGGAGGGCGAGGGGGCACCCTGGGGCCTCTACTGCAAGTCCAGGGAGAGATTTGGACCCCTGGGTAGCTTGCTGGGGTCAGAGGCCTCTAGGTGGAAGGCCAAGGGGCACCCTGGGGCCTATACTGCAAGTCCAGGAAGAGAGGTGGACCCCTGGGTAGCTTGCTGGGGTCTGTAGCCCATAGGTGGAGGGCCAGGGGGTACCCTGGGGCCTATACTGCAAGTCCAGGGAGAGAGGTGGACCCATGGGTAGCTTCTTAAGGTCAGAGGCCCCTAGGTGGAGGGCCAGGGGGCTTCCTGGGGCCTATCCTGCAAGTCCAGGGAGAGAGGTGCACCCCTGGGTAGCTTGCTGGGGTACGAGGCCCCTAGGTGGAGGGCCAGGGGGCACCCTGGGGCCTCTACTGCAAGTCCAGGGAGAGAGGTGGACCCCTGGGTAGCTTGCTGGGGTACGAGGCCCATAGGTGGAGGGCCAGGGGGCACCCTGGGGCCTCTACTGCACGTCCAGGGAGAGAGGTGGACCCCTGGGTAGCATCCTGGGGTCAGAGTCCCCTAGGTGGAGGGTCAGGAGGTACCCTAGGGCCTCTAATGCGAGTCCAGGGAGAGAGGTGGACCCCTGGGTAGCTTGCTGGGGTCAGAGGCAACTAGGTTGAGGGCCAGGGGGCACCCTACGGTCTACACTGCAAGTCCAGGGAGAGAGGTGGACCCCTGGGAAGCTTCCTAAGGTCAGAGGCCCCTAGGTGGAGGGCCAGGGGGCACCCTGGGGCCTATCCTGCAAGTCCAGGGAGATATGTGGACCCCTGGGTAGCTTGCTGGGGTAAGAGGCCCCTAGGTGGAGGGCCAGGGGGCTTCCTGGGGCCTATCCTGCAAGTCCAGGGAGAGAGGTGCACCCCTGGGTAGTTTGCTGGGGTCAGAGGCCCCTAGGTGAAGGGACAGGAGGCTTCCTGGGGCCTCTACTGCAAGTCCAGGGAGAAAGGTGAACCCCTCGGTAGCTTGCTTGGGTCAGAGGCCTCCAGGTGGAGGTCAAGGGGGCACCCTGGGGCCTCTACTGCAATCCCAGGGAGAGTTGTGGACCCTTGTGTAGCTTGCTGGGGTAAGAGGCCCCTGGGTGGAGGGCCAAGGGGCACCTGGGGCCTATACTGCAAGTCCAGAGAGAGAGGTGGACCCCTGGGTAGCTTCCTGGGGTCAGAGGCCCCTAGGTGGAGGGCAAGGGGGCAACCTGGGGCCTCTACTGCAAGTCCAGGGAGAGAGGTGGACCCCTGGGTAGCATGCTGGGGTCGGAGGCAACTAGGTGGAGGGCCAGGGGACACCCTGGGGCCTAAACTGCAAGTCCAGGGAGAGAGGTGGACACCTGGGTAGCTTGTTGGGGTCAGAAGCCCCTAGGTGTAGTGCCAAGGGGCTTCCTGGGGCCTCAACTGCAAGTCCCAGGAGAAAGGTGGACCCCTGTGTAGCTTGCTGGGGTCAGAGGCCCCTAGGTGGAGTGTCAGGGGGCACCCTGGGGCCTATCCCGCAAATCCAGGGAGAGAGGTGGACCTCTGGGTAGCTTGCTGGGGTACGAGGCCCCTAGGTGGAGGGCGAGGGGGCACCCTGGGGCCTCTACTGCAAGTCCAGGGAGAGATTTGGACCCCTGGGTAGCTTGCTGGGGTCAGAGGCCTCTAGGTGGAAGGCCAAGGGGCACCCTGGGGCCTATACTGCAAGTCCAGGAAGAGAGGTGGACCCCTGGGTAGCTTGCTGGGGTCTGTAGCCCATAGGTGGAGGGCCAGGGGGTACCCTGGGGCCTATACTGCAAGTCCAGGGAGAGAGGTGGACCCATGGGTAGCTTCTTAAGGTCAGAGGCCCCTAGGTGGAGGGCCAGGGGGCTTCCTGGGGCCTATCCTGCAAGTCCAGGGAGAGAGGTGCACCCCTGGGTAGCTTGCTGGGGTACGAGGCCCCTAGGTGGAGGGCCAGGGGGCACCCTGGGGCCTCTACTGCAAGTCCAGGGAGAGAGGTGGACCCCTGGGTAGCTTGCTGGGGTACGAGGCCCATAGGTGGAGGGCCAGGGGGCACCCTGGGGCCTCTACTGCACGTCCAGGGAGAGAGGTGGACCCCTGGGTAGCTTGCTGGGGTATGACGCCCCTAGGTGGAGGGCCAGGGGGCACTCTGGGGCCTCTACTGCAAGTCCAGGGAGAGAGGAGGACCCCTGGGTAGCTTGCTGGGGTCAGAGGCAACTAGGTGGAGGGACAGGGGGTACCCTGGGGCCTATACTGCAAGTCCAAGGAGAGAGGTGGACCCCTGAGTAGCTTCCTGAGGTCAAAGGCCCCTAGTTGGAGGGCCAGGGGGCACCCTGGGGCCTATCCTGCAAGTCCAAGGAGAGAGGTGGACCCCTGGGTAGCTTGCTGGGGTACGAGGCCCCTAGTTGGAGGGCCAGGCGGCACCCTGTGGCCTCTACTGCAAGCCCAGGGAGAGAGGTGGACCCCTGGTTAGCTTGCTGGGGTCGGAAGCCCCTTGGTGAAAGGCCAGGGGGCACCCTGGGGCCTATACTGCAAGTCCAGGGAGACAGGTGGACCCAGGGGTAGCTTATTGGGGTCAGAGGCCCCCAGGTGGAGGGCAAGGGGCACCCTGGGGCCTCTACTTCAAGTCCAGGGAGAGAGGTGGACCCCTGGGTAGCATGCAGGGGTCAGAGGCAACTAGGTGGAGGGCCAGGGGACACCCTGGGGCCTATACTGCAAGTCCAGGGAGAAAGGTGGACCCCTGGGTAGCTTGCTTGGGTCAGAGGCCCCTAGGTGGAGGTCAAGGGGGCACCCTGGGGCCTCTACTGCAATCCCAGGGAGAGTTGTGGACCCTTTTGTAGCTTGCTGGGGTCAAAGGCCCCTGGGTGGAGGGCCAAGGGGCACCCTGGGGCCTATACTGCAAGCCCAGAGAGAGAGGTGGACCCCTGGGTAGCTTCCTGGGGTCAGAGGCCCCCAGGTGGAGGGCAAGGGGCACCCTGGGGCCTCTACTTCAAGTCCAGGGAGAGAGGTGGACCCCTGGGTAGCATGCAGGGGTCAGAGGCAACTAGGTGGAGGGCCAGGGGACACCCTGGGGCCTATACTGCAAGTCCAGGGAGAGAGGTGGACACCTGGGTAGCTTGTTGGGGTCAGAAGCCCCTAGGTTTAGTGCCAGGGGGCTTCCTGGGGCCTCAACTGCAAGTCCAAGGAGAAAGGTGGACCCCTGGGTAGCTTCCTGGGGTCAGAGACCCCTAGGTGGAGGGTCAGGAGGTACCCTAGGGCCTCTACTGCAAGTCCAGGGAGAGAGGTGGACCCCTGGGTAGCTTGCTGGGGTCAGAGGCAACTATGTGGAGGGCCAGGGGGCACCCTGGGGCCTCTACTGCAAGGCCAGGGAGAGAGGTGGACCCCTTGGTAGCTTGCTGGGGTTAGAGACCCCTATCTGGAGGGTCAGGGGGCAACCTGGGGCCTCTACTGCAAGTCTAGGGAGAGAGGTGGACCCATGGGTATCTAGCTGGGGTACGAGGCCCCTAAGTGGAGGGCCAGGGGGCACCCTGGGGCCTCTACTGCAAGTCCAGGGAGAGAGGTGGACCCCTGGGTAGTTTGCTGGGGTCAGAGGCCCCTAGGCGGAGGGACAGGAGGCTTCCTGGGGCCTCTACTGCAAGTCCAGGGAGAAAGGTGGACCCCTGGGTAGCTTGCTGGGGTCAGAGGCCCCTGGGTGGAGGGCCAAGGGGCACCCTGGGGCCTATACTGTAAGTCCAGAGAGAGAGGTGGACCCCTGGGTAGCTTCCTGGGGTCAAAGGCCCCTAGGTGGAGGTCAAGGGGGCACCCTGGGGGCTCTACTGCAAGTCCAGGGAGAGAGGTAGACCCCTGGGTAGCATGCTGGGGTCGGAGGCAACTAGGTGGAGGGCCAGGGGACACCCTGGGGCCTATACTGCAAGTCCAGGGAGAGAGGTGGACACCTGGGTAGCTTGTTGGGGTCAGAAGCCCCTAGGTTTAGTGCCAGGGGGCTTCCTGGGGCGTCAACTGCAAGTCCAAGGAGAAAGGTGGACACCTGTGTAACTTGCTGGGGTCAGAGGCCCCTCGGTGGAGGGTCAGGGGGCACCCTGGGGCCTATCCTGCAAGTCCAGGGAGAGAGGTGGACCTCTGGATAGCTTCTTGGGTATGAGGCCCCTAGGTGGAGGGCGAGGGGGCACCCTGGGGCCTCTACTGCAAGTCCAGGGAGAGAGGTGGACCCCTGAGTAGCTTGCTGTTGTCATAGGCCCCCAGGTGGAGGGCCAAGGGGCTTCCTGGGGCTTCTACTTCAAGTCTAGGGAGAGAGGTGGACCCCTGGGTAGCTTGCTGGGGTCAGAGGCCCCTAGGTGGACGGCCTGGGGGCTTCGTGGGGCCTCAACTGCAAGTCCAGGGAGAGAGGTAGACCCCTGGGTAGCTTGCTGGGGTCGGAAGCCCCTTGGTGGAAGGCCAGGGGGCACCCTAGGGCCTATACTGCAAGTCCATGGAGAGAGGTGGACCCATGGGTAGCTTACTGGGGTCAGAGGCCCCTAGGTGGAGGGCCAGGGGCACCCTGGGGCCTCTACTGCAAGTCCAGGGAGAGAGGTGGACCCCTGGGTAGCTTGCTGGTGTCAGCGGCAACTAGGTGGAGGGACAGGGGGTACCCTGGGGCCTATACTGCAAGTCCAGGGAAAGAGGTGGACCCCTGGGTAGCTTCCTGAGATCAGAGGCCACTAGGTGGAAGGCCAGGGGGCACCCTGGGGCCTATCCTGCAAGTCCAGGGAGAGAGGTGGACCCCTGGGTAGCTTGCTGTGGTACAAAGCCCCTAGGTGGAGGGCCAGGGGGCACCCTGGGGCCTCTACTGCAAGTCCAGGGAGAGAGGTGGACCCCTGGGTAGCTTGCTGGGGTCAGAGGCCTCTAGGTGGAGGGCCAGGGGGCACCCTGGGGCCTCTACTGCAAGTCCAGGGAGAGAGGTGGATCCCTGGGTAGCTTGCTGGGGTCTGAAGCCCATAGGTGGAGGGCCAAGGGGTACCCTGGGGCCTATACTGCAAGTCCAGGGAGAGAGGTGGACACCTGGGTAGCTTGTTGGGGTCAGAAGCCCCTAGGTTTAGTGCCAAGGGGCTTCCTGGGGCCTCAACTGCAAGTCCCAGGAGAAAGGTGGACCCCTGTGTAGCTTGCTGGGGTCAGAGGCCCCTAGGTGGAGTGTCAGGGGGCACCCTGGGGCCTATCCCGCATGTCCAGGGAGAGAGGTGGACCTCTGGGTAGCTTGCTGGGGTACGAGGCCCCTAGGTGGAGGGCGAGGGGGCACCCTGGGGCCTCTACTGCAAGTCCAGGGAGAGATTTGGACCCCTGGGTAGCTTGCTGGGGTCAGAGGCCTCTAGGTGGAGGGCCAAGGGGCACCCTGGGGCCTATACTGCAAGTCCAGGAAGAGAGGTGGACCCCTGGGTAGCTTGCTGGGGTCTGTAGCCCATAGGTGGAGGGCCAGGGGGTACCCTGGGGCCTATACTGCAAGTCCAGGGAGAGAGGTGGACCCATGGGTAGCTTCCTAAGGTCAGAGGACCCTAGGTGGAGTGCCAGGGGGCACCCTGGGGCCTATCCTGCAAGTCCAGGGAGAGAGGTGCACCCCTGGGTAGCTTGCTGGGGTATGAGGCCCCTAGGTGGAGGGCCAGGGGGCACCCTGGGGCCTCTACTGCAAGTCCAGGGAGAGAGGTGGACCCCTGGGTAGCTTCCTGGGGTCAGAGTCCCCTAGGTGGAGGGTCAGGAGGTACCCTAGGGCCTCTACTGCGAGTCCAGGGAGAGATGTGGACCCCTGGGTAGCTTGCTAGGGTACGAGGCCCCTAGGTGGACGGCCAGGGGGCACCCTGGGGCCTCTACTGCAAGTCCAGGGAGAGAGGAGGACCCCTGGGTAGCTTGCTGGGGTCAGAGGCAACTAGGTGGAGGGACAGGGGGTACCCTGGGGCCTATACTGCAAGTCCAAGGAGAGAGGTGGACCCCTGAGAAGCTTCCTGAGGTCAAAGGCCCCTAGGTAGAGGGCAAGGGGGCACCCTGGGGCCTATCCTGCGAGTCCAAGGAGAGAGGTGGACCCCTGGGTAGCTTGCTGGGGTAAGAGGCCCCTAGTTGGAGGGCCAGGGGGCACCCTGGGGCCTCTACTGCAAGCCCAGGGAGAGAGGTGGACCCCTGGTAAACTTGCTGGGGTCGGAAGCCCCTTGGTGGAAGGCCAGGGGGCACCCTGGGGCCTCTACTGCAAGTCCAGGGAGAGAGGTGGACCCATGGGTAGCTTATTGGAGTCAGATGCCCCTAGGTGGAGGGCCAGGGGCACCCTGGGGCCTCTACTGCAAGTCCAGGGAGAGAGGTGGACCTCATGGTAGCTTCCTGAGGTCAGAGGCCCCTAGGTGGAGGGCCAGGGGGCACCCTGGGGCCTATCCTGCAAGTCCAGGGAGAGAGGTGGACCCCTGGGTAGCTTGCTGGGGTACGAGGCCCCTAGGTGGAGGGCCAGGGGGCACCCTGGGGCCTCTACTGCAAGTCCAGGAAGAGAGGTGGACCCCTGGGTAGCTTCCTGGGGTCAGAGTCCCCTAGATGGAGGGCCAGGAGGTACGCTAGGGCCTCTACTGCAAGTCCAGGGAGAGAGGTGGACCACTGGGTAGCTTACTGGGGTAAGAGGCCCCTAAGTGGAGGGCCAGGGGGCACCCTGGGGCCTCTACTGCAAGTCCATGGAGGGAGGTGGACCCCTGGGTAGTTTGCTGGGGGTCAGAGGCCCCTAGGCGGAGGGACAAGGGGCTTCCTGGGGCCTCTACTGCAAGTCCAGGGAGAAAGGTGGACCCCTTGGTAGCTTGCTTGGGTCAGAGGCCCCTAGGTGGAGGTCAAGGGGGCATCCTCGGGCCTCTACCGCAATCCCAGGGAGAGTTGTGGACCCTTGTGAGCTTGCTGGGGTCAGAGGCCCCTGGGTGGAGGGCCAAGGGGCACCCTGGGGCCTATACTGCAAGTCCAGAGAGAGAGGTGGACCCCTGGGTAGCTTCCTGGGGTCAGAGGCCCCTAGGTGGAGGGCAAGGGGGCACCCTGGGGCCTCTACTGCAAGTCCAGGGAGAGAGGTGGACCCCTGGGTAGCATGCTAGGGTCGGAGGCAACTAGGTGGAGGGCCAGGGGACACCCTGGGGCCTATAGTGCATGTCCAGGGAGAGAAGTATACACCTGGGTAGCTTGTTGGGGTCAGAAGCCCCTAGGTTTAGTGCCAGGGGGCTTCCTGGGGCCTCAACTGCAAGTCCAAGGAGAAAGGTGAACCCCTGTGTAGCTTGCTGGGGTCAGAGGCCCCTAGGTGGAGGGTCAGGGGGCAACATGGAGCCTATCCTGCAAGTCCAGGGAGAGAGGTGGACCTCTGCGTAGCTTGCTGGGGTATGAGGCCCCTGGGTGGAGAGCGAGGGGGCACCCTGGGGCCTCTACTGCAAGTCCAGGGAGAGAGGTGGACCCCTGGGTAGCTTGCTGGGGTCAGAGGCCTCTAGGTGGAGGGCCAAGGGGCACCCTGGGGCCTATACTGCAAGTCCAGAGAGAGAGGTGGACCCCTGGGTAGCTTCCTGGGGTCAGAGGCCCCTAGGTGGAGGGCAAGGGGGCACCCTGGGGCCTCTACTGCAATCCCAGGGAGAGTTGTGGACCCTTGTGTAGCTTGCTGGGGTAGGAGGCCCCTAGGTGGAGGGCCAGGGGGCACCCTGGGGCCTCTACTGCAAGTTCAGGGAGAGAGGTGGACCCCTGGGTAGCTTGCTGGGGTCAGAGTCCCCTAGGTGGAGGGCCAGGAGGTACCCTAGGTTCTCTACTGCAAGTCCAGGGAGAGAGGTGGACCCCTGGGTAGCTTGCTGGGGTCAGAGGCAACTAGGTGGAGGGCCAGGGGGCACCCTAGGGTCTACACTGCAAGTCCAGGAAGAGAGGTGGACCCCTGGGTAGCTTCCTAAGGTCAGAGGCCCCTAGGTGGAGGGCCAGGGGGCACCCTGGGGCCTATCCTGCAAATCCAGGGAGAGAGGTGGACCCCTGGGTAGCTTGCTGGGGTACGAGGCCCCTAGGTGGAGGGCCAGGGGGCACCATGGGCCCTCTACTGCAAGTCCAGGGAGAGAGGTGGACCCCTGGGTAGCTTACTGAGGTCAAAGGACCCTAGGTGGAGGGCCAGGGGGCACCCTGGGGCCTATCCTGCAAGTCCAAGGAGAGAGGTGGACCCCTGGGTAGCTTCCTAAGGTTACAGGCCCCTAGGTGGAGGGACAGGGGGCACCCTGGGGCCTATCCTTCAAGTCTAGGGAGAGAGGTGGACCCCTGGGTAGCTTGCCGGGGTTAGAGTCCCCTAGGTGGAGGGCCAGGAGGTACCCTAGGTTCTCTACTGCAAGTCCAGGGAGACAGGTGGACCCCTGGGTAGCTTGCTGGGGTCAGAGGCAACTAGGTGGAGGGCCAGGAGGTACCCTAGGGCCTCTATTGCAAGTTCAGGGAGAGAGGTGGACCCATGGGTAGCTTGCTGGGGTCAGAAGCAACTAGGTGGAGGGCCAGGGGGCACCCTAGGGTCTACACTGCAAGTCCAGGGAGAGAGGTGGACCCCTGGGTAGCTTCCTAAGGTCAGAGGCCCCTAGGTGGAGGGCCATGGGGCACCCTGGGGCCTATCCTGCAAATCCAGGGAGAGAGGTGGACCCCTGGGTAGCTTGCTGGGGTACGAGGCCCCTAGGTTGAGGGCCAGGGGGCACCCTGGGCCATCTACTGCAAGTCCAGGGAGAGAGGTGGACCCCTGGGTAGCTTGTTGGGGTCAGAAGCCCCTAGGTTTAGTGCCAGGGGGCTTCCTGGGGCCTCAACTGCAAGTCCAAGGAGAAAGGTGGACCCCTGGGTAGCTTCCTGGGGTCAGAGACCCCTAGGTGGAGGGTCAGGAGGTACCCTAGGGCCTCTACTGCAAGTCCAGGGAGAGAGGTGGACCCCTGGGTAGCTTGCTGGGGTCAGAGGCAACTATGTGGAGGGCCAGGGGGCACCCTGGGGCCTCTACTGCAAGGCCAGGGAGAGAGGTGGACCCCTTGGTAGCTTGCTGGGGTTAGAGACCCCTATCTGGAGGGTCAGGGGGCAACCTGGGGCCTCTACTGCAAGTCTAGGGAGAGAGGTGGACCCATGGGTATCTAGCTGGGGTACGAGGCCCCTAAGTGGAGGGCCAGGGGGCACCCTGGGGCCTCTACTGCAAGTCCAGGGAGAGAGGTGGACCCCTGGGTAGTTTGCTGGGGTCAGAGGCCCCTAGGCGGAGGGACAGGAGGCTTCCTGGGGCCTCTACTGCAAGTCCAGGGAGAAAGGTGGACCCCTGGGTAGCTTGCTGGGGTCAGAGGCCCCTGGGTGGAGGGCCAAGGGGCACCCTGGGGCCTATACTGTAAGTCCAGAGAGAGAGGTGGACCCCTGGGTAGCTTCCTGGGGTCAAAGGCCCCTAGGTGGAGGTCAAGGGGGCACCCTGGGGGCTCTACTGCAAGTCCAGGGAGAGAGGTAGACCCCTGGGTAGCATGCTGGGGTCGGAGGCAACTAGGTGGAGGGCCAGGGGACACCCTGGGGCCTATACTGCAAGTCCAGGGAGAGAGGTGGACACCTGGGTAGCTTGTTGGGGTCAGAAGCCCCTAGGTTTAGTGCCAGGGGGCTTCCTGGGGCGTCAACTGCAAGTCCAAGGAGAAAGGTGGACACCTGTGTAACTTGCTGGGGTCAGAGGCCCCTCGGTGGAGGGTCAGGGGGCACCCTGGGGCCTATCCTGCAAGTCCAGGGAGAGAGGTGGACCTCTGGATAGCTTCTTGGGTATGAGGCCCCTAGGTGGAGGGCGAGGGGGCACCCTGGGGCCTCTACTGCAAGTCCAGGGAGAGAGGTGGACCCCTGAGTAGCTTGCTGTTGTCATAGGCCCCCAGGTGGAGGGCCAAGGGGCTTCCTGGGGCTTCTACTTCAAGTCTAGGGAGAGAGGTGGACCCCTGGGTAGCTTGCTGGGGTCAGAGGCCCCTAGGTGGACGGCCTGGGGGCTTCGTGGGGCCTCAACTGCAAGTCCAGGGAGAGAGGTAGACCCCTGGGTAGCTTGCTGGGGTCGGAAGCCCCTTGGTGGAAGGCCAGGGGGCACCCTAGGGCCTATACTGCAAGTCCATGGAGAGAGGTGGACCCATGGGTAGCTTACTGGGGTCAGAGGCCCCTAGGTGGAGGGCCAGGGGCACCCTGGGGCCTCTACTGCAAGTCCAGGGAGAGAGGTGGACCCCTGGGTAGCTTGCTGGTGTCAGCGGCAACTAGGTGGAGGGACAGGGGGTACCCTGGGGCCTATACTGCAAGTCCAGGGAAAGAGGTGGACCCCTGGGTAGCTTCCTGAGATCAGAGGCCACTAGGTGGAAGGCCAGGGGGCACCCTGGGGCCTATCCTGCAAGTCCAGGGAGAGAGGTGGACCCCTGGGTAGCTTGCTGTGGTACAAAGCCCCTAGGTGGAGGGCCAGGGGGCACCCTGGGGCCTCTACTGCAAGTCCAGGGAGAGAGGTGGACCCCTGGGTAGCTTGCTGGGGTCAGAGGCCTCTAGGTGGAGGGCCAGGGGGCACCCTGGGGCCTCTACTGCAAGTCCAGGGAGAGAGGTGGATCCCTGGGTAGCTTGCTGGGGTCTGAAGCCCATAGGTGGAGGGCCAAGGGGTACCCTGGGGCCTATACTGCAAGTCCAGGGAGAGAGGTGGACACCTGGGTAGCTTGTTGGGGTCAGAAGCCCCTAGGTTTAGTGCCAAGGGGCTTCCTGGGGCCTCAACTGCAAGTCCCAGGAGAAAGGTGGACCCCTGTGTAGCTTGCTGGGGTCAGAGGCCCCTAGGTGGAGTGTCAGGGGGCACCCTGGGGCCTATCCCGCATGTCCAGGGAGAGAGGTGGACCTCTGGGTAGCTTGCTGGGGTACGAGGCCCCTAGGTGGAGGGCGAGGGGGCACCCTGGGGCCTCTACTGCAAGTCCAGGGAGAGATTTGGACCCCTGGGTAGCTTGCTGGGGTCAGAGGCCTCTAGGTGGAGGGCCAAGGGGCACCCTGGGGCCTATACTGCAAGTCCAGGAAGAGAGGTGGACCCCTGGGTAGCTTGCTGGGGTCTGTAGCCCATAGGTGGAGGGCCAGGGGGTACCCTGGGGCCTATACTGCAAGTCCAGGGAGAGAGGTGGACCCATGGGTAGCTTCCTAACGTCAGAGGACCCTAGGTGGAGTGCCAGGGGGCACCCTGGGGCCTATCCTGCAAGTCCAGGGAGAGAGGTGCACCCCTGGGTAGCTTGCTGGGGTATGAGGCCCCTAGGTGGAGGGCCAGGGGGCACCCTGGGGCCTCTACTGCAAGTCCAGGGAGAGAGGTGGACCCCTGGGTAGCTTCCTGGGGTCAGAGTCCCCTAGGTGGAGGGTCAGGAGGTACCCTAGGGCCTCTACTGCGAGTCCAGGGAGAGATGTGGACCCCTGGGTAGCTTGCTAGGGTACGAGGCCCCTAGGTGGACGGCCAGGGGGCACCCTGGGGCCTCTACTGCAAGTCCAGGGAGAGAGGAGGACCCCTGGGTAGCTTGCTGGGGTCAGAGGCAACTAGGTGGAGGGACAGGGGGTACCCTGGGGCCTATACTGCAAGTCCAAGGAGAGAGGTGGACCCCTGAGAAGCTTCCTGAGGTCAAAGGCCCCTAGGTAGAGGGCAAGGGGGCACCCTGGGGCCTATCCTGCGAGTCCAAGGAGAGAGGTGGACCCCTGGGTAGCTTGCTGGGGTAAGAGGCCCCTAGTTGGAGGGCCAGGGGGCACCCTGGGGCCTCTACTGCAAGCCCAGGGAGAGAGGTGGACCCCTGGTAAACTTGCTGGGGTCGGAAGCCCCTTGGTGGAAGGCCAGGGGGCACCCTGGGGCCTCTACTGCAAGTCCAGGGAGAGAGGTGGACCCATGGGTAGCTTATTGGAGTCAGATGCCCCTAGGTGGAGGGCCAGGGGCACCCTGGGGCCTCTACTGCAAGTCCAGGGAGAGAGGTGGACCTCATGGTAGCTTCCTGAGGTCAGAGGCCCCTAGGTGGAGGGCCAGGGGGCACCCTGGGGCCTATCCTGCAAGTCCAAGGAGAGAGGTGGACCCCTGGGTAGCTTGCTGGGGTACGAGGCCCCTAGGTGGAGGGCCAGGGGGCACCCTGGGGCCTCTACTGCAAGTCCAGGAAGAGAGGTGGACCCCTGGGTAGCTTCCTGGGGTCAGAGTCCCCTAGATGGAGGGCCAGGAGGTACGCTAGGGCCTCTACTGCAAGTCCAGGGAGAGAGGTGGACCACTGGGTAGCTTACTGGGGTAAGAGGCCCCTAAGTGGAGGGCCAGGGGGCACCCTGGGGCCTCTACTGCAAGTCCATGGAGGGAGGTGGACCCCTGGGTAGTTTGCTGGGGGTCAGAGGCCCCTAGGCGGAGGGACAAGGGGCTTCCTGGGGCCTCTACTGCAAGTCCAGGGAGAAAGGTGGACCCCTTGGTAGCTTGCTTGGGTCAGAGGCCCCTAGGTGGAGGTCAAGGGGGCATCCTCGGGCCTCTACCGCAATCCCAGGGAGAGTTGTGGACCCTTGTGAGCTTGCTGGGGTCAGAGGCCCCTGGGTGGAGGGCCAAGGGGCACCCTGGGGCCTATACTGCAAGTCCAGAGAGAGAGGTGGACCCCTGGGTAGCTTCCTGGGGTCAGAGGCCCCTAGGTGGAGGGCAAGGGGGCACCCTGGGGCCTCTACTGCAAGTCCAGGGAGAGAGGTGGACCCCTGGGTAGCATGCTAGGGTCGGAGGCAACTAGGTGGAGGGCCAGGGGACACCCTGGGGCCTATAGTGCATGTCCAGGGAGAGAAGTATACACCTGGGTAGCTTGTTGGGGTCAGAAGCCCCTAGGTTTAGTGCCAGGGGGCTTCCTGGGGCCTCAACTGCAAGTCCAAGGAGAAAGGTGAACCCCTGTGTAGCTTGCTGGGGTCAGAGGCCCCTAGGTGGAGGGTCAGGGGGCAACATGGAGCCTATCCTGCAAGTCCAGGGAGAGAGGTGGACCTCTGCGTAGCTTGCTGGGGTATGAGGCCCCTGGGTGGAGAGCGAGGGGGCACCCTGGGGCCTCTACTGCAAGTCCAGGGAGAGAGGTGGACCCCTGGGTAGCTTGCTGGGGTCAGAGGCCTCTAGGTGGAGGGCCAAGGGGCACCCTGGGGCCTATACTGCAAGTCCAGAGAGAGAGGTGGACCCCTGGGTAGCTTCCTGGGGTCAGAGGCCCCTAGGTGGAGGGCAAGGGGGCACCCTGGGGCCTCTACTGCAATCCCAGGGAGAGTTGTGGACCCTTGTGTAGCTTGCTGGGGTAGGAGGCCCCTAGGTGGAGGGCCAGGGGGCACCCTGGGGCCTCTACTGCAAGTTCAGGGAGAGAGGTGGACCCCTGGGTAGCTTGCTGGGGTCAGAGTCCCCTAGGTGGAGGGCCAGGAGGTACCCTAGGTTCTCTACTGCAAGTCCAGGGAGAGAGGTGGACCCCTGGGTAGCTTGCTGGGGTCAGAGGCAACTAGGTGGAGGGCCAGGGGGCACCCTAGGGTCTACACTGCAAGTCCAGGAAGAGAGGTGGACCCCTGGGTAGCTTCCTAAGGTCAGAGGCCCCTAGGTGGAGGGCCAGGGGGCACCCTGGGGCCTATCCTGCAAATCCAGGGAGAGAGGTGGACCCCTGGGTAGCTTGCTGGGGTACGAGGCCCCTAGGTGGAGGGCCAGGGGGCACCATGGGCCCTCTACTGCAAGTCCAGGGAGAGAGGTGGACCCCTGGGTAGCTTACTGAGGTCAAAGGACCCTAGGTGGAGGGCCAGGGGGCACCCTGGGGCCTATCCTGCAAGTCCAAGGAGAGAGGTGGACCCCTGGGTAGCTTCCTAAGGTTACAGGCCCCTAGGTGGAGGGACAGGGGGCACCCTGGGGCCTATCCTTCAAGTCTAGGGAGAGAGGTGGACCCCTGGGTAGCTTGCCGGGGTTAGAGTCCCCTAGGTGGAGGGCCAGGAGGTACCCTAGGTTCTCTACTGCAAGTCCAGGGAGACAGGTGGACCCCTGGGTAGCTTGCTGGGGTCAGAGGCAACTAGGTGGAGGGCCAGGAGGTACCCTAGGGCCTCTATTGCAAGTTCAGGGAGAGAGGTGGACCCATGGGTAGCTTGCTGGGGTCAGAAGCAACTAGGTGGAGGGCCAGGGGGCACCCTAGGGTCTACACTGCAAGTCCAGGGAGAGAGGTGGACCCCTGGGTAGCTTCCTAAGGTCAGAGGCCCCTAGGTGGAGGGCCATGGGGCACCCTGGGGCCTATCCTGCAAATCCAGGGAGAGAGGTGGACCCCTGGGTAGCTTGCTGGGGTACGAGGCCCCTAGGTTGAGGGCCAGGGGGCACCCTGGGCCATCTACTGCAAGTCCAGGGAGAGAGGTGGACCCCTGGGTAGCTTACTGAGGTCAAAGGCCCCTAGGTGGAGGGCCAGGGGGCACCCTGGGGCCTATCCTGCAAGTCCAAGGAGAGAGGTGGACCCCTGGGTAGCTTCCTAAGGTTAGAGGCCCCTAGGTGGAGGGCCAGGGGGCACCCTGGGGCCTATCCTGCAAGTCTAGGGAGAGAGGTGGACCCCTGGGTAGCTTGCTGGGGTACAAGGCCCCTAGGTGGAGAGCCAGGGGCACCCTGGGGCCTCTACTGCAAGGCCAGGGAGAGAGGTGGACCCCTTGGTAGCTTGCTGGGGTTAGAGACCCCTAGGTGGAGGGCCAGGGGGCACCCTGGGGCCTCTACTGCAAGTCTTGGGAGAGAGGTGGACTATGGGTTGCTAGCTGGGGTAAGAGGCCCCTAAGTGGAGGGCCAGGGGGCACCCTGGGGCCTCTACTGCAAGTCCAGGGAGAGAGGTGGACCCCTGGGTAGTTTGCTGGGGTCAGAGGCCCCTAGGCGAAGAGACAGGAGGCTTCCTGGGGCCTCTACTGCAAGTCCAGGGAGAAAGGTGGACCCCTGGGTAGCTTGCTTGGGTCAGAGGCCTCTAGGTGGAGGTCAAGGGGGCACCCTGGGGCCTCTACCGCAATCCCAGGGAGAGTTGTGGATCCTTGTGTAGCTTGCTGGGGTCAGAGGCCCCTGGGTGGAGGGCCAAGGGGCACCCTGGGGCCTATACTGCAAGTACAGAGAGAGAGGTGGACCCCTGGGTAGCTTCATGGGGTCAGATGCCCCTAGGTGGAGGGCAAGGGGGCACCCTGGGGCCTCTACTGCAAGTCCAGGGAGAGAGGTGGACCCCTGGGTAACATGCTGGGGTCGGAGGCAACTAGGGGGAGGGCCAGGGGACACCCTGGGGCCTAAATTGCAAGTCCAGGGAGAGAGGTGGACACCTGGGTAGCTTGTTGGGGTCAGAAGCCCCTAGGTTTAGTGCCAGGGGGCTTCCTGGGGCCTCTACTGCAAGTCCCAGGAGAAAGGTGGACCCCTGTGTAGCTTGCAGGGGTCAGAGGCCCCTAGGTGGAGGGTCAGGGGGCACCCTGGGGCCTCAACTGCAAGTTCAAGGAGAAAGGTGGACCCCTGTGTAGCTTGCTTGGGTCAGAGGCCTCTAGGTGGAGGTCAAGGGGGCACCCTGGGGCCTCTACTGCAAGTCCAGAGAGAGAGGTGGACCCCTGGGTAGCTTCCTGGAGTCGGAGGCCCCTAGGTGGAGGTCAAGGGGGCACCCTGGGGCCTCTACTGCAAGTCCAGGGAGAGAGGTGGACCCCTGGGTAGCATTCTGGGGTCGGAGGCAAACTAGGTGGAGGGCCAGGGGACACCCTGGGGCCTATACTGCAAGTCCAGGGAGAGAGGTGGACACCAGGGTAGCTTGTTGGGGTCAGAAGCCCCTAGGTGGAGGGTCAGGGGGCACCCTGGGGCCTCTACTGCAAGTCCAGGGAGAGAGGTGGACCCCTGGGTAGCATGCTGGGGTCGGAGGCAACTAGGTGGAGGGCCAGGGGACACCCTGGGGCCTATACTGCAAGTCCAGGGAGAGAGGTGGACCTCTGGGTAGCTTGCTGGGGTCAGAGGCCCCTAGGTTGAGGGCAAGGGGGCACCCTGGGGCCTCTACTGCAAGTCCAGGTAGAGATGTGGACCCCTGGGTAGCTTGCTGGGGTCAGAGGCCTCGAGGTGGAGGGCCAAGGGGCACCCTGGTGCCTATACTGCAAGTCCAGGGAGAGAGGTGGACCCCTGGGTAGCTTGCTGGGGTCTGTAGCCCATATGTGGAGGGCCATGGGGTACCCTAGGGCCTATACTGCAAGTCCAGGGATAGAGGTCGACCCCTGGGTAGCTTGCTGGGGTACGAGGCCCCTAGCTGGAGGGCCAGGGGGCACCCTGGGGCCTCTACTGCAAGTCCAGGGAGAGAGGTGGACCCCTGGGTAGCTTGCTGGGGTCAGAGGCCCCTAGGTTGAGGGCAAGGGGGCACCCTGGGGCCTCTACTGCAAGTCCAGGGAGAGATGTGGACCCCTGGGTAGCTTGCTGGGGTCAGAGGCCTCGAGGTGGAGGGCCAAGGGGCACCCTGGTGCCTATACTGCAAGTCCAGGGAGAGAGGTGGACCCCTGGGTAGCTTGCTGGGGTCTGTAGCCCATATGTGGAGGGCCATGGGGTACCCTAGGGCCTATACTGCAAGTCCAGGGATAGAGGTCGACCCCTGGGTAGCTTGCTGGGGTACGAGGCCCCTAGCTGGAGGGCCAGGGGGCACCCTGGGGCCTCTACTGCAAGTCCAGGGAGAGAGGTGG
Source organism: Danio rerio (assembly GCF_049306965.1). Classification (NCBI taxonomy): domain Eukaryota; kingdom Metazoa; phylum Chordata; class Actinopteri; order Cypriniformes; family Danionidae; genus Danio; species Danio rerio. Next base: position 55,735,792 of record NC_133182.1, on the reverse strand, counting down.
ACCCCTGGGTAGCTTGCTTGGGTCAGAGGCCCCTAGGTGGAGGGTCAGGAGGTACCCTAGGGCCTCTACTACAAGTCCAGGGAGAGAGGTGGACCCCTGGGTAGCTTGCTGGGGTAAGAGGCAACTAGGTGGAGTGCCAGGGGGCACCCTAGAGTCTACACTGCAAGTCCAGGGAGAGAGGTGGACCCCTGGGTAGCTTCCTAGAGTCAGAGGCCCCTAGGTGGAGGGCCAGGGGGCACCCTGGGGCCTATCCTGCAAGTCCAGGGAGAGATGTGGACCCCTGGGTAGCTTGCTGGGGTACGAGGCCCCTAGGTGGAAGGCCAGGGGGCACCCTGGGGCCTCTACTGCAAGTCCAGGGAGAGAGGTGGACCTCTGGGTAGCTTGCTGGGGTCTGTAGCCCATATGTGGAGGGCCTTGGGGTACCCTAGGGCCTATACTGCAAGTCCAGGGAGAGAGTTGGACCCCTGGGTAGCTTGCTGGGGTACGAGGCCCCTAGCTGGAGGGCCAGGGGGCACCCTGGGGCCTCTACTGCAAGTCCAGGGAGAGAGGTGGACCCCTGGGTAGCTTGCTTGGGTCAGAGGCCCCTAGGTGGAGGGTCATGAGGTACCCTAGGGCCTCTACTGCAAGTCCAGGGAGAGAGGTGGACCCCTGGGTAGCTTGCTGGGGTAAGAGGCAACTAGGTGGAGTGCCAGGGGGCACCCTAGGGTCTACACTGCAAGTCCAGGGAGAGAGGTGGACCCCTGGGTAGCTTCCTAGAGTCAGAGGCCCCTAGGTGGAGGGCCAGGGGCCACCCTGGGGCCTATCCTGCAAGTCCAGGGAGAGATGTGGACCCCTGGGTAGCTTGCTGGGGTACGAGGCCCTTGGTGGAGGGCCAGGGGGCACCCTGGGGGCTATACTGCAAGTCCAGGGAGAGAGGAGGACCCCTGGGTAGCTTGCTGGGGTCAGAGGCAACTAGGTGGAGGGACAGGGGGTACCCTGGGGCCTCTACTGCAAGTCCAGTGAGAGAGGTGGACCCCTGGGTAGCTTCCTGAGGTCAAAGGCCCCTAGGTGGAGGGCCAGGGGGCACCCTGGGGCCTATCCTGCATGTCCAAGGAGAGAGGTGGACTCCTGGGTAGCTTGCTGGGGTACGAGGCCCCTAGTTGGAGGGCCAGGGGGCACCCTGGGTCCTCTACTGCAAGCCCAGGGAGAGAGGTGGACCCCTGGTTAGCTTGCTGGGGTCGGAAGCCCCTTGGTGGAAGGCCAGGGGGCACCCTGGGGCCTATACTGCAAGTCCAGCGAGAGAGGTGGACCCATGGGTAGCTCACTGGGGTCAGATGCCCCTAGGTGTACCGCCAGGGAAACCCTGGGGCCTCTACTGCAAGTCCAGGGAGAGAGCTGGTCCCCTGGGTAGCTTGCTGGTGTCAGAGGCAACTAGGTGGAGGGACAGGGGGTACCCTGGGGCCTATACTGCAAGTCCAGGGAGAGAGGTGGACCCCTGGGTAGCTTCCTGAGGTTAGAGGTCCCTAGGTGGAGGGCCAGGGGGCACCCTGGGGCCTATCCTGCAAGTCCAGGGAGAGAGGTGGACCCCTGGGTAGCTTGCTGGGGTACGAGGCTCCTAGGTGGAGGGCCAGGGGGCACCCTGGGAACTCTACTGCAAATCCAGGAAGAGAGGTGGACCCCTTGGTAGCTTCCTGGGGTCAGAGTCCCCTAGATGGAGGGCCAGGAGGTACCCTAGGGCCTCTACTGCAAGTCCAGGGAGAGAGGTGGACCCCTGGGTAGCTTGCTGGGGTAAGAGGCCAATAAGTGGAGGGCCAGGGGGCACCCTGGGGCCTCTACTGCAAGTCCATGGAGAGAGTTGGACCCCTGGGTAGCTTCCTGGGGTCAGACGCCCCTATGTGGAGGGCAAGGGGGCACCCTGGGGCCTCTACTGCAAGTCCAGGGAGAGAGGTGGACCCCTGGGTAGCATGCTGGGGTCGGAGGCAACTAGGTGGAGCGCCAGGGGACAACCTGGGGCCTAAACTGCAAGTCCAGGGAGAGAGGTGGACACCTGGGTAGCTTGTTGGGGTCAGAAGCCCCTAGGTTTAGTGCCAGGGGGCTTCCTGGGGCCTCAACTGCAAGTCCCAGGAGAAAGGTGGACCCCTGTGTAGCTTGCAGGGGTCAGAGGCCCCTAGCTGGAGGGTCAGGGGGCACCCTGGGGCCTAAACTGCAAGTCCAGGGAGAGAGGTGGACACCTGGGTAGCTTGCTGGGGTCGGAAGCCCCTTGGTGGAAGGCCAGGGGGCACCCTGGGGCCTATACTGCAAGTCCAGAGAGAGAGGTGGACCCCTGGGTAGCTTCCTAAGGTCAGAGGCCCCTAGGTGAAGGACCAGGGGGCTTCCTGGGGCTTCTACTGCAAGTCTAGGGAGAGAGGTGGACCCCTGGGTAGCTTACTGGGGTCAGAGGCCCCTAGGTGAACGGCCAGGGGGCTTCGTGGGACCTCTACTGCAAGTCCAGGGAGAGAGGTGGACCCCTGGGTAGCTTGCTGGGGTCGGAAGCCCCTTGGTGGAAGGCCAGGGGGTACCATGGGGCCTATACTGCAAGTCCAGGGAGAGAGGTGGACCCATGGGTAGCTTACTGGGGTCAGAGGCCCCTACGTGGAGGGCCAGGGGCACCCTGGGGCCTCTACTGCAAGTCCAGGGAGAGAGGTGGACCCCTGGGTAGCTTGCTGGTGTCAGAGGCAACTAGAGGGAGGGACAGGGGGTACCCTGGGGGCTATACTGCAAGTCCAGGGAGAGAGGTGGACCCCTGGGTAGCTTCCTGAGATCAGAAGACCCTAGGTGGAGGGCCAGGGGGCACCCTGGGGCCTCTACTGCAAGTCCAGGGAGAGAGGTGGATCCCTGGGTAGCTTGCTGGGGTCTGAAGCCCATAGGTGGAGGGCCAAGGGGTACCCTGGGGCCTATACTGCAAGTCCAGGGAGAGAGGTGGACACCTGGGTAGCTTGTTGGGGTCAGAAGCCCCTAGGTTTAGTGCCAAGGGGCTTCCTGGGGCCTCAACTGCAAGTCCCAGGAGAAAGGTGGACCCCTGTGTAGCTTGCTGGGGTCAGAGGCCCCTAGGTGGAGTGTCAGGGGGCACCCTGGGGCCTATCCCGCAAGTCCAGGGAGAGAGGTGGACCTCTGGGTAGCTTGCTGGGGTACGAGGCCCCTAGGTGGAGGGCGAGGGGGCACCCTGGGGCCTCTACTGCAAGTCCAGGGAGAGATTTGGACCCCTGGGTAGCTTGCTGGGGTCAGAGGCCTCTAGGTGGAGGGCCAAGGGGCACCCTGGGGCCTATACTGCAAGTCCAGGAAGAGAGGTGGACCCCTGGGTAGCTTGCTGGGGTCTGTAGCCCATAGGTGGAGGGCCAGGGGGTACCCTGGGGCCTATACTGCAAGTCCAGGGAGAGAGGTGGACCCATGGGTAGCTTCCTAAGGTCAGAGGACCCTAGGTGGAGTGCCAGGGGGCACCCTGGGGCCTATCCTGCAAGTCCAGGGAGAGAGGTGCACCCCTGGGTAGCTTGCTGGGGTATGAGGCCCCTAGGTGGAGGGCCAGGGGGCACCCTGGGGCCTCTACTGCAAGTCCAGGGAGAGAGGTGGACCCCTGGGTAGCTTCCTGGGGTCAGAGTCCCCTAGGTGGAGGGTCAGGAGGTACCCTAGGGCCTCTACTGCGAGTCCAGGGAGAGAAGTGGACCCCTGGGTAGCTTGCTAGGGTACGAGGCCCCTAGGTGGACGGCCAGGGGGCACCCTGGGGCCTCTACTGCAAGTCCAGGGAGAGAGGAGGACCCCTGGGTAGCTTGCTGGGGTCAGAGGCAACTAGGTGGAGGGACAGGGGGTACCCTGGGGCCTATACTGCAAGTCCAAGGAGAGAGGTGGACCCCTGAGAAGCTTCCTGAGGTCAAAGGCCCCTAGGTGGAGGGCAAGGGGGCACCCTGGGGCCTATCCTGCGAGTCCAAGGAGAGAGGTGGACCCCTGGGTAGCTTGCTGGGGTAAGAGGCCCCTAGTTGGAGGGCCAGGGGGCACCCTGGGGCCTCTACTGCAAGCCCAGGGAGAGAGGTGGACCCCTGGTAAACTTGCTGGGGTCGGAAGCCCCTTGGTGGAAGGCCAGGGGGCACCCTGGGGCCTCTACTGCAAGTCCAGGGAGAGAGGTGGACCCATGGGTAGCTTATTGGAGTCAGATGCCCCTAGGTGGAGGGCCAGGGGCACCCTGGGGCCTCTACTGCAAGTCCAGGGAGAGAGGTGGACCTCGTGGTAGCTTCCTGAGGTCAGAGGCCCCTAGGTGGAGGGCCAGGGGGCACCCTGGGGCCTATCCTGCAAGTCCAGGGAGAGAGGTGGACCACTGGGTAGCTTACTGGGGTAAGAGGCCCCTAAGTGGAGGGCCAGGGGGCACCCTGGGGCCTCTACTGCAAGTCCATGGAGGGAGGTGGACCCCTGGGTAGTTTGCTGGGGGTCAGAGGCCCCTAGGCGGAGGGACAAGGGGCTTCCTGGGGCCTCTACTGCAAGTCCAGGGAGAAAGGTGGACCCCTTGGTAGCTTGCTTGGGTCAGAGGCCCCTAGGTGGAGGTCAAGGGGGCATCCTCGGGCCTCTACCGCAATCCCAGGGAGAGTTGTGGACCCTTGTGAGCTTGCTGGGGTCAGAGGCCCCTGGGTGGAGGGCCAAGGGGCACCCTGGGGCCTATACTGCAAGTCCAGAGAGAGAGGTGGACCCCTGGGTAGCTTCCTGGGGTCAGAGGCCCCTAGGTGGAGGGCAAGGGGGCACCCTGGGGCCTCTACTGCAAGTCCAGGGAGAGAGGTGGACCCCTGGGTAGCATGCTAGGGTCGGAGGCAACTAGGTGGAGGGCCAGGGGACACCCTGGGGCCTATAGTGCATGTCCAGGGAGAGAAGTATACACCTGGGTAGCTTGTTGGGGTCAGAAGCCCCTAGGTTTAGTGCCAGGGGGCTTCCTGGGGCCTCAACTGCAAGTCCAAGGAGAAAGGTGAACCCCTGTGTAGCTTGCTGGGGTCAGAGGCCCCTAGGTGGAGGGTCAGGGGGCAACATGGAGCCTATCCTGCAAGTCCAGGGAGAGAGGTGGACCTCTGCGTAGCTTGCTGGGGTACGAGGCCCCTGGGTGGAGAGCGAGGGGGCACCCTGGGGCCTCTACTGCAAGTCCAGGGAGAGAGGTGGACCCCTGGGTAGCTTGCTGGGGTCAGAGGCCTCTAGGTGGAGGGCCAAGGGGCACCCTGGGGCCTATACTGCAAGTCCAGAGAGAGAGGTGGACCCCTGGGTAGCTTCCTGGGGTCAGAGGCCCCTAGGTGGAGGGCAAGGGGGCACCCTGGGGCCTCTACTGCAATCCCAGGGAGAGTTGTGGACCCTTGTGTAGCTTGCTGGGGTAGGAGGCCCCTAGGTGGAGGGCCAGGGGGCACCCTGGGGCCTCTACTGCAAGTTCAGGGAGAGAGGTGGACCCCTGGGTAGCTTGCTGGGGTCAGAGTCCCCTAGGTGGAGGGCCAGGAGGTACCCTAGGTTCTCTACTGCAAGTCCAGGGAGAGAGGTGGACCCCTGGGTAGCTTGCTGGGGTCAGAGGCAACTAGGTGGAGGGCCAGGGGGCACCCTAGGGTCTACACTGCAAGTCCAGGAAGAGAGGTGGACCCCTGGGTAGCTTCCTAAGGTCAGAGGCCCCTAGGTGGAGGGCCAGGGGGCACCCTGGGGCCTATCCTGCAAATCCAGGGAGAGAGGTGGACCCCTGGGTAGCTTGCTGGGGTACGAGGCCCCTAGGTGGAGGGCCAGGGGGCACCATGGGCCCTCTACTGCAAGTCCAGGGAGAGAGGTGGACCCCTGGGTAGCTTACTGAGGTCAAAGGACCCTAGGTGGAGGGCCAGGGGGCACCCTGGGGCCTATCCTGCAAGTCCAAGGAGAGAGGTGGACCCCTGGGTAGCTTCCTAAGGTTACAGGCCCCTAGGTGGAGGGACAGGGGGCACCCTGGGGCCTATCCTTCAAGTCTAGGGAGAGAGGTGGACCCCTGGGTAGCTTGCCGGGGTTAGAGTCCCCTAGGTGGAGGGCCAGGAGGTACCCTAGGTTCTCTACTGCAAGTCCAGGGAGACAGGTGGACCCCTGGGTAGCTTGCTGGGGTCAGAGGCAACTAGGTGGAGGGCCAGGAGGTACCCTAGGGCCTCTATTGCAAGTTCAGGGAGAGAGGTGGACCCATGGGTAGCTTGCTGGGGTCAGAAGCAACTAGGTGGAGGGCCAGGGGGCACCCTAGGGTCTACACTGCAATTCCAGGGAGAGAGGTGGACCCCTGGGTAGCTTCCTAAGGTCAGAGGCCCCTAGGTGGAGGGCCATGGGGCACCCTGGGGCCTATCCTGCAAATCCAGGGAGAGAGGTGGACCCCTGGGTAGCTTGCTGGGGTACGAGGCCCCTAGGTTGAGGGCCAGGGGGCACCCTGGGCCATCTACTGCAAGTCCAGGGAGAGAGGTGGACCCCTGGGTAGCTTACTGAGGTCAAAGGCCCCTAGGTGGAGGGCCAGGGGGCACCCTGGGGCCTATCCTGCAAGTCCAAGGAGAGAGGTGGACCCCTGGGTAGCTTCCTAAGGTTAGAGGCCCCTAGGTGGAGGGCCAGGGGGCACCCTGGGGCCTATCCTGCAAGTCTAGGGAGAGAGGTGGACCCCTGGGTAGCTTGCTGGGGTACAAGGCCCCTAGGTGGAGAGCCAGGGGCACCCTGGGGCCTCTACTGCAAGGCCAGGGAGAGAGGTGGACCCCTTGGTAGCTTGCTGGGGTTAGAGACCCCTAGGTGGAGGGCCAGGGGGCACCCTGGGGCCTCTACTGCAAGTCTTGGGAGAGAGGTGGACTATGGGTTGCTAGCTGGGGTAAGAGGCCCCTAAGTGGAGGGCCAGGGGGCACCCTGGGGCCTCTACTGCAAGTCCAGGGAGAGAGGTGGACCCCTGGGTAGTTTGCTGGGGTCAGAGGCCCCTAGGCGAAGAGACAGGAGGCTTCCTGGGGCCTCTACTGCAAGTCCAGGGAGAAAGGTGGACCCCTGGGTAGCTTGCTTGGGTCAGAGGCCTCTAGGTGGAGGTCAAGGGGGCACCCTGGGGCCTCTACTGCAATCCCAGGGAGAGTTGTGGATCCTTGTGTAGCTTGCTGGGGTCAGAGGCCCCTGGGTGGAGGGCCAAGGGGCACCCTGGGGCCTATACTGCAAGTACAGAGAGAGAGGTGGACCCCTGGGTAGCTTCATGGGGTCAGATGCCCCTAGGTGGAGGGCAAGGGGGCACCCTGGGGCCTCTACTGCAAGTCCAGGGAGAGAGGTGGACCCCTGGGTAACATGCTGGGGTCGGAGGCAACTAGGGGGAGGGCCAGGGGACACCCTGGGGCCTAAATTGCAAGTCCAGGGAGAGAGGTGGACACCTGGGTAGCTTGTTGGGGTCAGAAGCCCCTAGGTTTAGTGCCAGGGGGCTTCCTGGGGCCTCTACTGCAAGTCCCAGGAGAAAGGTGGACCCCTGTGTAGCTTGCAGGGGTCAGAGGCCCCTAGGTGGAGGGTCAGGGGGCACCCTGGGGCCTCAACTGCAAGTTCAAGGAGAAAGGTGGACCCCTGTGTAGCTTGCTTGGGTCAGAGGCTTCTAGGTGGAGGTCAAGGGGGCACCCTGGGGCCTCTACTGCAAGTCCAGAGAGAGAGGTGGAAACCTGGGTAGCTTCCTGGAGTCGGAGGCCCCTAGGTGGAGGTCAAGGGGGCACCCTGGGGCCTCTACTGCAAGTCCAGGGAGAGAGGTGGACCCCTGGGTAGCATTCTGGGGTCGGAGGCAAACTAGGTGGAGGGCCAGGGGACACCCTGGGGCCTATACTGCAAGTCCAGGGAGAGAGGTGGACACCAGGGTAGCTTGTTGGGGTCAGAAGCCCCTAGGTGGAGGGTCAGGGGGCACCCTGGGGCCTCTACTGCAAGTCCAGGGAGAGAGGTGGACCCCTGGGTAGCATGCTGGGGTCGGAGGCAACTAGGTGGAGGGCCAGGGGACACCCTGGGGCCTATACTGCAAGTCCAGGGAGAGAGGTGGACCTCTGGGTAGCTTGCTGGGGTCAGAGGCCCCTAGGTTGAGGGCAAGGGGGCACCCTGGGGCCTCAACTGCAAGTTCAAGGAGAAAGGTGGACCCCTGTGTAGCTTGCTTGGGTCAGAGGCCTCTAGGTGGAGGTCAAGGGGGCACCCTGGGGCCTCTACTGCAAGTCCAGAGAGAGAGGTGGAAACCTGGGTAGCTTCCTGGAGTCGGAGGCCCCTAGGTGGAGGTCAAGGGGGCACCCTGGGGCCTCTACTGCAAGTCCAGGGAGAGAGGTGGACCCCTGGGTAGCATTCTGGGGTCGGAGGCAAACTAGGTGGAGGGCCAGGGGACACCCTGGGGCCTATACTGCAAGTCCAGGGAGAGAGGTGGACACCAGGGTAGCTTGTTGGGGTCAGAAGCCCCTAGGTGGAGGGTCAGGGGGCACCCTGGGGCCTCTACTGCAAGTCCAGGGAGAGAGGTGGACCCCTGGGTAGCATGCTGGGGTCGGAGGCAACTAGGTGGAGGGCCAGGGGACACCCTGGGGCCTATACTGCAAGTCCAGGGAGAGAGGTGGACCTCTGGGTAGCTTGCTGGGGTCAGAGGCCCCTAGGTTGAGGGCAAGGGGGCACCCTGGGGCCTCTACTGCAAGTCCAGGGAGAGATGTGGACCCCTGGGTAGCTTGCTGGGGTCAGAGGCCTCGAGGTGGAGGGCCAAGGGGCACCCTGGTGCCTATACTGCAAGTCCAGGGAGAGAGGTGGACCCCTGGGTAGCTTGCTGGGGTCTGTAGCCCATATGTGGAGGGCCATGGGGTACCCTAGGGCCTATACTGCAAGTCCAGGGATAGAGGTCGACCCCTGGGTAGCTTGCTGGGGTACGAGGCCCCTAGCTGGAGGGCCAGGGGGCACCCTGGGGCCTCTACTGCAAGTCCAGGGAGAGAGGTGGACCCCTGGGTAGCTTGCTTGGGTCAGAGGCCCCTAGGTGGAGGGTCAGGAGGTACCCTAGGGCCTCTACTACAAGTCCAGGGAGAGAGGTGGACCCCTGGGTAGCTTGCTGGGGTCAGAGGCCCCTAGGTTGAGGGCAAGGGGGCACCCTGGGGCCTCTACTGCAAGTCCAGGGAGAGATGTGGACCCCTGGGTAGCTTGCTGGGGTCAGAGGCCTCGAGGTGGAGGGCCAAGGGGCACCCTGGTGCCTATACTGCAAGTCCAGGGAGAGAGGTGGACCCCTGGGTAGCTTGCTGGGGTCTGTAGCCCATATGTGGAGGGCCATGGGGTACCCTAGGGCCTATACTGCAAGTCCAGGGATAGAGGTCGACCCCTGGGTAGCTTGCTGGGGTACGAGGCCCCTAGCTGGAGGGCCAGGGGGCACCCTGGGGCCTCTACTGCAAGTCCAGGGAGAGAGGTGGACCCCTGGGTAGCTTGCTTGGGTCAGAGGCCCCTAGGTGGAGGGTCAGGAGGTACCCTAGGGCCTCTACTACAAGTCCAGGGAGAGAGGTGGACCCCTGGGTAGCTTGCTGGGGTAAGAGGCAACTAGGTGGAGTGCCAGGGGGCACCCTAGAGTCTACACTGCAAGTCCAGGGAGAGAGGTGGACCCCTGGGTAGCTTCCTAGAGTCAGAGGCCCCTAGGTGGAGGGCCAGGGGGCACCCTGGGGCCTATCCTGCAAGTCCAGGGAGAGATGTGGACCCCTGGGTAGCTTGCTGGGGTACGAGGCCCCTAGGTGGAAGGCCAGGGGGCACCCTGGGGCCTCTACTGCAAGTCCAGGGAGAGAGGTGGACCTCTGGGTAGCTTGCTGGGGTCTGTAGCCCATATGTGGAGGGCCTTGGGGTACCCTAGGGCCTATACTGCAAGTCCAGGGAGAGAGTTGGACCCCTGGGTAGCTTGCTGGGGTACGAGGCCCCTAGCTGGAGGGCCAGGGGGCACCCTGGGGCCTCTACTGCAAGTCCAGGGAGAGAGGTGGACCCCTGGGTAGCTTGCTTGGGTCAGAGGCCCCTAGGTGGAGGGTCATGAGGTACCCTAGGGCCTCTACTGCAAGTCCAGGGAGAGAGGTGGACCCCTGGGTAGCTTGCTGGGGTAAGAGGCAACTAGGTGGAGTGCCAGGGGGCACCCTAGGGTCTACACTGCAAGTCCAGGGAGAGAGGTGGACCCCTGGGTAGCTTCCTAGAGTCAGAGGCCCCTAGGTGGAGGGCCAGGGGCCACCCTGGGGCCTATCCTGCAAGTCCAGGGAGAGATGTGGACCCCTGGGTAGCTTGCTGGGGTACGAGGCCCTTGGTGGAGGGCCAGGGGGCACCCTGGGGGCTATACTGCAAGTCCAGGGAGAGAGGAGGACCCCTGGGTAGCTTGCTGGGGTCAGAGGCAACTAGGTGGAGGGACAGGGGGTACCCTGGGGCCTCTACTGCAAGTCCAGTGAGAGAGGTGGACCCCTGGGTAGCTTCCTGAGGTCAAAGGCCCCTAGGTGGAGGGCCAGGGGGCACCCTGGGGCCTATCCTGCATGTCCAAGGAGAGAGGTGGACTCCTGGGTAGCTTGCTGGGGTACGAGGCCCCTAGTTGGAGGGCCAGGGGGCACCCTGGGTCCTCTACTGCAAGCCCAGGGAGAGAGGTGGACCCCTGGTTAGCTTGCTGGGGTCGGAAGCCCCTTGGTGGAAGGCCAGGGGGCACCCTGGGGCCTATACTGCAAGTCCAGCGAGAGAGGTGGACCCATGGGTAGCTCACTGGGGTCAGATGCCCCTAGGTGTACCGCCAGGGAAACCCTGGGGCCTCTACTGCAAGTCCAGGGAGAGAGCTGGTCCCCTGGGTAGCTTGCTGGTGTCAGAGGCAACTATGTGGAGGGACAGGGGGTACCCTGGGGCCTATACTGCAAGTCCAGGGAGAGAGGTGGACCCCTGTGTAGCTTCCTGAGGTTAGAGGTCCCTAGGTGGAGGGCCAGGGGGCACCCTGGGGCCTATCCTGCAAGTCCAGGGAGAGAGGTGGACCCCTGGGTAGCTTGCTGGGGTACGAGGCTCCTAGGTGGAGGGCCAGGGGGCACCCTGGGAACTCTACTGCAAATCCAGGAAGAGAGGTGGACCCCTTGGTAGCTTCCTGGGGTCAGAGTCCCCTAGATGGAGGGCCAGGAGGTACCCTAGGGCCTCTACTGCAAGTCCAGGGAGAGAGGTGGACCCCTGGGTAGCTTGCTGGGGTAAGAGGCCAATAAGTGGAGGGCCAGGGGGCACCCTGGGGCCTCTACTGCAAGTCCATGGAGAGAGTTGGACCCCTGGGTAGCTTCCTGGGGTCAGACGCCCCTATGTGGAGGGCAAGGGGGCACCCTGGGGCCTCTACTGCAAGTCCAGGGAGAGAGGTGGACCCCTGGGTAGCATGCTGGGGTCGGAGGCAACTAGGTGGAGGGCCAGGGGACAACCTGGGGCCTAAACTGCAAGTCCAGGGAGAGAGGTGGACACCTGGGTAGCTTGTTGGGGTCAGAAGCCCCTAGGTTTAGTGCCAGGGGGCTTCCTGGGGCCTCAACTGCAAGTCCCAGGAGAAAGGTGGACCCCTGTGTAGCTTGCAGGGGTCAGAGGCCCCTAGCTGGAGGGTCAGGGGGCACCCTGGGGCCTAAACTGCAAGTCCAGGGAGAGAGGTGGACACCTGGGTAGCTTGCTGGGGTCGGAAGCCCCTTGGTGGAAGGCCAGGGGGCACCCTGGGGCCTATACTGCAAGTCCAGAGAGAGAGGTGGACCCCTGGGTAGCTTCCTAAGGTCAGAGGCCCCTAGGTGAAGGACCAGGGGGCTTCCTGGGGCTTCTACTGCAAGTCTAGGGAGAGAGGTGGACCCCTGGGTAGCTTACTGGGGTCAGAGGCCCCTAGGTGAACGGCCAGGGGGCTTCGTGGGACCTCTACTGCAAGTCCAGGGAGAGAGGTGGACCCCTGGGTAGCTTGCTGGGGTCGGAAGCCCCTTGGTGGAAGGCCAGGGGGCACCATGGGGCCTATACTGCAAGTCCAGGGAGAGAGGTGGACCCATGGGTAGCTTACTGGGGTCAGAGGCCCCTACGTGGAGGGCCAGGGGCACCCTGGGGCCTCTACTGCAAGTCCAGGGAGAGAGGTGGACCCCTGGGTAGCTTGCTGGTGTCAGAGGCAACTAGATGGAGGGACAGGGGGTACCCTGGGGGCTATACTGCAAGTCCAGGGAGAGAGGTGGACCCCTGGGTAGCTTCCTGAGATCAGAAGACCCTAGGTGGAGGGCCAGGGGGCACCCTGGGGCCTATCCTGCAAGTCCAGGGAGAGAGGTGGACCCCTGGGTAGCTTGCTGGTGTCAGAGGCATCTAGGCGGAGGGCCAGGGGGCACCCTAGGGTCTACAATGCAAGTCCAGGGAGAGAGGTGGACCCCTGCGTAGCTTCCTAAGGTCAGAGGCCCCTAGGGGGAGAGCCAGGGGGCACCCTGGGGCCTATCCTGCAAGTCCAGGGAGAGAGGTGGACCGCTGGGTAGCTTGCTGGGGTACGAGGCCCCTAGGTTTGAGGGCCAGGGGGCACCAGGGGGGCTCTACTGCAAGTCCAGGGAGAGAGGTGGACCCTGGGTAGCTTCCTAAGGTCAGAGGCCCCTAGTTGGAGGGCCAGGAGGTACCCTAGGGCCTCTACTGCAAGTCCAGGGAGAGAGGTGGACCCCGGGGTAGCTTGCTGGGGTCAGAGGCAACTAGGTGGAGGGCCAGGAGGTACCCTAGGGCCTCTACTGCAAGTCCAGGGAGAGAGGTGGACCCCTGGGTAGCTTGCTGGGGTCAGAGGCCTCGAGGTGGAGGGCCAAGGGGCACCCTGGTGCCTATACTGCAAGTCCAGGGAGAGAGGTGGACCCCTGGGTAGCTTGCTGGGGTCTGTAGCCCATATGTGGAGGGCCATGGGGTACCCTAGGGCCTATACTGCAAGTCCAGGGATAGAGGTCGACCCCTGGGTAGCTTGCTGGGGTACGAGGCCCCTAGCTGGAGGGCCAGGGGGCACCCTGGGGCCTCTACTGCAAGTCCAGGGAGAGAGGTGGACCCCTGGGTAGCTTGCTTGGGTCAGAGGCCCCTAGGTGGAGGGTCAGGAGGTACCCTAGGGCCTCTACTACAAGTCCAGGGAGAGAGGTGGACCCCTGGGTAGCTTGCTGGGGTAAGAGGCAACTAGGTGGAGTGCCAGGGGGCACCCTAGAGTCTACACTGCAAGTCCAGGGAGAGAGGTGGACCCCTGGGTAGCTTCCTAGAGTCAGAGGCCCCTAGGTGGAGGGCCAGGGGGCACCCTGGGGCCTATCCTGCAAGTCCAGGGAGAGATGTGGACCCCTGGGTAGCTTGCTGGGGTACGAGGCCCCTAGGTGGAAGGCCAGGGGGCACCCTGGGGCCTCTACTGCAAGTCCAGGGAGAGAGGTGGACCTCTGGGTAGCTTGCTGGGGTCTGTAGCCCATATGTGGAGGGCCTTGGGGTACCCTAGGGCCTATACTGCAAGTCCAGGGAGAGAGTTGGACCCCTGGGTAGCTTGCTGGGGTACGAGGCCCCTAGCTGGAGGGCCAGGGGGCACCCTGGGGCCTCTACTGCAAGTCCAGGGAGAGAGGTGGACCCCTGGGTAGCTTGCTTGGGTCAGAGGCCCCTAGGTGGAGGGTCATGAGGTACCCTAGGGCCTCTACTGCAAGTCCAGGGAGAGAGGTGGACCCCTGGGTAGCTTGCTGGGGTAAGAGGCAACTAGGTGGAGTGCCAGGGGGCACCCTAGGGTCTACACTGCAAGTCCAGGGAGAGAGGTGGACCCCTGGGTAGCTTCCTAGAGTCAGAGGCCCCTAGGTGGAGGGCCAGGGGCCACCCTGGGGCCTATCCTGCAAGTCCAGGGAGAGATGTGGACCCCTGGGTAGCTTGCTGGGGTACGAGGCCCTTGGTGGAGGGCCAGGGGGCACCCTGGGGGCTATACTGCAAGTCCAGGGAGAGAGGAGGACCCCTGGGTAGCTTGCTGGGGTCAGAGGCAACTAGGTGGAGGGACAGGGGGTACCCTGGGGCCTCTACTGCAAGTCCAGTGAGAGAGGTGGACCCCTGGGTAGCTTCCTGAGGTCAAAGGCCCCTAGGTGGAGGGCCAGGGGGCACCCTGGGGCCTATCCTGCATGTCCAAGGAGAGAGGTGGACTCCTGGGTAGCTTGCTGGGGTACGAGGCCCCTAGTTGGAGGGCCAGGGGGCACCCTGGGTCCTCTACTGCAAGCCCAGGGAGAGAGGTGGACCCCTGGTTAGCTTGCTGGGGTCGGAAGCCCCTTGGTGGAAGGCCAGGGGGCACCCTGGGGCCTATACTGCAAGTCCAGCGAGAGAGGTGGACCCATGGGTAGCTCACTGGGGTCAGATGCCCCTAGGTGTACCGCCAGGGAAACCCTGGGGCCTCTACTGCAAGTCCAGGGAGAGAGCTGGTCCCCTGGGTAGCTTGCTGGTGTCAGAGGCAACTATGTGGAGGGACAGGGGGTACCCTGGGGCCTATACTGCAAGTCCAGGGAGAGAGGTGGACCCCTGGGTAGCTTCCTGAGGTTAGAGGTCCCTAGGTGGAGGGCCAGGGGGCACCCTGGGGCCTATCCTGCAAGTCCAGGGAGAGAGGTGGACCCCTGGGTAGCTTGCTGGGGTACGAGGCTCCTAGGTGGAGGGCCAGGGGGCACCCTGGGAACTCTACTGCAAATCCAGGAAGAGAGGTGGACCCCTTGGTAGCTTCCTGGGGTCAGAGTCCCCTAGATGGAGGGCCAGGAGGTACCCTAGGGCCTCTACTGCAAGTCCAGGGAGAGAGGTGGACCCCTGGGTAGCTTGCTGGGGTAAGAGGCCAATAAGTGGAGGGCCAGGGGGCACCCTGGGGCCTCTACTGCAAGTCCATGGAGAGAGTTGGACCCCTGGGTAGCTTCCTGGGGTCAGACGCCCCTATGTGGAGGGCAAGTGGGCACCCTGGGGCCTCTACTGCAAGTCCAGGGAGAGAGGTGGACCCCTGGGTAGCATGCTGGGGTCGGAGGCAACTAGGTGGAGGGCCAGGGGACAACCTGGGGCCTAAACTGCAAGTCCAGGGAGAGAGGTGGACACCTGGGTAGCTTGTTGGGGTCAGAAGCCCCTAGGTTTAGTGCCAGGGGGCTTCCTGGGGCCTCAACTGCAAGTCCCAGGAGAAAGGTGGACCCCTGTGTAGCTTGCAGGGGTCAGAGGCCCCTAGCTGGAGGGTCAGGGGGCACCCTGGGGCCTAAACTGCAAGTCCAGGGAGAGAGGTGGACACCTGGGTAGCTTGCTGGGGTCGGAAGCCCCTTGGTGGAAGGCCAGGGGGCACCCTGGGGCCTATACTGCAAGTCCAGAGAGAGAGGTGGACCCCTGGGTAGCTTCCTAAGGTCAGAGGCCCCTAGGTGAAGGACCAGGGGGCTTCCTGGGGCTTCTACTGCAAGTCTAGGGAGAGAGGTGGACCCCTGGGTAGCTTACTGGGGTCAGAGGCCCCTAGGTGAACGGCCAGGGGGCTTCGTGGGACCTCTACTGCAAGTCCAGGGAGAGAGGTGGACCCCTGGGTAGCTTGCTGGGGTCGGAAGCCCCTTGGTGGAAGGCCAGGGGGCACCATGGGGCCTATACTGCAAGTCCAGGGAGAGAGGTGGACCCATGGGTAGCTTACTGGGGTCAGAGGCCCCTACGTGGAGGGCCAGGGGCACCCTGGGGCCTCTACTGCAAGTCCAGGGAGAGAGGTGGACCCCTGGGTAGCTTGCTGGTGTCAGAGGCAACTAGATGGAGGGACAGGGGGTACCCTGGGGGCTATACTGCAAGTCCAGGGAGAGAGGTGGACCCCTGGGTAGCTTCCTGAGATCAGAAGACCCTAGGTGGAGGGCCAGGGGGCACCCTGGGGCCTATCCTGCAAGTCCAGGGAGAGAGGTGGACCCCTGGGTAGCTTGCTGGTGTCAGAGGCATCTAGGCGGAGGGCCAGGGGGCACCCTAGGGTCTACAATGCAAGTCCAGGGAGAGAGGTGGACCCCTGCGTAGCTTCCTAAGGTCAGAGGCCCCTAGGGGGAGAGCCAGGGGGCACCCTGGGGCCTATCCTGCAAGTCCAGGGAGAGAGGTGGACCGCTGGGTAGCTTGCTGGGGTACGAGGCCCCTAGGTTTGAGGGCCAGGGGGCACCAGGGGGGCTCTACTGCAAGTCCAGGGAGAGAGGTGGACCCTGGGTAGCTTCCTAAGGTCAGAGGCCCCTAGTTGGAGGGCCAGGAGGTACCCTAGGGCCTCTACTGCAAGTCCAGGGAGAGAGGTGGACCCCGGGGTAGCTTGCTGGGGTCAGAGGCAACTAGGTGGAGGGCCAGGAGGTACCCTAGGGCCTCTACTGCAAGTCCAGGGAGAGAGGTGGACCCCTGGGTAGCTTGCTGGGGTCAGAGGCATCTAGGTGGAGGGCCAGGGGGCACCCTAGGGTCTACAATGGAAGTCCAGGGAGAGAAGTGGACCCCCGGGTAGCTTCCTAAGGTCAGAGGCCCCTAGGTGGAGGGCCAGGGGGCACCCTGGGGCCTATCCTGCAAGTCCAGGGAGAGAGGTGGACCGCTGGGTAGCTTGCTGGGGTACGAGGCCCCTAGGTGGAGGGCCAGGGGGCACCATGGGGCCTATCCTGCAAGTGCAGGGAGAGAGGTGGACCCCTGGGTAGCTTGCTGGGGTCAGAGGCAACTAGGTGGAAGGACAGGGGTACCCTGGGGCCTATACTGTAAGTCCAGGGAGAGAGGTGGTTCCCTGGGTAGCTTCCAGAGATCAAAGGCCCCTAGGTGGAGAGCCAGGGGGCACCCTGGGGCTTATCCTGCAAGTCAAAGGAGAAAGGTGGACCCCTGGGTAGCTTGCTGGGGTACGAGGCCCCTAGTTGGAGGGCCAGGGGGCTTCTTGGGGCCTCTACTGCAAGTCCAGGGAGAGAGGTGGACCCCTGGGTAGCTTGCTGTTGTCGTAGGGCCCAGGTGGAGGGCCAGGGGGCTTCCTGGGGCTTCTACTGCAAGTCTAGGGAGAGAGGTGGACCCCTGGGTAGCTTGCTGGGTTCAGAGGCCCCTAGGTGGATGGCCAGGGGGCTTCGTGGGGCCTCTACTGCAAGTCCAGGGAGAGAGGTGGACCCTGGGTAGCTTGCTGGGGTCAGAAGCCCCTTGGTGGAAGGCCAGGGGGCACCCTGGGGCCTATACTGCAAGTCCAGGGTGAGAGGTGGACCCATGGGTAGCTTACTGGGGACAGAGGCCCCTAGGTGGAGGGCCAGGGGCACCCTGGGGCATCTACTGCAAGTCCAGGGAGAGAGGTGGACCCCTGGGTAGCTTGCTGGTGTCAGAGGCAACTAGGTGGAGGGACAGCGGGTACCCTGAGGCCTATACTGCAAGTCCAGGGAGAGAGGTGGACCCCTGGGTAGCTTCCTGAGATAAGAGGCCCAAAGGTGGAGGGCCAGGGGGCACCCTGGGGCCTATCCTGCAAGTCCAGGGAGAGAGGTGGACCCCTGGGTAGCTTGCTGGGGTACGAGGCCCCTAGGTCGAGGGCCAGGGGGCACCCTGGGGCCTATACTGCAAGTCCAGGAAGAGAGGTGGACCCCTGGGTAGCTTGCTGGGGTCAGAGGCCTCTAGGTGGAGGGCCAAGGGGCACCCTGGGACCTCTACTGCAAGTCCAGGGAGAGAGGTGGATCCCTGGGTAGCTCGCTGGGGTCTGAAGCCCATAGGTGGAGGGCCATGGGGTACCCTGGGGCCTATACTGCAAGTCCAGGGAGAGAGGTGGACCCTTGGGTATCTTCCTAAGGTTAGAGGCCCCTAGGTGGAGGGCCAGGGGGCACCCTGGGGCCTATCCTGCAAGTCTAGTGAGAGAGGTGGACCCCTGGGTAGCTTGCTGGGGTACAAGGCCCCTAGGTGGAGGGCCAGGGGGCACCCGGGGGACTCTACTGCAAGGCCAGGGAGAGAGGTGGACCCCTTGGTAGCTTGCTGGGGTTTGAGACCCCTAGGTGGAGGGCCAGGGGGCACCCTGGGGCCTCTACTGCAAGTCTAGGGAGAGAGGTGGACCCATGGGTAGCTAGCTGAGGTAAGAGGCCCCTAAGTGGAGGGCCAGGGGGCACCCTGGGGCCTCTACTGAAAGTCCAGGGAGAGAAGTGGACCCCTGGGTAGTTTGCTGGGGTCAGAGGCCCCTAGGCGGAGGGACAGGAGGCTTCCTGGGGCCTCTACTGCAAGTCCAGGGAGAAAGGTGGACCCCTGGGTAGCTTGCTTGGGTCAGAGGCCCCTAGGTGGAGGTCAAGGGGGCACCCTGGGGCCTCTACTGAAATCCCAGGGAGAGTTGTGGACCCTTGTGTAGCTTGCTGGGGTCAGAGGCCCCTGGGTGGAGGGCCAAGGGGCACCCTGGGGCCTATACTGCAAGTCCAGAGAGAGAGGTGGGCCCCTGGGTAGCTTCCTGGGGTCAGAGGCCCTTAGGTGGAGGGCAAGGGGCACCCTGGGGCCTCTACTGCAAGTCCAAGGAGAGAGGTGGACCCCTGGGTAGCATGCAGGGGTCGGAGGCAACTAGGTGGAGGGCCAGGGGACACCCTGGGGCCTATACTGCAAGTCCAGGGAGAGAGGTGGACCCCTGGTTAGTTTGCTGGGGTCAGAAGCCGCTAGGTGGAGGGCAAGGGGTCTTCTTGGGGCCTCTACTGCAAGTCCAAGGAGAAAGGTGGACCCCTGGGTAGCTTCCTGGGGTCAGAGACCCCTAGGTGGAGGGTCAGGAGGTACCCTAGGGCCTCTACTGCAAGTCCAGGGAGAGAGGCGGACCCCTGGGTAGCTTGCTGGGGTCAGAGGCAACTAGGTGGAGGGCCAGGGGGCACCCTGGGGCCTCTACTGCAAGTCCAGGGAGAGAGGTGGACCCCTGGTTAGCTTGCTGGGGTCAGAAGCCGCTAGGTGGAGGGCAAGGGGGCTTCTTGGGGCCTCTACTGCAAGTCCAAGGAGAAAGGTGGACCCCTGTGTAGCTTGCTGGGGTACGAGGCCCATAGGTGGAGGGTCAGGGGGTACCCTGGGGCCTATCCTGCAAGTCCAGGGAGAGAGGTGAACCTCTGGGTAGCTTGCTGGGGTACGAGACCCCTTGGTGGAGGGCGAGGGGGCACCCTGGGGCCTCTACTGCAAGTCCAGGAAGAAAGGTGCTCCCCTGGGTAGCTTGCTGGTGTCAGAGGCCTCTAGGTGGAGGGCCAAGGGGCACCCTGGGGCCTATACTCGAGTCCAGGGAGAGAGGTGGACCCCTGGGTAGCTTGCTGGGGTCTGTAGCCCATAGGTGGAGGGCCAGGGGGTACCCTGGGGCCTATACTGCAAATCCAGGGAGAGAGGTGGACCCCTGGGTAGCTTCCTAAGGTCAGAGGCCCCTACGTGAAGGACCAGGGGGCACCCTGGGGCCTATCCTGCAAGTCCAGGGAGAGAGGTGGACCCCTGGGTAGCTTGCTGGGGTACGAGGCCCCTAGGTGGAGGGCCAGGGGGCACCCTGGGGCCTATCCTGCAAGTCCAGGGAGAGAGGTGGACCCCTGGGTAGCTTGCTGGGTTACGAGGCCCCTAGGTGGACGGCCAGGGGGCTTCGTGGGGCCTCTACTGCAAGTCCAGGGAGAGATGTGGACCCCTGGGTAGCTTGCTGGGGTCGGAAGCCCCTTGGTGGAAGGCCAGGGGGCACCCTGGGGCCTATACTGCAAGTCCAAGGAGAGAGGTGGACCCATGGGTAGCTTACTGGCGTTAGAGACCCCTAGGTGGAGGGCAATGGGGCACCCTGGGGCCTCTACTGCAAGTCTAGGGAGAGAGGTGGACCCATGGGTAGCTAGCTGGGGTAAGAGGCCCCTAAGTGGAGGTCAAGGTGGCACCCTGGGGCGTCTACTGCAAACCCAGGGAGAGTTGTGGACCCTTGTGTAGCTTGCTGGGGTCCGAGGCCCCTGGGTGGAGGGCCAAGGGGCACCCTGGGGCCTATACTGCAAGTCCAAAGAGAGAGGTGGACCCCTGGGTAGCTTCCGGGGGTCAGAGGCCCCTAGGTGGAGGGCCAGGGGGCACCCTGGGGCCTCTACTGCAAGTCCAGGGAGAGAGGTGGACCCCTGGGTAGCATGCTGGGGTCGGAGGCAACTAGGTGGAGGGCCAGGGGCACCCTGGGGCCTATCCTGCAAGTCCAGGGAGAGAGGTGGACCCCTGGGTAGCTTGCTGGGGTACGAGGCCCCTAGGTGGATGGCCAGGGGGCTTCGTGGGGCCTCTACTGCAAGTCCAGGGAGAGAGGTGGAATCCTTGGGTAGCTTGCTGGGGTCGGAAGCCCCTTGGTGGAAGGCCAAGGGGCACCCTGGGGCCTATACTGCAAGTCCAGGGAGAGAGGTGGACCCATGGGTAGCTTACTGGGGTCAGAGGCCCCTAGGTGGAGGGCCAGGGGCACCCTGGGGCCTCTACTGCAAGGCCAGGGAGAGAGGTGGACCCCTTGGTAGCTTGCTGGGGTCCGAGGCCCCTGGGTGGAGGGCCAAGGGGCACCCTGGGGCCTATACTGCAAGTCCAAAGAGAGAGGTGGACCCCTGGGTAGCTTCCGGGGGTCAGAGGCCCCTAGGTGGAGGGCCAGGGGGCACCCTGGGGCCTCTACTGCAAGTCCAGGGAGAGAGGTGGACCCCTGGGTAGCATGCTGGGGTCGGAGGCAACTAGGTGGAGGGCCAGGGGCACCCTGGGGCCTATCCTGCAAGTCCAGGGAGAGAGGTGGACCCCTGGGTAGCTTGCTGGGGTACGAGGCCCCTAGGTGGATGGCCAGGGGGCTTCGTGGGGCCTCTACTGCAAGTCCAGGGAGAGAGGTGGAATCCTTGGGTAGCTTGCTGGGGTCGGAAGCCCCTTGGTGGAAGGCCAAGGGGCACCCTGGGGCCTATACTGCAAGTCCAGGGAGAGAGGTGGACCCATGGGTAGCTTACTGGGGTCAGAGGCCCCTAGGTGGAGGGCCAGGGGCACCCTGGGGCCTCTACTGCAAGGCCAGGGAGAGAGGTGGACCCCTTGGTAGCTTGCTGGGGTTAGAGACCCCTAGGTGGAGGGCCAGGGGGCAACCTGGGGCCTCTACTGCAAGTCCAGGAAGAGAGGTGCTCCCCTGGGTAGCTTGCTGGGGTCAGAGGCCTCTAGGTGGAGGGCCAAGGGGCACCCTGGGGCCTATACTCGAGTCCAGGGAGAGAGGTGGACCCCTGGGTAGCTTGCTGGGGTCTGTAGCCCATAGGTGGAGGGCCAGGGGGTACCCTGGGGCCTATACTGCAAGTCCATGGAGAGAGGTGGACCCCTGGGTAGCTTCCTAAGGTCAGAGGCCCCTAGGTGAAGGACCAGGGGGCACCCTGGGGCCTATCCTGCAAGTCCAGGGAGAGAGGTGGACCCCTGGGTAGCTTGCTGGGGTACGAGGCCCCTAGGTGGAGGGCCAGGGGGCACCCTGGGGCCTATCCTGCAAGTCCAGGGAGAGAGGTGGACCCCTGGGTAGCTTGCTGGGGTACGAGGCCCCTAGGTGGACGGCCAGGGGGCTTCGTGGCGCCTCTACTGCAAGTCCAGGGAGAGATGTGGACCCCTGGGTAGCTTGCTGGGGTCGGAAGCACCTTGGTGGAAGGCCAGGGGGCACCCTGGGGCCTATACTGCAAGTCCAGGGAGAGAGGTGGACCCATGGGTAGCTTACTGGGGTTAGAGACCCCTAGGTGGAGGGCCAGGGGGCACCCTGGGGCCTCTACTGCAAGTCTAGGGAGAGAGGTGGACCCATGGGTAGCTAGCTGGGGTAAGAGGCCCCTAAGTGGAGGTCAAGGTGGCACCCTGGGGCCTCTACTGCAAATCCAGGGAGAGTTGTGGACCCTTGTGTAGCTTGCTGGGGTCCGAGGCCCCTGGGTGGAGGGCCAAGGGGCACCCTGGGGCCTATACTGCAAGTCCAAAGAGAGAGGTGGACCCCTGGGTAGCTTCCGGGGGTCAGAGGCCCCTAGGTGGAGGGCCAGGGGGCACCCTGGGGCCTCTACTGCAAGTCCAGGGAGAGAGGTGGACCCCTGGGTAGCATGCTGGGGTCGGAGGCAACTAGGTGGAGGGCCAGGGGCACCCTGGGGCCTATCCTGCAAGTCCAGGGAGAGAGGTGGACCCCTGGGTAGCTTGCTGGGGTACGAGGCCCTTAGGTGGACGGCCAGGGGGCTTCGTGGGGCCTCTACTGCAAGTCCAGGGAGAGAGGTGGAATCCTTGGGTAGCTTGCTGGGGTCGGAAGCCCCTTGGTGGAAGGCCAAGGGGCACCCTGGGGCCTATACTGCAAGTCCAGGGAGAGAGGTGGACCCATGGGTAGCTTACTGGGGTCAGAGGCCCCTAGGTGGAGGGCCAGGGGCACCCTGGGGCCTCTACTGCAAGGCCAGGGAGAGAGGTGGACCCCTTGGTAGCTTGCTGGGGTTAGAGACCCCTAGGTGGAGGGCCAGGGGGCAACCTGGGGCCTCTACTGCAAGTATAGGGAGAGAGGTGGACCCATGGGTAGCTAGTTAGGGTAAGAGGCCCCTAAGTGGAGGGCCAGGGGGCACCCTGGGGCCTCTACTGCAAGTCCAGGGAGAGAGGTGGACCCCAGGGTAGTTTGCTGGGGTCAGAGGCCCCCAGGCGGAGGGACAGGAGGCTTCCTGGGGCCTCTTCTGCAAGTCCAGGGAGAAAGGTGGACCCCTGGGTAGCTTGCTTGGGTCAGAGGCCTCTAGGTGGAGGTCAAGGGGGCAACCTGGGGCCTCTACTGCAAGTCCAGGAAGAGAGGTGCTCCCCTGGGTAGCTTGCTGGGGTCAGAGGCCTCTAGATGGAGGGCCAAGGGGCACCCTGGGGCCTATACTCGAGTCCAGGGAGAGAGGTGGACCCCTGGGTAGCTTGCTGGGGTCTGTAGCCCATAGGTGGAGGGCCAGGGGGTACCCTGGGGCCTATACTGCAAGTCCATGGAGAGAGGTGGACCCCTGGGTAGCTTCCTAAGGTCAGAGGCCCCTAGATGAAGGACCAGGGGGCACCCTGGGGCCTATCCTGCAAGTCCAGGGAGAGAGGTGGACCCCTGGGTAGCTTGCTGGGGTACGAGGCCCCTAGGTGGAGGGCCAGGGGGCACCCTGGGGCCTATCCTGCAAGTCCAGGGAGAGAGGTGGACCCCTGGGTAGCTTGCTGGGGTACGAGGCCCCTAGGTGGACGGCCAGGGGGCTTCGTGGCGCCTCTACTGCAAGTCCAGGGAGAGATGTGGACCCCTGGGTAGCTTGCTGGGGTCGGAAGCACCTTGGTGGAAGGCCAGGGGGCACCCTGGGGCCTATACTGCAAGTCTAGGGAGAGAGGTGGACCCATGGGTAGCTAGCTGGGGTAAGAGGCCCCTAAGTGGAGGTCAAGGTGGCACCCTGGGGCCTCTACTGCAAATCCAGGGAGAGTTGTGGACCCTTGTGTAGCTTGCTGGGGTCCGAGGCCCCTGGGTGGAGGGCCAAGGGGCACCCTGGGGCCTATACTGCAAGTCCAAAGAGAGAGGTGGACCCCTGGGTAGCTTCCGGGGGTCAGAGGCCCCTAGGTGGAGGGCCAGGGGGCACCCTGGGGCCTCTACTGCAAGTCCAGGGAGAGAGGTGGACCCCTGGGTAGCATGCTGGGGTCGGAGGCAACTAGGTGGAGGGCCAGGGGCACCCTGGGGCCTATCCTTCAAGTCCAGGGAGAGAGGTGGACCCCTGGGTAGCTTGCTGGGGTACGAGGCCCTTAGGTGGACGGCCAGGGGGCTTCGTGGGGCCTCTACTGCAAGTCCAGGGAGAGAGGTGGAATCCTTGGGTAGCTTGCTGGGGTCGGAAGCCCCTTGGTGGAAGGCCAAGGGGCACCCTGGGGCCTATACTGCAAGTCCAGGGAGAGAGGTGGACCCATGGGTAGCTTACTGGGGTCAGAGGCCCCTAGGTGGAGGGCCAGGGGCACCCTGGGGCCTCTACTGCAAGGCCAGGGAGAGAGGTGGACCCCTTGGTAGCTTGCTGGGGTTAGAGACCCCTAGGTGGAGGGCCAGGGGGCAACCTGGGGCCTCTACTGCAAGTATAGGGAGAGAGGTGGACCCATGGGTAGCTAGTTAGGGTAAGAGGCCCCTAAGTGGAGGGCCAGGGGGCACCCTGGGGCCTCTACTGCAAGTCCAGGGAGAGAGGTGGACCCCAGGGTAGTTTGCTGGGGTCAGAGGCCCCCAGGCGGAGGGACAGGAGGCTTCCTGGGGCCTCTTCTGCAAGTCCAGGGAGAAAGCTGGACCCCTGGGTAGCTTGCTTGGGTCAGAGGCCTCTAGGTGGAGGTCAAGGGGGCACCCTGGGGCCTCTACTTCAAGTCCAGGGAGAGAGGTGGACCGCTGTGTAGCATGCTGGGGTCGGAGGCAACTAGGTGGAGGGCCAGGGGACACCCTGGGGCCTCTACTTCAAGTCCAGGGAGAGAGGTGGACCCCTGGGTAGCATGCAGGGGTCAGAGGCAACTAGGTGGAGGGCCAGGGGACACCCTGGGGCCTATACTGCAAGTCCAGGGAGAAAGGTGGACCCCTGGGTAGCTTGCTTGGGTCAGAGGCCCCTAGGTGGAGGTCAAGGGGGCACCCTGGGGCCTCTACTGCAATCCCAGGGAGAGTTGTGGACCCTTGTGTAGCTTGCTGGGGTCAGAGGCCCCTGGGTGGAGGGCCAAAGGGCACCCTTGGGCCTATACTGCAAGTCCAGAGAGAGAGGTGGACCCCTGGGTAGCTTCCTGGGGTCAGAGGCCCCCAGGTGGAGGGCAAGGGGCACCCTGGGGCCTCTACTTCAAGTCCAGGGAGAGAGGTGGACCCCTGGGTAGCATGCAGGGGTCAGAGGCAACTAGGTGGAGGGCCAGGGGACACCCTGGGGCCTATACTGCAAGTCCAGGGAGAGAGGTGGACACCTGGGTAGCTTGTTGGGGTCAGAAGCCCCTAGGTTTAGTGCCAGGGGGCTTCCTGGGGCCTCAACTGCAAGTCCAAGGAGAAAGGTGGACCCCTGGGTAGCTTCCTGGGATCAGAGACCCCTAGGTGGAGGGTCAGGAGGTACCCTAGGGCCTCTACTGCAAGTCCAGGGAGAGAGGTGGACCCCTGGGTAGCTTGCTGGGGTCAGAGGCAACTAGGTGGAGGGCCAGGGGGCACCCTGGGGCCTCTACTGCAAGGCCAGGGAGAGAGGTGGACCCCTTGGTAGCTTGCTGGGGTTAGAGACCCCTAGGTGGAGGGTCAGGGGGCAACCTGGGGCCTCTACTGCAAGTCTAGGGAGAGAGGTGGACCCATTGGTATCTAGCTGGGGTAAGAGGCCCCTAAGTGGAGGGCCAGGGGGCACCCTGGGGCCTCTACTGCAAGTCCAGGGAGATAGGTGGACCCCTGGGTAGTTTGCTGGGGTCAGAGGCCCCTAGGCGGAGGGACAGGAGGCTTCCTGGGGCCTCTACTGCAAGTCCAGGGAGAAAGGTGGACCCCTGGGTAGCTTGCTGGGGTCAGAGGCCCCTGGGTAGAGGGCCAAGGGGCACCCTGGGGCCTATACTGCAAGTCCAGAGAGAGAGGTGGACCCCTGGGTAGCTTCCTGGTGTCAGAGGCCCCTAGGTGGAGGTCAAGGGGGCACCCTGGGGGCTCTACTGCAAGTCCAGGGAGAGAGGTGGACCCCTGGGTAGCATGCTGGGGTCGGAGGCAACTAGGTGGAGGGCCAGGGGACACCCTGGGGCCTATACTGCAAGTCCAGGGAGAGAGGTGGACACCTGGGTAGCTTGTTGGGGTCAGAAGCCCCTAGGTTTAGTGCCAGGGGGCTTCCTGGGGCGTCAACTGCAAGTCCAAGGAGAAAGGTGGACACATGTGTAACTTGCTGGGGTCAGAGGCCCCTAGGTGGAGGGTCAGGGGGCACCCTGGGGCCTATCCTGCAAGTCCAGGGAGAGAGGTGGACCTCTGGCTTGCTTCTGGGGTACAAGGCCCCTAGGTGGAGGGCGAGGGGGCACCCTGGGGCCTCTACTGCAAGTCCAGGGAGAGAGGTGGACCCCTGCGTAGCTTGCTGTTGTCATAGGCCCCCAGGTGGAGGGCCAAGGGGCTTCCTGGGGCTTCTACTGCAAGTGTAGGGAGAGAGGTGGACCCCTGGGTAGCTTGCTGGGGTCAGAGGCCCCTAGGTGGACGGCCAGGAGGCTTCGTGGGGCCTCTACTGCAAGTCCAGGGAGAGAGGTGGACCCCTGGGTAGCTTGCTGGGGTCGGAAGCCCCTTGGTGGAAGGCCAGGGGGCACCCTGGGGCCTCAACTGCAAGTCCAAGGAGAAAGGTGGACCCCTGTGTAGCTTGCTTGGGTCAGAGGCCTCTAGGTGGAGATCAAGGGGGCACCCTGGGGCCTCTACTGCAAGTCCAGAGAGAGAGGTGGACCCCTGGGTAGCTTCCAGGGGTCAGAGGCCCCTAGGTGGAGGTCAAGGGGGCACCCTGGGGCCTCTACTGCAAGTCCAGGGAGGGAGGTGGACCCCTGGGTAGCATGCTGGGGTCGGAGGCAACTAGGTGGAGGGCCAGGGGACACCCTGGGGCCTATACTGCAAGTCCAGAGAGAGAGGTGGACCCCTGGGTAGCTTCCTGGGGTCAGAGGCCCCTAGGTGGAGGTCAAGGGGGCACCCTGGGGGCTCTACTGCAAGTCCAGGGAGAGAGGTGGACCCCTGGGTAGCTTCCTGGGGTCAGAGGCCCCTAGGTGGAGGGCAAGGGGGCACCCTGGGGCCTCTACTGCAAGTCCAAGGAGAGAGTTGGACCCCTGGGTAGCATGCTAGGGTCGGAGGCAACTAGGTGGAGGGCCAGGGGACACCCTGGGGCCTATAGTGCATGTCAAGGGAGAGAAGTGGACACCTGGGTAGCTTGTTGGGGTCAGAAGCCCCTAGGTTTAGTGCCAGGGGGCTTCCTGGGGCCTCAACTGCAAGTCCAAGAAGAAAGGTGGACCCCTGTGTAGCTTGCTGGGGTCAGAGGCCCCTAGGTGGAGGGTCAGGGGGCAACATGGGGCCTATCCTGCAAGTCCAGGGAGAGAGGTGGACCTCTGGGTAGCTTGCTGGGGTACGAGGCCCCTAGGTGGAGGGCGAGGGGGCACCCTGGGGCCTCTACTGCAAGTCCAGGGAGAGATTTGGACCCCTGGGTAGCTTGCTGGG
Source organism: Danio rerio (assembly GCF_049306965.1). Classification (NCBI taxonomy): domain Eukaryota; kingdom Metazoa; phylum Chordata; class Actinopteri; order Cypriniformes; family Danionidae; genus Danio; species Danio rerio. The sequence continues at coordinate 55,708,839 of NC_133182.1, read as the reverse complement.
GTCAGAGGCCTCTAGGTGGAGGGCCAAGGGGCACCCTGGGGCCTATACTGCAAGTCCAGAGAGAGAGGTGGAACCCTGGGTAGCTTCCTGGGGTCAGAGGCCCCTAGGTGGAGGGCAAGGGGGCACCCTGGGGCCTCTACTGCTTACCCAGGGAGAGTTGTGGACCCTTGTGTAGCTTGCTGGGGTAGGAGGCCCCTAGGTGTAGGGCCAGGGGGCACCCTGGGGCCTCTACTGCAAGTTCAGGGAGAGAGGTGGACCCCTGGGTAGCTTGCTGGGGTCAGAGTCCCCTAGGTGGAGGGCCAGGAGGTACCCTAGGTTCTCTACTGCAAGTCCAGGGAGAGAGGTGGACCCTTGGGTAGCTTGCTGGGGTCAGAGGCAACTAGGTGGAGGGCCAGGAGGTACCCTAGGGCCTCTACTGCAAGTCCAGGGAGAGAGGTGGACCCCTGGGTAGCTTGCTGGGGTCAGAGGCAACTAGGTGGAGGGCCAGGGGGCACCCTAGGGTCTACACTGCTAGTCCAGGAAGAGAGGTGGACCCCTGGGTAGCTTCCTAAGGTCAGAAGCCCCTAGGTGGAGGGCCAGGGGGCACCCTGGGGCCTATCCTGCAAATCCAGGGAGAGACGTGGACCCCTGGGTAGCTTGCTGGGGTACGAGGCCCCTAGGTGGAGCGCCAGGGGGCACCATGGGCCCTCTACTGCAAGTCCAGGGAGAGAGGTGGACCCCTGGGTAGCTTACTGAGGTCAAAGGCCCCTAGGTGGAGGGCCAGGGGGCACCCTGGGGCCTATCCTGCAAGTCCAAGGAGAGAGGTGGACCCCTGGGTAGCTTCCTAAGGTTAGAGGCCCCTAGGTGGAGGGCCAGGGGGCACCCTGGGGCCTATCCTGCAAGTCTAGGGAGAGAGGTGGACCCCTGGGTAGCTTGCTGGGGTCAGAGTCCCCTAGGTGGAGGGCCAGGAGGTACCCTAGGTTCTCTACTGAAAGTCCAGGGAGACATGTGGACCCCTGGGTAGCTTGCTGGGGTCAGAGGCAACTAGGTGGAGGGCCAGGAGGTACCCTAGGGCCTCTATTGCAAGTCCAGGGAGAGAGGTGGACCCCTGGGTAGCTTGCTGGGGTCAGAGGCAACTAGGTGGAGGGCCAGGGGGCACCCTAGGGTCTACACTGCAAGTCCAGGGAGAGAGGTGGACCCCTGGGTAGCTTCCTAAGGTCAGAGGCCCCTAGGTGGAGGGCCATGGGGCACCCTGGGGCCTATCCTGCAAATCCAAGGAGAGAGGTGGACCCCTGGGTAGCTTGCTGGGGTACGAGGCCCCTAGGTGGAGGGCCAGGGGGCACCATGGGCCCTCTACTGCAAGTCCAGGGAGAGAGGTGGACCCCTGGGTAGCTTACTGAGGTCAAAGACCCCTAGGTGGAGGGCCAGGGGGCACCCTGGGGCCTATCCTGCAAGTCCAAGGAGAGAGGTGGACCCCTGGGTAGCTTCCTAAGGTTAGAGGCCCCTAGGTGGAGGGCCAGGGGGCACCCTGGGGCCTATCCTGCAAGTCTAGGGAGAGAGGTGGACCCCTGGGTAGCTTGCTGGGGTCAGAGGCCCCTAGGTGGAGGGCCAGGAGGTACCCTAGGTTCTCTACTGCAAGTCCAGGGAGACAGGTGGACCCCTGGGTAGCTTGCTGGGGTCAGAGGCAACTAGGTGGAGGGCCAGGAGGTACCCTAGGGCCTCTATTGCAAGTCCAGGGAGAGAGGTGGACCCCTGGGTAGCTTGCTGGTGTCAGAGGCAACTTGGTGGAGGAAGAGGGGGCACCCTAGGGTCTACAGTGCAAGTCCAGGGAGAGAGGTGGACCCCTGGGTAGCTTCCTAAGGTCAGAGGCCCCTAGGTGTAGGGCCATGGGGCACCCTGGGGCCTATCCTGCAAATCCAGGGAGAGAGGTGGACCCCTGGGTAGCTTGCTGGGGTCAGAGGCCTCTAGGTGGAGGGCCAAGGGGCACCCTGGGGCCTATACTGCAAGTCCAGAGAGAGAGGTGGACCCCTGGGTAGCTTCCTGGGGTCAGAGGCCCCTAGGTGGAGGGCAAGGGGGCACCCTGGGGCCTCTACTGCAAACCCAGGGAGAGTTGTGGACCGTTGTGTAGCTTGCTGGGGTAGGAGGCCCCTAGGTGGAGGGCCAGGGGGCACCCTGGGGCCTCTACTTCAAGTTCAGGGAGAGAGGTGGACCCCTGGGTAGCTTGCTGGGGTCAGAGTCCCCTAGGTGGAGGGCCAGGAGGTACCCTAGGTTCTCTACAGCAAGTCCAGGGAGAGAGGTGGACCCCTGGGTAGCTTGCTGGGGTCAGAGGCAACTAGGTGGAGGGCCAGGAGGTACCCTAGGGCCTCTACTGCAAGTCCAGGGAGAGAGGTGGACCCCTGGGTAGCTTGCTGGGGTCAGAGGCAACTAGGTGGAGGGCCAGGGGGCACCCTAGGGTCTACACTGCAAGTCCAGGAAGAGAGGTGGACCCCTGGGTAGCTTCCTAAGGTCAGAGGCCCCTAGGTGGAGGGCCAGGGGGCACCCTGGGGCCTATCCTGCAAATCCAGGGAGAGAGGTGGACCCCTGGGTAGCTTGCTGGGGTACACGGCCCCTAGGTGGAGGGCCAGGGGGCACCATGGGCCCTCTACTGCAAGTCCAGGGAGAGAGGTGGACCCCTGGGTAGCTTACTGAGGTCAAAAGCCCCTAGGTGGAGGGCCAGGGGGCACCCTGGGGCCTATCCTGCAAGTCCAAGGAGAGAGGTGGACCCCTGGGTAGCTTCCTAAGGTTAGAGGCCCCTAGGTGGAGGGCCAGGGGGCACCCTGGGGCCTATCCTGCAAGTCTAGGGAGAGAGGTGGACCCCTGGGTAGCTTGCTGGGGTCAGAGTCCCCTAGGTGGAGGGCCAGGAGGTACCCTAGGTTCTCTACTGCAAGTCCAGGGAGACAGGTGGACCCCTGGGTAGCTTGCTGGGGTCAGAGGCAACTAGGTGGAGTGCCAGGAGGTACCCTAGGGCCTCTATTGCAAGTCCAGGGAGAGAGGTGGACCCCTGGGTAGCTTGCTGGGGTCAGAGGCAACTAGGTGGAGGGCCAGGGGGCACCCTAGGGTTTACACTGCAAGTCCAGGGAGAGAGGTGGACCCCTGGGTAGCTTCCTAAGGTCAGAGGCCCCTAGGTGCAGGGCCATGGGGCACCCTGGGGCCTATCCTGCAAATCCAGGGAGAGAGGTGGACCCCTGGGTAGCTTGCTGGGGTACGAGGCCCCTAGGTGGAGGGCCAGGGGGCACCCTGGGCCCTCTACTTCAAGTCCAGGGAGAGAGGTGGACCCCTGGGTAGCTTACTGAGGTCAAAGGCCCCTAGGTGGAGGGCCAGGGGGCACCCTGGGGCCTATCCTGCAAGTCCAAGGAGAGAGGTGGACCCCTGGGTAGCTTCCTAAGGTTAGAGGCCCCTAGGTGGAGGGCCAGGGGGCACCCTGGGGCCTATCCTGCAAGTCTAGGGAGGGAGGTGGACCCCTGGGTAGCTTGCTGGGGTACAAGGCCCCTAGGTGGAGAGCCAGGGGGCACCCTGGGGCCTCTACTGCAAGGCCAGGGAGAGAGGTGGACCCCTTGGTAACTTGCTGGGGTTAGAGACCCCTAGGTGGAGGGCCAGGGGGCACCCTGGGGCCTCTACTGCAAGTCTAGGGAGAGAGGTGGACCCATGGGTTGCTAGCTGGGGTAAGAGGCCCCTAAGTGGAGGGCCAGGGGGCACACTGGGGCCTCTACTGCAAGTCCAGGGAGAGAGGTGGACAGCTGGGTAGTTTGCTGGGGTCAGAGGCCCCTAGGCGAAGGGACAGGAGGCTTCCTGGGGCCTCTACTGCAAGTCCAGGGAGAAAGGTGGACCCCTGGGTAGCTTGCTTGGGTCAGAGGCCTCTAGGTGGAGGTCAAGGGGGCACCCTGCGGCCTCTACTGCAATCCCAGGGAGAGTTGTGGATCCTTGTGTAGCTTGCTGGGGTCAGAGGCCCCTGGGTGGAGGGCCAAGGGGCACCCTGGGGCCTATACTGCAAGTCCAGAGAGAGAGGTGGACCCCTGGGTAGCTTCTTGGGGTCAGATGCCCCTAGGTGGAGGGCAAGGGGGCATCCTGGGGCCTCTACTGCAAGTCCAGGGAGAGAGGTGGACCCCTGGGTAGCATGCTAGGGTCGGAGGCAACTAGGTGGAGGGCCAGGGGACACCCTGGGGCCTAAACTGCAAGTCCAGGGAGAGAGGTGGACACCTGGGTAGCTTGTTGGGGTCAGAAGCCCCTAGGTTTAGTGCCAAGGGGCTTCCTGGGGCCTCTACTGCAAGTCCCAGGAGAAAGGTGGACCCCTGTGTAGCTTGCAGGGGTCAGAGGCCCCTAGGTGGAGGGTCAGAGGGCACCCTGGGGCCTCAACTGCAAGTCCAAGGAGAAAGGTGGACCCCTGTGTAGCTTGCTTGGGTCAGAGGCCTCTAGGTGGAGGTCAAGGGGGCACCCTGGGGCCTCTACTGCAAGTCCAGAGAGAGAGGTGGACCCCTGGGTAGCTTCCAGGGGTCAGAGGCCCCTAGGTGGAGGTCAAGGGGGCACCCTGGGGCCTCTACTGCAAGTCCAAGGAGAGAGGTGGACCCCTGGGAAGCATTCTGGGGTCGGAGGCAAACTAGGTGGAGGGCCAGGGGACACCCTGGGGCCTATACTGCAAGTCCAGGGAGAGAGGTGGACACCAGGGTAGCTTGTTGGGGTCAGAAGCCCCTAGGTTTAGTGCCAGGGGCCTCCTGGGGCATCAACTGCAAGTCCAAGGAAAAAGATGGACCCCTGTGTAGCTTGCTGGGGTCAGAGGCCCCTAGGTGGAGGGTCAGGGGGCACCCTGGGGCCTCTACTGCAAGTCCAGGGAGAGAGGTGGACCCCTGGGTAGCATGCTGGGGTCGGAGGCAACTAGGTGGAGGGCCAGGGGACACCCTGGGGCCTATACTGCAAGTCCAGGGAGAGAGGTGGACCTCTGGGTAGCTTGCTGGGGTACGAGGCCCCTAGGTTGAGGGCAAGGGGGCACCCTGGGATCTCTACTGCAAGTCCAGGGAGAGATGTGGACCCCTGGGTAGCTTGCTGGGGTCAGAGGCCTCGAGGTGGAGGGCCAAGGGGCACCCTGGTGCCTACACTGCAAGTCCAGGGAGAGAGGAGGACCCCTGGGTAGCTTGCTGGGGTCTGTAGCCCATATATGGAGGGCCATGGGGTACCCTAGGGCCTATACTGCAAGTCCAGGGAGATAGGTGGACCCCTGGGTAGCTTCCTAAGGTCAGAAGCCCCTAAGTGGAGGGCCAGGGGGCACCTTGGGGCCTATCCTGCAAGTCCAGGGAGAGAGGTGGACCCCTGGGTAGCTTGCTGGGGTACGAGGCCCCTAGCTGGAGGGCCAGGGGGCACCCTGGGGCCTCTACTGCAAGTCCAGGGAGAGAGGTGGACCCCTGGGTAGCTTGCTTGGGTCAGAGGCCCCTAGGTGGAGGGTCAGGAGGTACCCTAGGGCCTCTACTGCAAGTCCAGGGAGAGAGGTGGACCCCTGGGTAGCTTGCTGGGGTAAGAGGCAACTAGGTGGAGTGCCAGGGGGCACCCTAGGGTCTACACTGCAAGTCCAGGGAGAGAGGTGGACCCCTGGGTAGCTTCCTAGAGTCAGAGGCCCCTAGGTTGAGGGCCAGGGGGCACCTTGGGGCCTATCCTGCAAGTCCAGGGAGAGATGTGGACCACTGGGTAGCTTGCTGGGGTACGAGGCCCCTAGGTGGAGGGCCAGGGGGCACCCTGGGGCCTCTACTGCAAGCCCAGGGAGAGAGATGGACCCCTGGTTAGCTTGCTGGGGTCGGAAGCCCCTTGGTGGAAGGCCAGGGGGCACCCTGGGGCCTATACTGCAAGTTCAGGGAGAGAGGTGGACCCATGGGTAGCTCACTGGGGTCAGATGCCCCTAGGTGGACGGCCAGGGAAACCCTGGGGCCTCTACTGCAAGTCCAAGGAGAGAGCTGGTCCCCTGGGTAGCTTGCTGGTGTCAGAGGCAACTAGGTGGAGGGACAGGGGATACCCTGGGGCCTATACTGCAAGTCCAGGGAGAGAGGTGGACCCCTGGGTAGCTTCCTGAGGTTAGAGGTCCCTAGATGGAGGGCCAGGGGGCACCCTGGGGCCTATCCTGCAAGTCCAGGGAGAGAGGTGGACCCCTGGGTAGCTTGCTGGGATACGAGGCTCCTAGGTGGAGGGCCAGGGGGCACCCTGGTGCCTCTACTGCAAGTCCAGGAAGAGAGGTGGACCCCTTGGTAGCTTCCTGGGGTCAGAGTCCCCTAGATGGAGGGCCAGGAGGTACCCTAGGGCCTCTACTGCAAGTCCAGGGAGAGAGGTGGACCCCTGGGTAGCTTGCTGGGGTAAGAGGCCCCTAAGTGGAGGGCCAGGGGGCACCCTGGGGCCTCTACTGCAAGTCCATGGAGAAAGTTGGACCCCTGGGTAGCTTCCTGGGGTAAGAGGCCCCTAGGTGGAGGGCAAGGGGGCACCCTGGGGCCTCTACTGCAAGTCCAGGGAGAGACGTGGACCCCTGGGTAGCATGCTGGGGTCGGAGGCAACTAGGTGGAGGGCCAGGGGACACCCTGGGGCCTAAACTGCAAGTCCAGGGAGAGAGGTGGACACCTGGGTAGCTTGTTGGGGTCAGAAGCCCCTAGGTTTAGTGCCAGGAGCTTCCTGGGGCCTCAACTGCAAGTCCCAGGAGAAAGGTGGACCCCTGTGTAGCTTGCAGGGGTCAGAGGCCCCTAGGTGGAGGGTCAGGGGGCACCCTGGGGCCTAAACTGCAAGTCCAGGCAGAGAGGTGGACACCTGGGTAGCTTGTTGGGGTCAGAAGCCCCTAGGTTTAGTGCCAAGGGGCTTCCTGGGGCCTCAACTGCAAGTCCCAGGAGAAAGGTGGACCCCTGTGTAGCTTGCTGGGGTCAGAGGCCCCTAGGTGGAGTGTCAGGGGGCACCCTGGGGCCTATCCCGCAAGTCCAGGGAGAGAGGTGGACCCCTGGGTAGCTTGCTGGGGTCAGAGGCAACTAGTTGGAGGGCCAGGGGGCACCCTAGGGTCTACACTGCAGGTCCAGGGAGAGAGGTGGACCCCTGGGTAGCTTCCTAAGGTCAGAGGCCCCTAGGTGGAGGGCCATGGGGCACCCTGGGGCCTATCCTGCAAATCCAGGGAGAGAGGTGGACCCCTGGGTAGCTTGCTGGGGTACGAGGCCCCTAGGTGGAGGGCCAGGGGGCACCCTGGGCCCTCTACTGCAAGTCCAGGGAGAGAGGTGGACCCCTGGGTAGCTTACTGAGGTCAAAGGCCCCTAGGTGGAGGGCCAGGGGGCACCCTGGGGCCTATCCTGCAAGCCCAGGGAGAGAGGTGGAACCCTGGTTAGCTTGCTGGGGTCAGAAGCCGCTAGGTGGAGGGCCAGGGGGCTTCTTGGGGCCTCTACTGCAAGTCCAGGGAGAGAGGTGGACCCCTGGGTAGCTTGCTGTTGTCGTAGGCCCCCAGGTGGAGGGACAGGGGGCTTCCTGGGGCTTCTACTGCAAGTCTAGGGAAAGAGGTGGACCCCTGGGTAGCTTGCTGGGGTCAGAGGCCTGTAGGTGGAGGGCCAGGGGGCTTCGTGGGGCCTCTACTGCAAGTCCAGGGAGAGAGGTGGACCCTGGGTAGCTTGCTGGGGTCGGAAGCCCCTTGGTGGAAGGCCAGGGGGCACCCTGGTGCCTATACTGCAAGTCCAGGGAGAGAGGTGGACCCATTGGTAGCTTACTGGGGTCAGAGGCAACTAGGTGGAGGGACAAGGGGTACCCTGGGGCCTATTCTGCAAGTCCAGGGAGAGAGGTGGACCCCTGGGTAGCTTCCTGAGATCAGAGGCCCATAGGTGGAGGGCCAGGGGGCACCCTGGGGCCTATCCTGCAAGTCCAGGGAGAGAGGTGGACCCCTGGGTAGCTTGCTGGGGTACGAGGTACCTAGGTGGAGGGCTAGGGGGCACCCTGGGGCCTATACTGCAAGTCCAGGGAGAGAGGTGGACCCCTGGGTAGCTTGCTGGGGTCAGAGGCCTCTAGGTGGAGGGCCAAGGGGCACCCTGGGACCTCTACTGCAAGTCCAGGGAGAGAGGTGGATCCCTGGGTAGCTTGCTGGGGTCTGAAGCCCATAGGTGGAGGGCCATGGGGTACCCTTGGGCCTATACTGCAAGTCCAGGGAGAGAGGTGGACCCTTGGGTAGCTTCCTAAGGTTAGAGGCCCCTAGGTGGAGGGCCAGGGGGCACCTTGGGGCCTATCCTGCAAGTCTAGGGAGAGAGGTGGACCCCTGGGTAGCTTGCTGGGGTACAAGGCCCCTAGGTGGAGGGCCAGGGGGCACCCTGGGGACTCTACTGCAAGGCCAGTGAGAGAGGTGGACCCCTTGGTAGCTTGCTGGGGTTAGAGACCCCTAGGTGGAGGGCCAGGGGGCACCCTGGGGCCTCTACTGCAAGTCTAGGGAGAGAGTTGGACCCATGGGTAGCTAGCTGAGGTAAGAGGCCCCTAAGTGGGGGGCCAGGGGGCACCCTGGGGCCTCTACTGCAAGTCCAGGGAGAGAGGTGGACCCCTGGGTAGTTTGCTGGGGTCAGAGGCCCCTAGGCGGAGGGACAGGAGGCTTCCTGGGGCCTCTACTGCAAGTCCAGGGAGAAAGGTGGACCCCTGGGTAGCTTGCTTGGGTCAGAGGCCCCTAGGTGGAGGTCAAGGGGGCACCCTGGGGCCTCTACTGCAATCCCAGGGAGAGTTGTGGACCCTTGTGTAGCTTGCTGTGGTCAGAGGCCCCTGGGTGGAGGGCCAAGGGGCACCCTGGGGCCTATACTGCAAGTCCAAGGAGAGAGGTGGACCCCTGGGTAGCATGCAGGGGTCGGAGGCAACTAGGTGGAGGGCCAGGGGACACCCTGAGACCTATACTGCATGTCCAGGGAGAGAGGTGGACACCTGGGTAGCTTGTTGGGTTCAGAAGCCCCTAGGTTTAGTGCCGGGGGGCTTCCTGGGGCCTCAACTGCAAGTCCAAGGAGAAAGGTGGACCCCTGGGTAGCTTCCTGGGGTCAGAGACCCCTAGGTGGAGGGTCAGGAGGTACCCTAGGGCCTCTACTGCAAGTCCAAGGAGAGAGGTGGACCCCTGGGTAGCTTGCTGGGGTCAGAGGCAACTAGGTGGAGGGCCAAGGGGCACCCTGGGGCCTATACTGCAAGTCCAGAGAGAGAGGTGGACCCCTGGGTAGCTTCCTGGGGTCAGAGGCCCCTAGGTGGAGGGCAAGGGGGCACCCTGGGGCCTCTACTGAAAGTCCAGGGAGAGAGGTGGACCCCTGCGTAGCATGCTGGGGTCGGAGGCAACTAGGTGGAGGGCCAGGGGACACCCTGGGGCCTATACTGCAAGTCCAGGGAGAGAGGTGGACGCCTGGGTAGCTTGTTGGGGTCAAAAGCCCCTAGGTTTAGTGCCAAGGGGCTTCCTGGTGCCTCAACTGCAAGTCCAAGGAGAAAGGTGGACCCCTGTGTAGCTTGCTGGGGTCAGAGGCCCCTAGGTGGAGGGTCAGGGGGCACCCTAGGGTCTACAATGCAAGTCCAGGGAGAGAGGTGGACCCCTGGGTAGCTTCCTAAGGTCAGAGGCCCCTAGGTGGAGGGCCAGGGGGCACCCTGGGGCCTATCCTGCAAGTCCAGGGAGAGAGGTGGACCGCTGGGTAGCTTGCTGGGGTACGAGGCCCCTAGGTGGAGGGCCAGGGGGCACCATGGGGCCTATCCTGCAAGTCCAGGGAGAGAGATGGACCCCTGGGTAGCTTGCTGGGGTCAGAGGCAACTAAGTGGAAGGACAGGGGTACCCTGGGGCCTATACTGCAAGTCCAGGAAGAGAGGTGGACCCCTGGGTAGCTTCCAGAGGTCAAAGGCCCCTAGGTGGAGAGCCAGGGGGCACCCTGGGGCTTATCCTGCAAGTCAAAGGAGAGAGTTGGACCCCTGGGTAGCTTGCTGGGGTACGAGGCCCCTAGTTGGAGGGCCAGGGGGCACCCTGGGGCCTCTACTGCAAGCCCAGGGAGAGAGGTGGACCCCTGGTTAGCTTGCTGGGGTCAGAAGCCGCTAGGTGGAGGGCCAGGGGGCTTCTTGGGGCCTCTACTGCAAGTCCAGGGAGAGAGGTGGACCCCTGGGTAGCTTGCTGTTGTCGTAGGCCCCCAGGTGGAGGGCCAGGGGGCTTCCTGGGGCTTCTACTGCAAGTCTAGGGAGAGAGGTGGACCCCTGGGTAGCTTGCTGGGGTCAGAGGCCCCTAGGTGGACGGCCAGGGGGCTTCGTGGGGCCTCTACTGCAAGTCCAGGGAGAGAGGTGGACCCTGGGTAGCTTGCTGGGGTCGGAAGCCCCTTGCTGGAAGGCCAGGGGGCACCCTGGGGCCTATACTGCAAGTCCAGGGAGAGAGGTGGACCCATGGGTAGCTTACTGGGGTCAGAGGCCCCTAGGTGGAGGGCCAGGGGCACCTTGGGGCCTCTACTGCAAGTCCAGGGAGAGAGGTGGACCCCTGGGTAGCTTGCTTGTGTCAGAGGCAACTAGGTGGAGGGACAGGGGGTACCCTGGGGCCTATTCTGCAAGTCCAGGGAGAGAGGTGGACCCCTGGGTAGCTTGCTGGGTTCAGAGGCAACTAGGTGGAGGGCCAGGGGGCACCCTACGGTCTACACTGCAAGTCCAGGGAGAGAGGTGGACCCCTGGGTAGCTTCCTAAGGTCAGAGGCCCCTAGGTGGAGGGCCAGGGGTACCCTGGGGCCTATACTGCAAGTCCAGGGAGAGAGGTGGACCCCTGGGTAGCTTCCAGAGGTCAAAGGCCCCAAGGTGGAGAGCCAGGGGGCATCCTGGGGCCTATCCTGCAAGTCCAGGGAGAGAGGTGGACCCCTGGGTAGCTTGCTGGGGTATGAGGCCCCTAGGTGGAGGGCCAGGGGGCACCCTTGGGCCTATACTGCAAGTCCAGGGAGAGAGGTGGACCCCTGGGTAGCTTGCTGGGGTCAGAGGCCTCTAGGTGGAGGGCCAAGGGGCACCCTGGGACCTCTACTGCAAGTCTAGGGAGAGAGGTGGATCCCTGGGCAGCTTGCTGGGGTCTGAAGCCCATAGGTGGAGGGCCATGGGGTACCCTGGGGCCTATACTGCAAGTCCAGGGAGAGAGGTGGACCCTTGGGTAGCTTCCTAAGGTTAGAGGCCCCTAGGTGGAGGGCCAGGGGGCACCCTGGGGCCTCTACTGCAAGTCTAGGGAGAGAGGTGGACCCCTGGGTAGCTTGCTGGGGTACAAGGCCCCTAGGTGGAGGGCCAGGGGGCACCCTGGGGACTCTACTGCAAGGCCAGTGAGAGAGGTGGACCCCTTGGTAGCTTGCTGGGGTTAGAGACCCCTAGGTGGAGGGCCAGGGGGCACCCTGGGGCCTCTACTGCAAGTCTAGGGAGAGAGTTGGACCCATGGGTAGCTAGCTGAGGTAAGAGGCCCCTATGTGGAGGGCCAGGGGGCACCCTGGGGCCTCTACTGCAAGTCCAGGGAGAGAGGTGGACCCCTGGGTAGTTTGCTGGGGTCAGAGGCCCCTAGGCGGAGGGACAGGAGGCTTCCTGGGGCCTCTACTGCAAGTCCAGGGAGAAAGGTGGACCCTTGTGTAGCTTGCTGGGGTCAGAGGCCCCTGGCTGGAGGGCCAAGGGGCACCCTGGGGCCTATACTGCAAGTCCAGGGAGAGAGGTAAACCCCTGGGTAGCATGCAGGGGTCGGAGGCAACTAGGTGGAGGGCCAGGGGACACCCTGGGGCCTATACTGCAAGTCCAGGGAGAGAGGTGGACACCTGGGTAGCTTGTTGGGGTCAGAAGCCCCTAGGTTTAGTGCCAGGGGGCTTCCTGGGGCCTCAACTGCAAGTCCAAGGAGAAAGGTGGACACCTGTGTAACTTGCTGGGGTACGAGGCCCCTAGGTGGAGGGCCAGGGGGCACCATGGGGCCTATCCTGCAAGTCCAGGGAGAGAGGTGGACCCCTGGGTAGCTTGCTGGGGTCAGAGGCAACTGGATGGAAAGACAGGGGTACCCTGGGGCCTATACTGCAAGTCCAGGCAGAGAGGTGGACCCTTGGGTAGCTTCCTAAGGTTAGAGGCCCCTAGGTGGAGGGCCAGGGGGCACCCTGGGGCCTATCCTGCAAGTCTAGGGAGAGAGGTGGACACCTGGGTAGCTTGCTGGGGTACAAGGCCCCTAGGTGGAGGGCCAGGGGGCACCCTGGGGACTCTACTGCAAGGCCAGGGAGAGAGGTGGACCCCTTGGTAGCTTGCTGGGGTTAGAGACCCCTAGGTGGAGGGCCAGGGGGCACCCTGGGGCCTCTACTGCAAGTCCAGGGAGAGAGGTGGACCCCTGGGTAGCTTCCTGGGGTCAGAGTCCCCTAGGTGGAGGGTCAGGAGGTACCCTAGGGCTTCTACTGCGAGTCCAGGGAGAGAGGTGGACCCCTGGGTAGCTTGCTGGGGTCAGAGGCAACTAGGTGGAGGGCCAGGGGGCACCCTAGGGTCTACACTGCAAGTCCAGGGAGAGAGGTGGACCCCTGGGAAGCTTCCTAAGGTCAGAGGCCCCTAGGTGGAGGGCCAGGGGGCACCCTGGGGCCTATCCTGCAAGTCCAGGGAGAGATGTGGACCCCTGGGTAGCTTGCTAGGGTACGAGGCCCCTAGGTGGAGGGCCAGGGGGCACCCTGGGGCCTCTACTGCAAGTCCAGGGAGAGAGGAGGACCTCTGGGTAGCTTGCTGGGGTAAGAGGCAACTAGGTGGAGGGACAGGGGGTACCCTGGGGCCTATACTGCAAGTCCAAGGAGAGAGGTGGACCCCTGAGTAGCTTCCTGAGGTCAAAGGCCCCTAGGTGGAGGGCCAGGGGGCACCCTGGGGCCTATCCTGCAAGTCCAAGGAGAGAGGTGGACCCCTGGGTAGCTTGCTGGGGTACGAGACCCCTAGTTGGAGAGCCAGGGGGCACCCTGGGGCCTCTACTGCAAGCCCAGGGAGAGAGGTTTACACCTGGGTAGCTTGTTGGGGTCGGAAGCCCCTTGGTGGAGGGCCAGGAGGTACCCTAGGGCCTCTACTGCAAGTCCAGGGAGAGAGGTGGACCCCTGAGTAGCTTCCTGAGGTCAAAGGCCCCTAGGTGGACGGCCAGGGGGCTTCGTGGGGCCTCTACTGCAAGTCCAGGGAGAGAGGTGGACCCCTGGGTAGCTTGCTGGGGTCGGAAGCCCCTTGGTGGAAGGCCAGGGGGCACCCTAGGGCCTATACTGCAAGTCCAGGGAGAGAGGTGGACCCCTGGGTAGCTTGCTGTGGTACAAAGCCCCTAGGTGGAGGGCCAGGGGGCACCCTGGGGCCTCTACTGCAAGTCCAGGGAGAGAGGTTGGATCCCTGGGTAGCTTGCTGGGGTCTGAAGCCCATAGGTGGAGGGTCAGGGGGCACCCTGGGGCCTATCCCGCAAGTCCAGGGAGAGAGGTGGACCTCTGGTTAGCTTGCTGGGGTACGAGGCCCCTAGGTGGAGGGCGAGGGGGCACCCTGGGGCCTCTACTGCAAGTCCAGGGAGAGATGTGGACCCCTGGGTAGCTTGCTGGGGTCAGAGGCCTCTAGGTGGAGGGCCAAGGGGCACCCTGGGGCCTATACTGCAAGTCCAGGAAGAGAGGTGGACCCCTGGGTAGCTTGCTGGGGTCTGTAGCCCATAGGTGGAGGGCCAGGGGGTACCCTGGGGCCTATACTGCAAGTCCAGGGAGAGAGGTGGACCCCTGGGTAGCTTCCTAAGGTCAGAGGCCCCTAGGTGGAGGGCCAGGGGACACCCTGGGGCCTATCCTGCAAGTCCAGGGAGAGAGGTGCAACCCTGGGTAGCTTGCTGGGGTACGAGGCCCCTATGTGCAGGGCCAGGGGGCACACTGGGGCCTCTACTGCAAGTCCAGGGAGAGAGGTGGACCCCTGGGTAGCATCCTGGGGTCAGAGTCCACTAGGTGGAGAGCCAGGGGGCACCCTGGGGCCTATCCTGCAAGTCCAGGGAGAGATGTGGACCCCTGGGTAGCTTGCTAGGGTACGAGGCCCCTAGGTGGACGGCCAGGGGGCACCCTGGGGCCTCTACTGCAAGTCCAGGGAGAGAGGAGGACCCCTGGGTAGCTTCCTAAGGTCAGAGGCCCCTAGGTGGAGGGCCAGGGGGCACCCTGGGGCCTATCCTGCAAGTCCAGGGAGAGATGTGGACCCCTGGGTAGCTTGCTAGGGTACGAAGCCCCTAGGTGGACGGCCAGGGGGCACCCTGGGGCCTCTACTGCAAGTCCAGGGAGAGAGGAGGACCCCTGGGTAGCTTGCTGGGGTCAGAGGCAACTAGATGGAGGGACAGGGGGTACCCTGGGGCCTATACTGCAAGTCCAAGGAGAGAGGTGGACCCCTGAGTAGCTTCCTGAGGTCAAAGGCCCCTAGGTGGAGGGCCAGGGGGCACCCTGGGGCCTATCCTGCGAGTCCAAGGAGAGAGGTGGACCCCTGGGTAGCTTACTGGGGTAAGAGTCCCCTAGATGGAGGGCCAGGAGGTACCCTAGGGCCTCTACTGCAAGTCCAGGGAGAGAGGTGGACCACTGGGTAGCTTACTGGGGTAAGAGGCCCCTAAGTGGAGGGCCAGGGGGCACCCTGGGGCCTCTACTGCAAGTCCATAGAGGGAGGTGGACCCCTGGGTAGTTTGCTGGGGGTCAGAGGCCCCTAGGCGGAGGAACAGGGGGCTTCCTGGGGCCTCTACTGCAAGTCCAGGGAGAAAGGTGGACCCCTTGGTAGCTTGCTTGGGTCAGAGCCCCCTAGGTGGAGGTCAAGGGGGCATCCTCGGGCCTCTACTGCAATCCCAGGGAGAGTTGTGGACCCTTGTGAGCTTGCTGGGGTCAGAGGCCCCTGGGTGGAGGGCCAAGGGGCACCCTGGGGCCTATACTGCAAGTCCAGAGAGAGAGGTGGACCCCTGGGTAGCTTCCTGGGGTCAGAGGCCCCTAGGTGGAGGGCAAGGGGGCACCCTGGGGCCTCTACTGCAAGTCCAGGGAGAGAGGTGGACCCCTGGGTAGCATGCTAGGGTCGGAGGCAACTAGGTGGAGGGCCAGGGGACACCCTGGGGCCTATAGTGCATGTCCAGGGAGAGAAGTGGACACCTGGGTAGCTTGTTGGGGTCAGAAGCCCCTAGGTTTAGTGCCAGGGGGCTTCCTGGGGCCTCAACTGCAAGTCCAACGAGAAAGGTGGACCCCTGTGTAGCTTGCTGGGGTCAGAGGCCCCTAGGTGGAGGGTCAGGGGGCAACATGGGGCCTATCCTGCAAGTCCAGGGAGAGAGGTGGACCTCTGCGTAGCTTGCTGGGGTACGAGGCCCCTGGGTGGAGGGCGAGGGGGCACCCTGGGGCCTCTACTGCAAGTCCAGGGAGAGAGGTGGACCCCTGGGTAGCTTGCTGGGGTCAGAGGCCTCTAGGTGGAGGGCCAAGGGGCACCCTGGGGCCTATACTGCAAGTCCAGAGAGAGAGGTGGACCCCTGGGTAGCTTGCTGGGGTACGAGGCTCCTAGTTGGAGGGCCAGGGGGCACCCTGGGGCCTCTACTGCAAGCCCAGGGAGAGAGGTGGACCCCTGGTTAGCTTGCTGGGGTCGGAAGCCCCTTGGTGGAAGGCCAGGGGGCACCCTGGGGCCTATACTGCAAGTCCAGGGAGAGAGGTGGACCCATGGGTAGCTTATTGGGGTCAGAGGCCCCCAGGTGGAGGGCAAGGGGCACCCTGGGGCCTCTACTGCAAGTCCAGGGAGAGAGGTGGACCCCTGGGTAGCTTGCTGGGGTAAGAGGCCAATAAGTGGAGGGCCAGGGGGCACCCTGGGGCCTCTACTGCAAGTCCATGGAGAGAGTTGGACCCCTGGGTAGCTTCCTGGGGTCAGAGGCCCCTATGTGGAGGGCAAGGGGGCACCCTGGGGCCTCTACTGCAAGTCCAGGGAGAGAGGTGGACCCCTGGGTAGCATGCTGGGGTCGGAGGCAACTAGGTGGAGGGCCAGGGGACAACCTGGGGCCTAAACTGCAAGTCCAGGGAGAGAGGTGGACTCCTGGGTAGCTTGTTGGGGTCAGAAGCCCCTAGGTTTAGTGCCAAGGGGCTTCCTGGGGCCTCAACTGCAAGTCCCAGGAGAAAGGTGGACCCCTGTGTAGCTTGCTGGGGTCAGAGGCCCCTAGGTGGAGTGTCAGGGGGCACCCTGGGGCCTCTCCCGCAAGTCCAGGGAGAGAGGTGGACCTCTGGGTAGCCTGCTGGGGTACGAGGCCCCTAGGTGGAGGGCGAGGGGGCACCCTGGGGCCTCTACTGCAAGTCCAGGGAGAGATTTGGACCCCTGGGTAGCTTGCTGGGGTCAGAGGCCTCTAGGTGGAGGGCCAAGGGGCACCCTGGGGCCTATACTGCAAGTCCAGGAAGAGAGGTGGACCCCTGGGTAGCTTGCTGGGGTCTGTAGCCCATAGGTGGAGGGCCAGGGGGTACCCTGGGGCCTATACTGCAAGTCCAGGGAGAGAGGTGGACCCATAGGTAGCTTCCTAAGGTCAGAGGCCCCTAGGTGAAGGGCCAGGGGGCACCCTGGGGCCTATCCTGCAAGTCCAGGGAGAGAGGTGCACCCCTGGGTAGCTTGCTGGGGTACGAGGCCACTATGTGCAGGGCCAGGGGGCACCCTGGGGCCTCTACTGCAAGTCCAGGGAGAGAGGTGGACCCCTGGGTAGCTTCCTAAGGTCAGAGGCCCCTAGGTGGAGAGCCAGGGGGCACCCTGGGGCCTATCCTGCAAGTCCAGGGAGAGATGTGGACCCCTGGGTAGCTTGCTAGGGTACGAGGCCCCTAGGTGGACGGCCAGGGGGCACCCTGGGGCCTCTACTGCAAGTCCAGGTAGAGAGGAGGACCCCTGGGTAGCTTCCTAAGGTCAGAGGCCCCTAGGTGGAGGGCCAGGGGGCACCCTGGGGCCTATCCTGCAAGTCCAGGGAGAGATGTGGACCCCTGGGTAGCTTGCTAGGGTACGAAGCCCCTAGGTGGACGGCCAGGGGGCACCCTGGGGCCTCTACTGCAAGTCCAGGGAGAGAGGAGGACCCCTGGGTAGCTTGCTGGGGTCAGAGGCAACTAGATGGAGGGACAGGGGGTACCCTGGGGCCTATACTGCAAGTCCAAGGAGAGAGGTGGACCCCTGAGTAGCTTCCTGAGGTCAAAAGCCCCTAGGTGGAGGGCCAGGGGGCACCCTGGGGCCTATCCTGCGAGTCCAAGGAGAGAGGTGGACCCCTGGGTAGCTTACTGGGGTCAGAGTCCCCTAGATGGAGGGCCAGGAGGTACCCTAGGGCCTCTACTGCAAGTCCAGGGAGAGAGGTGGACCACTGGGTAGCTTACTGGGGTAAGAGGCCCCTAAGTGGAGGGCCAGGGGGCACCCTGGGGCCTCTACTGCAAGTCCATAGAGGGAGGTGGACCCCTGGGTAGTTTGCTGGGGGTCAGAGGCCCCTAGGCGGAGGGACAGGGGGCTTCCTGGGGCCTCTACTGCAAGTCCAGGGAGAAAGGTGGACCCCTTGGTAGCTTGCTTGGGTCAGAGCCCCCTAGGTGGAGGTCAAGGGGGCATCCTCGGGCCTCTACTGCAATCCCAGGGAGAGTTGTGGACCCTTGTGAGCTTGCTGGGGTCAGAGGCCCCTGGGTGGAGGGCCAAGGGGCACCCTGGGGCCTATACTGCAAGTCCAGAGAGAGAGGTGGACCCCTGGGTAGCTTCCTGGGGTCAGAGGCCCTTAGGTGGAGGGCAAGGGGGCACCCTGGGGCCTCTACTGCAAGTCCAGGGAGAGAGGTGGACCCCTGGGTAGCATGCTAGGGTCGGAGGCAACTAGGTGGAGGGCCAGGGGACACCCTGGGGCCTATAGTGCATGTCCAGGGAGAGAAGTGGACACCTGGGTAGCTTGTTGGGGTCAGAAGCCCCTAGGTTTAGTGCCAGGGGGCTTCCTGGGGCCTCAACTGCAAGTCCAACGAGAAAGGTGGACCCCTGTGTAGCTTGCTGGGGTCAGAGGCCCCTAGGTGGAGGGTCAGGGGGCAACATGGGGCCTATCCTGCAAGTCCAGGGAGAGAGGTGGACCTCTGCGTAGCTTGCTGGGGTACGAGGCCCCTGGGTGGAGGGCGAGGGGGCACCCTGGGGCCTCTACTGCAAGTCCAGGGAGAGAGGTGGACCCCTGGGTAGCTTGCTGGGGTCAGAGGCCTCTAGGTGGAGGGCCAAGGGGCACCCTGGGGCCTATACTGCAAGTCCAGAGAGAGAGGTGGACCCCTGGGTAGCTTCCTGGGGTCAGAGGCCCCTAGGTGGAGGGCAAGGGGGCACCCTGGGGCCTCTACTGCAATCCCAGGGAGAGTTGTGGACCCTTGTGTAGCTTGCTGGGGTAGGAGGCCCCTAGGAGGAGGGCCAGGGGGGCACCCTGGGGCCTCTACTGCAAGTTCAGGGAGAGAGGTGGACCCCTGGGTAGCTTGCTGGGGTCAGAGTCCCCTAGGTGGAGGGCCAGGAGGTACCCTAGGGCCTCTACTGCAAGTCCAGGGAGAGAGGTGGACCCCTGGGTAGCTTGCTGGGGTCAGAGGCAACTAGGTGGAGGGCCAGGAGGTACCCTGGGGCCTCTACTGCAAGTCCAGGGAGAGAGGTGGACCCCTGGGTAGCTTGCTGGGGTCAGAGGCAACTAGGTGGAGGGCCAGGGGGCACCCTAGGGTCTACACTGCAAGTCCAGGAAGAGAGGTGGACCCCTGGGTAGCTTCCTAAGGTCAGAGGAACCTAGGTGGAGGGCCAGGGGGCACCCTGGGGCCTATCCTGCAAATCCAGGGAGAGAGGTGGACCCCTGGGTAGCTTGCTGGGGTACGAGGCCCCTAGGTGGAGGGACAGGGGGCACCATGGGCCCTCTACTGCAAGTCCAGGGAGAGAGGTGGACCCCTGGGTAGCTTACTGAGGTCAAAGGCCCCTAGGTGGAGGGCCAGGGGGCACCCTGGGGCCTATCCTGCAAGTCCAAGGAGAGAGGTGGACCCCTGGGTAGCTTCCTAAGGTTAGAGGCCCCTAGGTGGAGGGCCAGGGGGCACCCTGGGGCCTATCCTGCAAGTTCAGGGAGAGAGGTGGACCCCTGGGTAGCTTGCTGGGGTCAGAGTCCCCTAGGTGGAGGGCCAGGAGGTACCCTAGGTTCTCTACTGCAAGTCCAGGGATACAGGTGGACCCCTGGGTAGCTTACTGGGGTCAGAGGCCCCTAGGTGGAGGGCCAGGGGCACCCTGGGGCCTCTACTGCAAGTCCAGGGAGAGAGGTGGACCCCTGGGTAGCTTGCTGGTGTCAGAGGCAACTAGGTGGAGGGACAGGGGGTACCCTGGGGCCTATACTGCAAGTCCAGGGAGAGAGGTGGACCCCTGGGTAGCTTCCTGAGATCAGAGGCCACTAGGTGGAGGGCCAGGGGGCACCCTGGGGCCTATCCTGCAAGTCCAGGGAGAGAGGTGGACCCCTGGGTAGCTTGCTGTGGTACAAAGCCCCTAGGTGGAGGGCCAGGGGGCACCCTGGGGCCTCTACTGCAAGTCCAGGGAGAGAGGTGGACCCCTGGGTAGCTTGCTGGGGTCAGAGGCCTCTAGGTGGAGGGCCATGGGGTACCCTGGGGCCTATCCTGCAAGTCCAGGGAGAGAGGTGGACCCCTGTGTAGCTTGCTGTGGTACAAAGCCCCTAGGTGGAGGGCCAGGGGGCACCCTGGGGCCTCTACTGCAAGTCCAGGGAGAGAGGTGGATCCCTGGGTAGCTTGCTGGGGTCTGAAGCCCATAGGTGGAGGGTCAGGGGGCACCCTGGGGCCTCTCCGCAAGTCCAGGGAGAGAGGTGGACCTCTGGTTAGCTTGCTGGGGTACGAGGCCCCTAGGTGGAGGGCGAGGGGGCACCCTGGGGCCTCTACTGCAAGTCCAGGGAGAGATGTGGACCCCTGGGTAGCTTGCTGGGGTCAGAGGCCTCTAGGTGGAGGGCCAAGGGGCACCCTGGGGCCTATACTGCAAGTCCAGGAAGAGAGGTGGACCCCTGGGTAGCTTGCTGGGGTCTGTAGCCCATAGGTGGAGGGCCAGGGGGTACCCTGGGGCCTATACTGCAAGTCCAGGGAGAGAGGTGGACCCCTGGGTAGCTTCCTAAGGTCAGAGGCTCCTAGGTGGAGGGCCAGGGGACACCCTGGGGCCTATCCTGCAAGTCCAGGGAGAGAGGTGGACCCCTGGGTAGCTTGCTGGGGTACGAGTCCCATAGGTGGAGGGCCAGGGGGCACCCTGGGGCCTCTACTGCAAGTCCAGGGAGAGAGGTGGACCCCTGGTTAGCTTGCTGGGGTCGGAAGCCCCTTGGTGGAAGGCCAGGGGGCACCCTGGGGCCTATACTGCAAGTCCAGGGAGAGAGGTGGACCCATGGGTAGCTTATTGGGGTCAGAGGCCCCCAGGTGGAGGGCAAGGGGCACCCTGGGGCCTCTACTTCAAGTCCAGGGAGAGAGGTGGACCCCTGGGTAGCATGCAGGGGTCAGAGGCAACTAGGTGGACGGCCAGGGGACACCCTGGGGCCTATACTGCAAGTCCAGAGAGAGAGGTGGACACCTGGGTAGCTTGTTGGGGTCAGAAGCCCCTAGGTTTAGTGCCAGGGGGCTTCCTGGGGCCTCAACTGCAAGTCCAAGGAGAAAGGTGGACCCCTGGGTAGCTTCCTGGGGTCAGAGACCCCTAGGTGGAGGGTCAGGAGGTACCCTAGGGCCTCTAATGCAAGTCCAGGGAGAGAGGTGGACCCCTGGGTAGCTTGCTGGGGTCAGAGGCAACTAGGTGGAGGGCCAGGGGGCACCCTGGGGCCTCTACTGCAAGGCCAGGGAGAGAGGTGGACCCCTTGGTAGCTTGCTGGGGTTAGAGACCCCTAGGTGGAGGGTCAGGGGGCAACCTGGGGCCTCTACTGCAAGTCTAGGGAGAGAGGTGGACCCATGGGTATCTAGCTGGGGTAAGAGGCCCCTAAGTGGAGGGCCAGGGGGCACCCTGGGGCCTCTACTGCAAGTCCAGGGAGAGAGGTGGACCCCTGGGTAGTTTGCTGGGGTCAGAGGCCCCTAGGCGGAGGGACAGGAGGCTTCCTGGGGCCTCTACTGCAAGTCCAGGGAGAAAGGTGGACCCCTGGGTAGCTTGCTGGGGTCAGAGGCCCCTGGGTGGAGGGCCAAGGGGCACCCTGGGGCCTATACTGCAAGTCCAGAGAGAGAGGTGGACCCCTGGGTAGCTTCCTGGGGTCAGAGGCCCCTAGGTGGAGGTCAAGGGGGCACCCTGGGGGCTCTACTGCAAGTCCAGGGAGAGAGGTGGACCCCTGGGTAGCATGCTGGGGTCGGAGGCAACTAGGTGGAGGGCCAGGGGACACCCTGGGGCCTATACTGCAAGTCCAGGGAGAGAGGTGGATCCCTGGGTAGCTTGCTGGGGTCTGAAGCCCATAGGTGGAGGGCCATGGGGTACCCTGGGGCCTATAATGCAAGTCCAGGGAGAGAGGTGGACACCTGGGTAGCTTGTTGGGGTCAGAAGCCCCTAGGTTTAGTGCCAGGGGGCTTCCTTGGGCCTCAACTGCAAGTCCAAGGAGAAAGGTGGACACCTGTGTAACTTGCTGGGGTCAGAGGTCCCTAGGTGGAGGGTCAGGGGGCTTCGTGGGGCCTCTACTGCAAGTCCAGGGAGAGATGTGGACCCCTGGGTAGCTTGCTGGGGTCGGAAGCCCCTTGGTGGAAGGCCAGGGGGCAACCTAGGGCCTATACTGCAAGTCCAGGGAGAGAGGTGGACCCATGGGTAGCTTACTGGGGTCAGAGGCCCCTAGGTTGAGGGCCAGGGGCACCCTGGGGCCTCTACTGCAAGTCCAGGGAGAGAGGTGGACCCCTGGGTAGCTTGCTGGTGTCTGAGGCAACTAGGTGGAGGGACAGGGGGTACCCTGGGGCCTATACTGCAAGTCCAGGGAGAGAGGTGGACCCCTGGGTAGCTTCCTGAGATCAGAGGCCACTAGGTGGAGGGTCAGGGGGCACCCTGGGGCCTGGCCCGCAAGTCCAGGGAGAGAGGTGGACCTCTGGTTAGCTTGCTGGGGTACGAGGCCCCTAGGTGGAGGGCGAGGGGGCACCCTGGGGCCTCTACTGCAAGTCCAGGGAGAGATGTGGACCCCTGGGTAGCTTGCTGGGGTCAGAGGCCTCTAGGTGGAGGGCCAAGGGGCACCCTGGGGCCTATACTGCAAGTCCAGGAAGAGAGGTGGACCCCTGGGTAGCTTGCTGGGGTCTGTAGCCCATAGGTGGAGGGCCAGGGGGTACCCTGGGGCCTATACTGCAAGTCCAGGGAGAGAGGTGGACCCCTGGGTAGCTTCCTAAGGTCAGAGGCCCCTAGGTGGAGGGCCAGGGGACACCATGGGGCCTATCCTGCAAGTCCAGGGAGAGAGGTGGACCCCTGGGTAGCTTGCTGGGGTACGAGGCCCATAGGTGGAGGGCCAGGGGGCACCCTGGGGCCTCTACTGCAAGTCCAGGGAGAGAGGTGGACCCCTGGGTAGCATCCTGGGGTCAGAGTCCCCTAGGTGGAGGGTCAGGAGGTACCCTAGGGCCTCTAATGCGAGTCCAGGGAGAGAGGTGGACCCCTGGGTAGCTTGCTGGGGTCAGAGGCAACTAGGTGGAGGGCCAGGGGGCACCCTAGGGTCTACACTGCAAGTCCAGGGAGAGAGGTGGACCCCTGGGAAGCTTCCTAAGGTCAGAGGCCCCTAGGTGGAGGGCCAGGGGGCACCCTGGGGCCTCTACTGCAAGTCCAGGGAGAGAGGAGGACCCCTGGGTAGCTTGCTGGGGTCAGAGGCAACTAGGTGGAGGGACAGGGGGTACCCTGGGGCCTATACTGCAAGTTCAAGGAGAGAGGTGGATCCCTGAGTAGCTTCCTGAGGTCAAAGGCCCCTAGGTGGAGGGCCAGGGGGCACCCTGGGGCCTATCCTGCAAGTCCAAGGAGAGAGGTGGACCCCTGGGTAGCTTGCTGGGGTACGAGGCCCCTAGTTGGAGGGCCAGGCGGCACCCTGTGGCCTCTACTGCAAGCCCAGGGAGAGAGGTGGACCCCTGGTTAGCTTGCTGGGGTCGGAAGCCCCTTGGTGGAAGGCCAGGGGGCACCCTGGGGCCTATACTGCAGGTCCAGGGAGAGAGGTGGACCCATGGGTAGCTTATTGGGGTCAGAGGCCCCCAGGTGGAGGGCAAGGGGCACCCTGGGGCCTCTACTTCAAGTCCAGGGAGAGAGGTGGACCCCTGGGTAGCATGCAGGGGTCAGAGGCAACTAGGTGGAGGGCCAGGGGACACCCTGGGGCCTATAATGCAAGTCCAGGGAGAAATGTGGACCCCTGGGTAGCTTGCTTGGGTCAGAGGCCCCTAGGTGGAGGTCAAGGGGGCACCCTGGGGCCTCTACTGCAATCCCAGGGAGAGTTGTGGACCCTTGTGTAGCTTGCTGGGGTCAAAGGCCCCTGGGTGGAGGGCCAAGGGGCACCCTGGGGCCTATACTGCAAGTCCAGAGAGAGAGGTGGACCCCTGGGTAGCTTCCTGGGGTCAGAGGCCCCCAGGTGGAGGGCAAGGGGCACCCTGGGGCCTCTACTTCAAGTCCAGGGAGAGAGGTGGACCCCTGGGTAGCATGCAGGGGTCAGAGGCAACTAGGTGGAGGGCCAGGGGACACCCTGGGGCCTATACTGCAAGTCCAGGGAGAGAGGTGGACCCCTGGGTAGCTTGTTGGGGTCAGAAGCCCCTAGGTTTAGTGCCAGGGGGCTTCCTGGGGCCTCAACTGCAAGTCCAAGGAGAAAGGTGGACCCCTGGGTAGCTTCCTGGGGTCAGAGACCCCTAGGTGGAGGGTCAGGAGGTACCCTAGGGCCTCTACTGCAAGTCCAGGGAGAGAGGTGGACCCCTGGATAGCTTGCTGGGGTCAGAGGCAACTAGGTGGAGGGCCAGGGGGCACCCTGGGGCCTCTACTGCAAGGCCAGGGAGAGAGGTGGACCCCTTGGTAGCTTGCTGGGGTTAGAGACCCCTAGCTGGAGGGTCAGGGGGCAACCTGGGGCCTCTACTGCAAGTCTAGGGAGAGAGGTGGACCCATGGGTATCTAGCTGGGGTACGAGGCCCCTAAGTGGAGGGCCAGGGGGCACCCTGGGGCCTCTACTGCAAGTCCAGGGAGAGAGGTGGACCCCTGGGTAGCTTGCTGTGGTACAAAGCCCCTAGGTGGAGGGCCAGGGGGCACCCTGGGGCCTCTACTGCAAGTCCAGGGAGAGAGGTGGATCCCTGGGTAGCTTGCTGGGGTCTGAAGCCCATAGGTGGAGGGTTAGGGGGCACCCTGGGGCCTATCCCGCAAGTCCAGGGAGAGAGGTGGACCTCTGGTTAGCTTGCTGGGGTACGAGGCCCCTAGGTGGAGGGCGAGGGGGCACCCTGGGGCCTCTACTGCAAGTCCAGGGAGAGATGTGGACCCCTGGGTAGCTTGCTGGGGTCAGAGGCCTCTAGGTGGAGGGCCAAGGGGCACCCTGGGGCCTATACTGCAAGTCCAGGAAGAGAGGTGGACCCCTGGGTAGCTTGCTGGGGTCTGTAGCCCATAGGTGGAGGGCCAGGGGGTACCCTGGGGCCTATACTGCAAGTCCAGGGAGAGAGGTGGACCCCTGGGTAGCTTCCTAAGGTCAGAGGCCCCTAGGTGGAGGGCCAGGGGACACCCTGTGGCCTATCCTGCAAGTCCAGGGAGAGAGGTGGACCCCTGGGTAGCTTGCTGGGGTACGAGGCCCATAGGTGGAGGGCCAGGGGGCACCCTTGGGCCTCTACTGCAAGTCCAGGGAGAGAGGTGGACCCCTGGGTAGCATCCTGGGGTCAGAGTCCACTAGGTGGAGGGTCAGGAGGTACCCTAGGGCCTCTAATGCGAGTCCAGGGAGAGAGGTGGACCCCTGGGTAGCTTGCTGGGGTCAGAGGCAACTAGGTGGAGGGCCAGGGGGCACCCTAGGGTCTACACTGCAAGTCCAAGGAGAGAGGTGGACCCCTGGGAAGCTTCCTAAGGTCAGAGGCCCCTAGGTGGAGGGCCAGGGGGCACCCTGGGGCCTATCCTGCAAGTCCAGGGAGAGATGTGGACCCCTGGGTAGCTTGCTAGGGTACGAGGCCCCTAGGTGGAGGGCCAGGGGGCACCCTGGGGCCTCTACTGCAAGTCCAGGGAAAGAGGAGGACCCCTGGGTAGCTTGCTGGGGTCAGAGGCATCTAGGTGGAGGGACAGGGGGTACCCTGGGGCCTATACTGCAAGTCCAAGGAGAGAGGTGGACCCCTGAGTAGCTTCCTGAGGTCAAAGGCCCCTAGGTGGAGGGCCAGGGGGCACCCTGGGGCCTATCCTGCAAGTCCAAGGAGAGAGGTGGACCCCTGGGTAGCTTGCTGGGGTACGAGGCTCCTAGTTGGAGGGCCAGGGGGCACCCTGGGGCCTCTACTGCAAGTCCAGGGAGAGAGGTGGACCCCTGGTTAGCTTGCTGGGGTCGGAAGCCCCTTGGTGGAAGGCCAGGGGGCACCCTGGGGCCTATACTGCAAGTCCAGGGAGAGAGGTGGACCCATGGGTAGCTTATTGGGGTCAGAGGCCCCCAGATGGAGGGCAAGGGGCACCCTGGGGCCTCTACTTCAAGTCCAGGGAGAGAGGTGGACCCCTGGGTAGCATGCAGGGGTCAGAGGCAACTAGGTGGAGGGCCAGGGGACACCCTGGGGCCTATACTGCAAGTCCAGAGAGAGAGGTGGACACCTGGGTAGCTTGTTGGGGTCAGAAGCCCCTAGGTTTAGTGCCAGGGGGCTTCCTGGGGCCTCAACTGCAAGTCCAAGGAGAAAAGTGGACCCCTGGGTAGCTTCCTCGGGTCAGAGACCCCTAGGTGGAGGGTCAGGAGGTACCCTAGGGCCTCTACTGCAAGTCCAGGAAGAGAGGTGGACCCCTGGGTAGCTTGCTGGGGTCAGAGGCAACTAGGTGGAGGGCCAGGGGGCACCCTGGGGCCTCTACTGCAAGGCCAGGGAGAGAGGTGGACCCCTTGGTAGCTTGCTGGGGTTAGAGACCCCTAGGTGGAGGGTCAGGGGGCAACCTGGGGCCTCTACTGCAAGTCTAGGGAGAGAGGTGGACCCATGGGTATCTAGCTGGGGTAAGAGGCCCCTAAGTGGAGGGCCAAGGGGCACCCTGGGGCCTCTACTGCAAGTCCAGGGAGAGAGGTGGACCCCTGGGTAGTTTGCTGGGGTCAGAGGCCCCCAGGCGGAGGGACAGGAGGCTTCCTGGGGCCTCTACTGCAAGTCCAGGGAGAAAGGTGGACCCCTGGGTAGCTTGCTGGGGTCAGAGGCCCCTGGGTGGAGGGCCAAGGGGCACCCTGGGGCCTATACTGCAAGTCCAGAGAGAGAGGTGGACCCCTGGGTAGCTTCCTGGGGTCAGAGGCCCCTAGGTGGAGGTCAAGGGGGCACCCTGGGGGCTCTACTGCAAGTCCAGGGAGAGAGGTGGACCCCTGGGTAGCATGCTGGGGTCGGAGGCAACTAGGTGGAGGGCCAGGGGACACCCTGGGGCCTATACTGCAAGTCCAGGGAGAGAGGTGGATCCCTGGGTAGCTTGCTGGGGTCTGAAGCCCATAGGTGGAGGGCCATGGGGTACCCTGGGGCCTATACTGCAAGTCCAGGGAGAGAGGTGGACACCTGGGTAGCTTGTTGGGGTCAGAAGCCCCTAGGTTTAGCGCCAGGGGGCTTCCTTGGGCCTCAACTGCAAGTCCAAGGAGAAAGGTGGACACCTGTGTAACTTGCTGGGGTCAGAGGTCCCTAGGTGGAGGGTCAGGGGGCACCCTGGGGCCTATCCTGCAAGTCCAGGGAGAGAGGTGGACCTCTGGGTAGCTTCTGGGGTATGAGGCCCCTCGGTGGAGGGCGAGGGGGCACCCTGGGGCCTCTACTGCAAGTCCAGGGAGAGAGGTGGACCCCTGGGTAGCTTGCTGTTGTCGTAGGCCCCCAGGTGGAGGGCCAGGGGGCTTCCTGGGGCTTCTACTGCAAGTCTAGGGAGAGAGGTGGACCCCTGGGTAGCTTGCTGGGGTCAGAGGCCCCTAGGTGGACGGCCAGGGGGCTTCGTGGGGCCTCTACTGCAAATCCAGGGAGAGATGTGGACCCCTGGGTAGCTTGCTGGGGTCGGAAGCCCCTTGGTGGAAGGCCAGGGGGCACCCTAGGGCCTATACTGCAAGTCCAGGGAGAGAGGTGGACCCATGGGTAGCTTACTGGGGTCAGAGGCCCCTAGGTTGAGGGCCAGGGGCACCCTGGGGCCTCTACTGCAAGTCCAGGGAGAGAGGTGGACCCCTGGGTAGCTTGCTGGTGTCTGAGGCAACTAGGTGGAGGGACAGGGGGTACCCTGGGGCCTATACTGCAAGTCCAGGGAGAGAGGTGGACCCCTGGGTAGCTTCCTGAGATCAGAGGCCACTAGGTGGAGGGTCAGGGGGCACCCTGGGGCCTATCCCGCAAGTCCAGGGAGAGAGGTGGACCTCTGGTTAGCTTGCTGGGGTACGAGGCCCCTAGGTGGAGGGCGAGGGGGCACCCTGGGGCCTCTACTGCAAGTCCAGGGAGAGATGTGGACCCCTGGGTAGCTTGCTGGGGTCAGAGTCCTCTAGGTGGAGGGCCAAGGGGCACCCTGGGGCCTATACTGCAAGTCCAGGAAGAGAGGTGGACCCCTGGGTAGCTTGCTGGGGTCTGTAGCCCATAGGTGGAGGGCCAGGGGGTACCCTGGGGCCTATACTGCAAGTCCAGGGAGAGAGGTGGACCCCTGGGTAGCTTCCTAAGGTCAGAGGCCCCTAGGTGGAGGGCCAGGGGACACCCTGGGGCCTATCCTGCAAGTCCAGGGAGAGAGGTGGACCCCTGGGTAGCTTGCTGGGGTACGAGGCCCATAGGTGGAGGGCCAGGGGGCACCCTGGGGCCTCTACTGCAAGTCCAGGGAGAGAGGTGGACCCCTGGGTAGCATCCTGGGGTCAGAGTCCCCTAGGTGGAGGGTCAGGGGGTACCCTAGGGCCTCTAATGCGAGTCCTGGGAGAGAGGTGGACCCCTGGGTAGCTTGCTGGGGTCAGAGGCAACTAGGTGGAGGGCCAGGGGGCACCCTAGGGTCTACACTGCAAGTCCAGGAAGAGAAGTGGACCCCTGGGAAGCTTCCAAAGGTCAGAGGCCCCTAGGTGGAGGGCCAGGGGGCACCCTGGGGCCTCTACTGCAAGTCCAGGGAGAGAGGAGGACCCCTGGGTAGCTTGCTGGGGTCAGAGGCAACTAGGTGGAGGGTCAGGGGGCTTCGTGGGGCCTCTACTGCAAGTCCAGGGAGAGATGTGGACCCCTGGGTAGCTTGCTGGGGTCGGAAGCCCCTTGGTGGAAGGCCAGGGGGCACCCTAGGGCCTATACTGCAAGTCCAGGGAGAGAGGTGGACCCATGGGTAGCTTACTGGGGTCAGAGGCCCCTAGGTTGAGGGCCAGGGGCACCCTGGGGCCTCTACTGCAAGTCCAGGGAGAGAGGTGGACCCCTGGGTAGCTTGCTGGTGTCTGAGGCAACTAGGTGGAGGGACAGGGGGTACCCTGGGGCCTATACTGCAAGTCCAGGGAGAGAGGTGGACCCCTGGGTAGCTTCCTGAGATCAGAGGCCACTAGGTGGAGGGTCAGGGGGCACCCTGGGGCCTATCCCGCAAGTCCAGGGAGAGAGGTGGACCTCTGGTTAGCTTGCTGGGGTACGAGGCCCCTAGGTGGAGGGCGAGGGGGCACCCTGGGGCCTCTACTGCAAGTCCAGGGAGAGATGTGGACCCCTGGGTAGCTTGCTGGGGTCAGAGGCCTCTAGGTGGAGGGCCAAGGGGCACCCTGGGGCCTATACTGCAAGTCCAGGAAGAGAGGTGGACCCCTGGGTAGCTTGCTGGGGTCTGTAGCCCATAGGTGGAGGGCCAGGGGGTACCCTGGGGCCTATACTGCAAGTCCAGGGAGAGAGGTGGACCCCTGGGTAGCTTCCTAAGGTCAGAGGCCCCTAGGTGGAGGGCCAGGGGACACCATGGGGCCTATCCTGCAAGTCCAGGGAGAGAGGTGGACCCCTGGGTAGCTTGCTGGGGTACGAGGCCCATAGGTGGAGGGCCAGGGGGCACCCTGGGGCCTCTACTGCAAGTCCAGGGAGAGAGGTGGACCCCTGGGTAGCATCCTGGGGTCAGAGTCCCCTAGGTGGAGGGTCAGGAGGTACCCTAGGGCCTCTAATGCGAGTCCAGGGAGAGAGGTGGACCCCTGGGTAGCTTGCTGGGGTCAGAGGCAACTAGGTGGAGGGCCAGGGGGCACCCTAGGGTCTACACTGCAAGTCCAGGGAGAGAGGTGGACCCCTGGGAAGCTTCCTAAGGTCAGAGGCCCCTAGGTGGAGGGCCAGGGGGCACCCTGGGGCCTCTACTGCAAGTCCAGGGAGAGAGGAGGACCCCTGGGTAGCTTGCTGGGGTCAGAGGCAACTAGGTGGAGGGACAGGGGGTACCCTGGGGCCTATACTGCAAGTTCAAGGAGAGAGGTGGATCCCTGAGTAGCTTCCTGAGGTCAAAGGCCCCTAGGTGGAGGGCCAGGGGGCACCCTGGGGCCTATCCTGCAAGTCCAAGGAGAGAGGTGGACCCCTGGGTAGCTTGCTGGGGTACGAGGCCCCTAGTTGGAGGGCCAGGCGGCACCCTGTGGCCTCTACTGCAAGCCCAGGGAGAGAGGTGGACCCCTGGTTAGCTTGCTGGGGTCGGAAGCCCCTTGGTGGAAGGCCAGGGGGCACCCTGGGGCCTATACTGCAGGTCCAGGGAGAGAGGTGGACCCATGGGTAGCTTATTGGGGTCAGAGGCCCCCAGGTGGAGGGCAAGGGGCACCCTGGGGCCTCTACTTCAAGTCCAGGGAGAGAGGTGGACCCCTGGGTAGCATGCAGGGGTCAGAGGCAACTAGGTGGAGGGCCAGGGGACACCCTGGGGCCTATAATGCAAGTCCAGGGAGAAATGTGGACCCCTGGGTAGCTTGCTTGGGTCAGAGGCCCCTAGGTGGAGGTCAAGGGGGCACCCTGGGGCCTCTACTGCAATCCCAGGGAGAGTTGTGGACCCTTGTGTAGCTTGCTGGGGTCAAAGGCCCCTGGGTGGAGGGCCAAGGGGCACCCTGGGGCCTATACTGCAAGTCCAGAGAGAGAGGTGGACCCCTGGGTAGCTTCCTGGGGTCAGAGGCCCCCAGGTGGAGGGCAAGGGGCACCCTGGGGCCTCTACTTCAAGTCCAGGGAGAGAGGTGGACCCCTGGGTAGCATGCAGGGGTCAGAGGCAACTAGGTGGAGGGCCAGGGGACACCCTGGGGCCTATACTGCAAGTCCAGGGAGAGAGGTGGACCCCTGGGTAGCTTGTTGGGGTCAGAAGCCCCTAGGTTTAGTGCCAGGGGGCTTCCTGGGGCCTCAACTGCAAGTCCAAGGAGAAAGGTGGACCCCTGGGTAGCTTCCTGGGGTCAGAGACCCCTAGGTGGAGGGTCAGGAGGTACCCTAGGGCCTCTACTGCAAGTCCAGGGAGAGAGGTGGACCCCTGGATAGCTTGCTGGGGTCAGAGGCAACTAGGTGGAGGGCCAGGGGGCACCCTGGGGCCTCTACTGCAAGGCCAGGGAGAGAGGTGGACCCCTTGGTAGCTTGCTGGGGTTAGAGACCCCTAGCTGGAGGGTCAGGGGGCAACCTGGGGCCTCTACTGCAAGTCTAGGGAGAGAGGTGGACCCATGGGTATCTAGCTGGGGTACGAGGCCCCTAAGTGGAGGGCCAGGGGGCACCCTGGGGCCTCTACTGCAAGTCCAGGGAGAGAGGTGGACCCCTGGGTAGCTTGCTGTGGTACAAAGCCCCTAGGTGGAGGGCCAGGGGGCACCCTGGGGCCTCTACTGCAAGTCCAGGGAGAGAGGTGGATCCCTGGGTAGCTTGCTGGGGTCTGAAGCCCATAGGTGGAGGGTTAGGGGGCACCCTGGGGCCTATCCCGCAAGTCCAGGGAGAGAGGTGGACCTCTGGTTAGCTTGCTGGGGTACGAGGCCCCTAGGTGGAGGGCGAGGGGGCACCCTGGGGCCTCTACTGCAAGTCCAGGGAGAGATGTGGACCCCTGGGTAGCTTGCTGGGGTCAGAGGCCTCTAGGTGGAGGGCCAAGGGGCACCCTGGGGCCTATACTGCAAGTCCAGGAAGAGAGGTGGACCCCTGGGTAGCTTGCTGGGGTCTGTAGCCCATAGGTGGAGGGCCAGGGGGTACCCTGGGGCCTATACTGCAAGTCCAGGGAGAGAGGTGGACCCCTGGGTAGCTTCCTAAGGTCAGAGGCCCCTAGGTGGAGGGCCAGGGGACACCCTGTGGCCTATCCTGCAAGTCCAGGGAGAGAGGTGGACCCCTGGGTAGCTTGCTGGGGTACGAGGCCCATAGGTGGAGGGCCAGGGGGCACCCTTGGGCCTCTACTGCAAGTCCAGGGAGAGAGGTGGACCCCTGGGTAGCATCCTGGGGTCAGAGTCCACTAGGTGGAGGGTCAGGAGGTACCCTAGGGCCTCTAATGCGAGTCCAGGGAGAGAGGTGGACCCCTGGGTAGCTTGCTGGGGTCAGAGGCAACTAGGTGGAGGGCCAGGGGGCACCCTAGGGTCTACACTGCAAGTCCAAGGAGAGAGGTGGACCCCTGGGAAGCTTCCTAAGGTCAGAGGCCCCTAGGTGGAGGGCCAGGGGGCACCCTGGGGCCTATCCTGCAAGTCCAGGGAGAGATGTGGACCCCTGGGTAGCTTGCTAGGGTACGAGGCCCCTAGGTGGAGGGCCAGGGGGCACCCTGGGGCCTCTACTGCAAGTCCAGGGAAAGAGGAGGACCCCTGGGTAGCTTGCTGGGGTCAGAGGCATCTAGGTGGAGGGACAGGGGGTACCCTGGGGCCTATACTGCAAGTCCAAGGAGAGAGGTGGACCCCTGAGTAGCTTCCTGAGGTCAAAGGCCCCTAGGTGGAGGGCCAGGGGGCACCCTGGGGCCTATCCTGCAA
Source organism: Danio rerio (assembly GCF_049306965.1). Lineage (NCBI taxonomy): Eukaryota > Metazoa > Chordata > Actinopteri > Cypriniformes > Danionidae > Danio > Danio rerio. The sequence continues at coordinate 55,676,973 of NC_133182.1, read as the reverse complement.
GTCCAAGGAGAGAGGTGGACCCCTGGGTAGCTTGCTGGGGTACGAGGCTCCTAGTTGGAGGGCCAGGGGGCACCCTGGGGCCTCTACTGCAAGTCCAGGGAGAGAGGTGGACCCCTGGTTAGCTTGCTGGGGTCGGAAGCCCCTTGGTGGAAGGCCAGGGGGCACCCTGGGGCCTATACTGCAAGTCCAGGGAGAGAGGTGGACCCATGGGTAGCTTATTGGGGTCAGAGGCCCCCAGATGGAGGGCAAGGGGCACCCTGGGGCCTCTACTTCAAGTCCAGGGAGAGAGGTGGACCCCTGGGTAGCATGCAGGGGTCAGAGGCAACTAGGTGGAGGGCCAGGGGACACCCTGGGGCCTATACTGCAAGTCCAGAGAGAGAGGTGGACACCTGGGTAGCTTGTTGGGGTCAGAAGCCCCTAGGTTTAGTGCCAGGGGGCTTCCTGGGGCCTCAACTGCAAGTCCAAGGAGAAAAGTGGACCCCTGGGTAGCTTCCTCGGGTCAGAGACCCCTAGGTGGAGGGTCAGGAGGTACCCTAGGGCCTCTACTGCAAGTCCAGGAAGAGAGGTGGACCCCTGGGTAGCTTGCTGGGGTCAGAGGCAACTAGGTGGAGGGCCAGGGGGCACCCTGGGGCCTCTACTGCAAGGCCAGGGAGAGAGGTGGACCCCTTGGTAGCTTGCTGGGGTTAGAGACCCCTAGGTGGAGGGTCAGGGGGCAACCTGGGGCCTCTACTGCAAGTCTAGGGAGAGAGGTGGACCCATGGGTATCTAGCTGGGGTAAGAGGCCCCTAAGTGGAGGGCCAGGGGGCACCCTGGGGCCTCTACTGCAAGTCCAGGGAGAGAGGTGGACCCCTGGGTAGTTTGCTGGGGTCAGAGGCCCCTAGGCGGAGGGACAGGAGGCTTCCTGGGGCCTCTACTGCAAGTCCAGGGAGAAAGGTGGACCCCTGGGTAGCTTGCTGGGGTCAGAGGCCCCTGGGTGGAGGGCCAAGGGGCACCCTGGGGCCTATACTGCAAGTCCAGAGAGAGAGGTGGACCCCTGGGTAGCTTCCTGGGGTCAGAGGCCCCTAGGTGGAGGTCAAGGGGGCACCCTGGGGGCTCTACTGCAAGTCCAGGGAGAGAGGTGGACCCCTGGGTAGCATGCTGGGGTCGGAGGCAACTAGGTGGAGGGCCAGGGGACACCCTGGGGCCTATACTGCAAGTCCAGGGAGAGAGGTGGATCCCTGGGTAGCTTGCTGGGGTCTGAAGCCCATAGGTGGAGGGCCATGGGGTACCCTGGGGCCTATACTGCAAGTCCAGGGAGAGAGGTGGACACCTGGGTAGCTTGTTGGGGTCAGAAGCCCCTAGGTTTAGCGCCAGGGGGCTTCCTTGGGCCTCAACTGCAAGTCCAAGGAGAAAGGTGGACACCTGTGTAACTTGCTGGGGTCAGAGGTCCCTAGGTGGAGGGTCAGGGGGCACCCTGGGGCCTATCCTGCAAGTCCAGGGAGAGAGGTGGACCTCTGGGTAGCTTCTGGGGTATGAGGCCCCTCGGTGGAGGGCGAGGGGGCACCCTGGGGCCTCTACTGCAAGTCCAGGGAGAGAGGTGGACCCCTGGGTAGCTTGCTGTTGTCGTAGGCCCCCAGGTGGAGGGCCAGGGGGCTTCCTGGGGCTTCTACTGCAAGTCTAGGGAGAGAGGTGGACCCCTGGGTAGCTTGCTGGGGTCAGAGGCCCCTAGGTGGACGGCCAGGGGGCTTCGTGGGGCCTCTACTGCAAATCCAGGGAGAGATGTGGACCCCTGGGTAGCTTGCTGGGGTCGGAAGCCCCTTGGTGGAAGGCCAGGGGGCACCCTAGGGCCTATACTGCAAGTCCAGGGAGAGAGGTGGACCCATGGGTAGCTTACTGGGGTCAGAGGCCCCTAGGTTGAGGGCCAGGGGCACCCTGGGGCCTCTACTGCAAGTCCAGGGAGAGAGGTGGACCCCTGGGTAGCTTGCTGGTGTCTGAGGCAACTAGGTGGAGGGACAGGGGGTACCCTGGGGCCTATACTGCAAGTCCAGGGAGAGAGGTGGACCCCTGGGTAGCTTCCTGAGATCAGAGGCCACTAGGTGGAGGGTCAGGGGGCACCCTGGGGCCTATCCCGCAAGTCCAGGGAGAGAGGTGGACCTCTGGTTAGCTTGCTGGGGTACGAGGCCCCTAGGTGGAGGGCGAGGGGGCACCCTGGGGCCTCTACTGCAAGTCCAGGGAGAGATGTGGACCCCTGGGTAGCTTGCTGGGGTCAGAGTCCTCTAGGTGGAGGGCCAAGGGGCACCCTGGGGCCTATACTGCAAGTCCAGGAAGAGAGGTGGACCCCTGGGTAGCTTGCTGGGGTCTGTAGCCCATAGGTGGAGGGCCAGGGGGTACCCTGGGGCCTATACTGCAAGTCCAGGGAGAGAGGTGGACCCCTGGGTAGCTTCCTAAGGTCAGAGGCCCCTAGGTGGAGGGCCAGGGGACACCCTGGGGCCTATCCTGCAAGTCCAGGGAGAGAGGTGGACCCCTGGGTAGCTTGCTGGGGTACGAGGCCCATAGGTGGAGGGCCAGGGGGCACCCTGGGGCCTCTACTGCAAGTCCAGGGAGAGAGGTGGACCCCTGGGTAGCATCCTGGGGTCAGAGTCCCCTAGGTGGAGGGTCAGGGGGTACCCTAGGGCCTCTAATGCGAGTCCTGGGAGAGAGGTGGACCCCTGGGTAGCTTGCTGGGGTCAGAGGCAACTAGGTGGAGGGCCAGGGGGCACCCTAGGGTCTACACTGCAAGTCCAGGAAGAGAAGTGGACCCCTGGGAAGCTTCCAAAGGTCAGAGGCCCCTAGGTGGAGGGCCAGGGGGCACCCTGGGGCCTCTACTGCAAGTCCAGGGAGAGAGGAGGACCCCTGGGTAGCTTGCTGGGGTCAGAGGCAACTAGGTGGAGGGACAGGGGGTACCCTGGGGCCTATACTGCAAGTTCAAGGAGAGAGGTGGATCCCTGAGTAGCTTCCTGAGGTCAAAGGCCCCTAGGTGGAGGGCCAGGGGGCACCCTGGGGCCTATCCTGCAAGTCCAAGGAGAGAGGTGGACCCCTGGGTAGCTTGCTGGGGTACGAGGCCCCTAGTTGGAGGGCCAGGCGGCACCCTGTGGCCTCTACTGCAAGCCCAGGGAGAGAGGTGGACCCCTGGTTAGCTTGCTGGGGTCGGAAGCCCCTTGGTGGAAGGCCAGGGGGCACCCTGGGGCCTATACTGCAAGTCCAGGGAGAGAGGTGGACCCATGGGTAGCTTATTGGGGTCAGAGGCCCCCAGGTGGAGGGCAAGGGGCACCCTGGGGTCTCTACTTCAAGTCCAGGGAGAGAGGTGGACCCCTGGGTAGCATGCAGGGGTCAGAGGCAACTAGGTGGAGGGCCAGGGGACACCCTGGGGCCTATACTGCAAGTCCAGGGAGAAAGGTGGACCCCTGGGTAGCTTGCTTGGGTCAGAGGCCCCTAGGTGGAGGTCAAGGGGGCACCCTGGGGCCTCTACTTCAAGTCCAGGGAGAGAGGTGGACCCCTGGGTAGCATGCAGGGGTCAGAGGCAACTAGGTGGAGGGCCAGGGGACACCCTGGGGCCTATACTGCAAGTCCAGGGAGAAAGGTGGACCCCTGGGTAGCTTGCTTGGGTCAGAGGCCCCTAGGTGGAGGTCAAGGGGGCACCCTGGGGCCTCTACTGCAATCCCAGGGAGAGTTGTGGACCCTTGTGTAGCTTGCTGGGGTCAAAGGCCCCTGGGTGGAGGGCCAAGGGGCACCCTGGGGCCTATACTGCAAGTCCAGAGAGAGAGGTGGACCCCTGGGTAGCTTCCTGGGGTCAAAGGCCCCCAGGTGGAGGGCAAGGGGCACCCTGGGGCCTCTACTTCAAGTCCAGGGAGAGAGTTGGACCCCTGGGTAGCATGCAGGGGTTAGAGGCAACTAGGTGGAGGGCCAGGGGACACCCTGGGGCCTATACTGCAAGTCCAGGGAGAGAGGTGGACACCTGGGTAGCTTGTTGGGGTCAGAAGCCCCTAGGTTTAGTGCCAGGGGGCTTCCTGGGGCCTCAACTGCAAGTCCAAGGAGAAAAGTGGACCCCTGGGTAGCTTCCTGGGGTCAAAGACCCCTAGGTGGAGGGTCAGGAGGTACCCTAGGGCCTCTACTGCAAGTCCAGGGAGAGAGGTGGACCCCTGGATAGCTTGCTGGGGTCAGAGGCAACTAGGTGGAGGGCCAGGGGGCACCCTGGGGCCTCTACTGCAAAACCAGGGAGAGAGGTGGACCCCTTGGTAGCTTGCTGGGGTTAGAGACCCCTAGCTGGAGAGTCAGGGGGCAACCTGGGGCCTCTACTGCAAAGTCTAGGGAGAGAGGTGGACCCATGGGTATCTAGCTGGGGTACGAGGCCCCTAAGTGGAGGGCCAGGGGGCACCCTGGGGCCTCTACTGCAAGTCCAGGGAGAGAGTTGGACCCCTGGGTAGTTTGCTGGGGTCAGAGGCAACTAGGTGGAGGGACAGGGGGTACCCTGGGGCCTCTACTGCAAGTCCAAGGAGAGAGGTGGACCCCTGAGTAGCTTGCTGGGGTTAGAGGCCCCTGGGTGGAGGGCCAGGGGGCACCCTGGGGCCTAACCTGCAGGTCCAAGGAGAGAGGTGGACCCCTGGGTAGCTTGCTGGGGTACGAGGCCCCTAGTTGGAGGGCCAGGCGGCACCCTGTGGCCTCTACTGCAAGCCCAGGGAGAGAGGTGGACCCCTGGTTAGCTTGCTGGGGTCGGAAGCCCCTTGGTGGAAGGCCAGGGGGCACCCTGGGGCCTATACTGCAAGTCCAGGGAGAGAGGTGGACCCATGGGTAGCTTATTGGGGTCAGAGGCCCCCAGGTGGAGGGCAAGGGGCACCCTGGGGCCTCTACTTCAAGTCAAGGGAGAGAGGTGGACCCCTGGGTAGCATGCAGGGGTCAGAGGCAACTAGTTGGAGGGGCCAGGGGACACCCTGGGGCCTATACTGCAAGTCCAGGGAGAAAGGTGGACCCCTGGGTAGCTTGCTTGGGTCAGAGGCCCCTAGGTGGAGGTCAAGGCGGCACCCTGGGGCCTCTACTGCAATCCCAGGGAGAGTTGTGGACCCTTGTGTAGCTTGCTGGGGTCAAAGGCCCCTGGGTGGAGGGCCAAGGGGCACCCTGGGGCCTATACTGCAAGTCCAGAGAGAGAGAGGTGGACCCCTGGGTAGCTTCCTGGGGTCAGAGGCCCCCAGGTGGAGGGCAAGGGGACACCCTGGGGCCTATACTGCAAGTCCAGGGAGAGAGGTGGACACCTGGGTAGTTTGTTGGGGTCAGAAGCCCCTAGGTTTAGTGCCAGGGGGCTTCCTGGGGCCTCAACTGCAAGTCCAAGGAGAAAGGTGGACCCCTGGGTAGCTTCCTGGGGTCAGAGACCCCTAGGTGGAGGGTCAGGAGGTACCCTAGGGCCTCTACTGCAAGTCCAGGGAGAGAGGTGGACCCCTGGGTAGCTTGCTGGGGTCAGAGGCAACTAGGTGGAGGGCCAGGGGCACCCTGGGGCCTCTACTGCAAGGCCAGGGAGAGAGGTGGACCCCTTGGTAGCTTGCTGGGGTTAGAGACCCCTAGCTGGAGGGTCAGGGGGCAACCTGGGGCCTCTACTGCAAGTCTAGGGAGAGAGGTGGACCCATGGGTATCTAGCTGGGGTACGAGGCCCCTAAGTGGAGGGCCAGGGGGCAGCCTGGGGCCTCTACTGCAAGTCCAGGGAGAGAGGTGGACCCCTGGGTAGTTTGCTGGGGTCAGAGGCCCCTAGGCGGAGGGACAGGAGGCTTCCTGGGGCCTCTACTGCAAGTCCAGGGAGAAAGGTGGACCCCTGGGTAGCTTGCTGGGGTCAGAGGCCCCTGGGTGGAGGGCCAAGGGGCACCCTGGGGCCTAAAATGTAAGTCCAGAGAGAGAGGTGGACCCCTGGGTAGCTTCCTGGGGTCAGAGGCCCCTAGGTGGAGGTCAAGGGGGCACCCTGGGGGCTCTACTGCAAGTCCAGGGAGAGAGGTAGACCCCTGGGTAGCATGCTGGGGTCAGAGGCCCCTAGGTGGAGGTCAAGGGGGCACCCTGTGGGCTCTACTGCAAGTCCAGGGAGAGAGGTGGACCCCTGGGTAGCTTGTTGGGGTCAGAAGCCCCTAGGTTTAGTGCCAGGGGGCTTCCTGGGGCGTCAACTGCAAGTCCAAGGAGAAAGGTGGACACCTGTGTAACTTGCTGGGGTCAGAGGCCTCTAGGTGGAGGGTCAGGGGGCACCCTGGGGCCTATCCTGCAAGTCCAGGGAGAGAGGTGGACCTCTGGGTAGCTTCTGGGGTATGAGGCCCCTCGGTGGAGGGCGAGGGGGCACCCTGGGGCCTCTACTGCAAGTCCAGGGAGAGAGTTGGACCCCTGGGTAGCTTGCTGTTGTCGTAGGCCCCCAGGTGGAGGGCCAGGGGGCTTCCTGGGGCTTCTACTGCAAGTCTAGGGAGAGAGGTGGACCCCTGGGTAGCTTGCTGGGGTCAGAGGCCCCTAGGTGGACGGCCAGGGGGCTTCGTGGGGCCTCTACTGCAAATCCAGGGAGAGATGTGGACCCCTGGGTAGCTTGCTGGGGTCGGAAGCCCCTTGGTGGAAGGCCAGGGGGCACCCTAGGGCCTATACTGCAAGTCCAGGGAGAGAGGTGGACCCATGGGTAGCTTACTGGGGTCAGAGGCCCCTAGGTTGAGGGCCAGGGGCACCCTGGGGCCTCTACTGCAAGTCCAGGGAGAGAGGTGGACCCCTGGGTAGCTTGCTGGTGTCTGAGGCAACTAGGTGGAGGGACAGGGGGTACCCTGGGGCCTATACTGCAAGTCCAGGGAGAGAGGTGGACCCCTGGGTAGCTTCCTGAGATCAGAGGCCACTAGGTGGAGGGTCAGGGGGCACCCTGGGGCCTATCCCGCAAGTCCAGGGAGAGAGGTGGACCTCTGGTTAGCTTGCTGGGGTACGAGGCCCCTAGGTGGATGGCGAGGGGGCACCCTGGGGCCTCTACTGCAAGTCCAGGGAGAGATGTGGACCCCTGGGTAGCTTGCTGGGGTCAGAGGCCTCTAGGTGGAGGGCCAAGGGGCACCCTGGGGCCTATACTGCAAGTCCAGGAAGAGAGGTGGACCCCTGGGTAGCTTGCTGGGGTCTGTAGCCCATAGGTGGAGGGCCAGGGGGTACCCTGGGGCCTATACTGCAAGTCCAGGGAGAGAGGTGGACCCCTGGGTAGCTTCCTAAGGTCAGAGGCCCCTAGGTGGAAGGCCAGGGGACACCCTGGGGCCTATCCTGCAAGTCCAGGGAGAGAGGTGGACCCCTGGGTAGCTTGCTGGGGTACGAGGCCCATAGGTGGAGGGCCAGGGGGCACCCTGGGGCCTCTACTGCAAGTCCAGGGAGAGAGGTGGACCCCTGGGTAGCATCCTGGGGTCAGAGTCCCCTAGGTGGAGGGTCAGGAGGTACCCTAGGGCATCTAATGCGAGTCCAGGGAGAGAGGTGGACCCCTGGGTAGCTTGCTGGGGTCAGAGGCAACTAGGTGGAGGGCCAGGGGGCACCCTAGGGTCTACACTGCAAGTCCAGGGAGAGAGGTGGACCCCTGGGAAGCTTCCTAAGGTCAGAGGCCCCTAGGTGGAGGGCCAGGGGGCACCCTGGGGCCTCTACTGCAAGTCCAGGGAGAGAGGAGGACCCCTGGGTAGCTTGCTGGGGTCAGAGGCAACTAGGTGGAGGGACAGGGGGTACCCTGGGGCCTATACTGCAAGTTCAAGGAGAGAGGTGGATCCCTGAGTAGCTTCCTGAGGTCAAAGGCCCCTAGGTGGAGGGCCAGGGGGCACCCTGGGGCCTATCCTGCAAGTCCAAGGAGAGAGGTGGACCCCTGGGTAGCTTGCTGGGGTACGAGGCCCCTAGTTGGAGGGCCAGGCGGCACCCTGTGGCCTCTACTGCAAGCCCAGGGAGAGAGGTGGACCCCTGGTTAGCTTGCTGGGGTCGGAAGCCCCTTGGTGGAAGGCCAGGGGGCACCCTGGGGCCTATACTGCAAGTCCAGGGAGAGAGGTGGACCCATGGGTAGCTTGTTGGGGTCAGAGGCCCCCAGGTGGAGGGCAAGGGGCACCCTGGGGCCTCTACTTTAAGTCCAGGGAGAGAGGTGGACCCCTGGGTAGCATGCAGGGGTCAGAGGCAACTAGGTGGAGGGCCAGGGGACACCCTGGGGCCTATACTGCAAGTCCAGGGAGAAAGGTGGACCCCTGGGTAGCTTGCTTGGGTCAGAGGCCCCTAGGTGGAGGTCAAGGGGGCACCCTGGGGCCTCTACTGCAATCCCAGGGAGAGTTGTGGACCCTTGTGTAGCTTGCTGGGGTCAACGGCCCCTGGGTGGAGGGCCAAGGGGCACCCTGGGGCCTATACTGCAAGTCCAGAGAGAGAGGTGGACCCCTGGGTAGCTTCCTGGGGTCAGAGGCCCCCAGGTGGAGGGCAAGGGGCACCCTGGGGCCTCTACTTCAAGTCCAGGGAGAGAGGTGGACCCCTGGGTAGCATGCAGGGGTCAGAGTCAACTAGGTGGAGGGCCAGGGGACACCCTGGGGCCTATACTGCAAGTCCAGGGAGAGAGGTGGACACCTGGGTAGCTTGTTGGGGTCAGAAGCCCCTAGGTTTAGTGCCAGGGGGCTTCCTGGGGCCTCAACTACAAGTCCAAGGAGAAAGGTGGACCCCTGGGTAGCTTCCTGGGGTCAGAGACCCCTAGGTGGAGGGTCAGGAGGTACCCTAGGGCCTCTACTGCAAGTCCAGGGAGAGAGGTGGACCCCTGGATAGCTTGCTGGGGTCAGAGGCAACTAGGTGGAGGGCCAGGGGGCACCCTGGGGCCTCTACTGCAAGGCCAGGGAGAGAGGTGGACCCCTTGGTAGCTTGCTGGGGTTAGAGACCCCTAGCTGGAGGGTCAGGGGGCAACCTAGGGCCTCTACTGCAAGTCTAGGGAGAGAGGTGGACCCATGGGTATCTAGCTGGGGTACGAGGCCCCCAAGTGGAGGGCCAGGGGGCACCCTGGGGCCTCTACTGCAAGTCCAGGGAGAGAGTTGGACCCCTGGGTAGTTTGCTGGGGTCAGAGGCAACTAGGTGGAGGGACAGGGGGTACCCTGGGGCCTCTACTGCAAGTCCAAGGAGAGAGGTGGACCCCTGAGTAGCTTGCTGGGGTCAGAGGCCCCTGGGTGGAGGGCCAGGGGGCACCCTGGGGCCTATCCTGCAAGTCCAAGGAGAGAGGTGGACCCCTGGGTAGCTTGCTGGGGTACGAGGCCCCTAGTTGGAGGGCCAGGCGGCACCCTGTGGCCTCTACTGCAAGCCCAGGGAGAGAGGTGGACCCCTGGTTAGCTTGCTGGGGTCGGAAGCCCCTTGGTGGAAGGCCAGGGGGCACCCTGGGGCCTATACTGCAAGTCCAGGGAGAGAGGTGGACCCATGGGTAGCTTATTGGGGTCAGAGGCCCCCAGGTGGAGGGCAAGGGGCACCCTGGGGCCTCTACTTCAAGTCCAGGGAGAGAGGTGGACCCCTGGGTAGCATGCAGGGGTCAGAGGCAACTAGGTGGAGGGCCAGGGGACACCCTGGGGCCTATACTGCAAGTCCAGGGAGAAAGGTGGACCCCTGGGTAGCTTGCTTGGGTCAGAGGCCCCTAGGTGGAGGTCAAGGGGGCACCCTGGGGCCTCTACTGCAATCCCAGGGAGAGTTGTGGACCCCTGGGTAGCTTGCTGGGGTCAGAGGCAACTAGGTGGAGGGCCAGGGGGCACCCTGGGGCCTCTACTGCAAGGCCAGGGAGAGAGGTGGACCCCTTGGTAGCTTGCTGGGGTTAGAGACCCCTAGCTGGAGGGTCAGGGGGCAACCTGGGGCCTCTACTGCAAGTCTAGGGAGAGAGGTGGACCCATAGGTATCTAGCTGGGGTACGAGGCCCCTAGGTGGAGGTCAAGGGGGCACCCTGGAGCCTCTACTGCAAGTCCAGGGAGAGAGGAAGACCCCTGGGTAGCATGCTGGGGTCGGAGGCAACTAGGTGGAGGGCTAGGGGACACCCTGGGGCCTATACTGCAAGTCCAGGGAGAGAGGTGGACACCTGGGTAGATTGTTGGGGTCAGAAGCCCCTAGGTTTAGTGCCAGGGGGCTTCCTGGGGCGTCAACTGCAAGTCCAAGGAGAAAGGTGGACACCTGTGTAACTTGCTGGGGTCAGAGGCCTCTAGGTGGAGGGTCAGGGGGCACCCTGGGGCCTATCCTGCAAGTCCAGGGAGAGAGGTGGACCTCTGGGTAGCTTCTGGGGTATGATGCCCCTCGGTGGAGGGCGAGGGGGCACCCTGGGGCCTCTACTGCAAGTCCAGGGAGAGAGGTGGACCCCTGGGTAGCTTGCTGTTGTCGTAGGCCCCCAGGTGGAGGGCCAGGGGGCTTCCTGGGGCTTCTACTGCAAGTCTAGGGAGAGAGGTGGACCCCTGGGTAGCTTGCTGGGGTCAGAGGCCCCTAGGTGGACGGCCAGGGGGCTTCGTGGGGCCTCTACTGCAAATCCAGGGAGAGATGTGGACCCCTGGGTAGCTTGCTGGGGTCGGAAGCCCCTTGGTGGAAGGCCAGGGGGCACCCTAGGGCCTATACTGCAAGTCCAGGGAGAGAGGTGGACCCATGGGTAGCTTACTGGGGTCAGAGGCCCCTGGGTGGAGGGCCAGGGGGCACCCTGGGGCCTATCCTGCAAGTCCAAGGAGAGAGGTGGACCCCTGGGTAGCTTCCTGGGGTCAGAGGCCCCCTGGTGGAGGGCAAGGGGCACCCTGGGGCCTCTACTTCAAGTCCAGGGAGAGAGGTGGACCCCTGGGTAGCATGCAGGGGTCAGAGGCAACTAGGTGGAGGGCCAGGGGACACCCTGGGGCCTATACTGCAAGTCCAGGGAGAGAGGTGGACACCTGGGTAGCTTGTTGGGGTCAGAAGCCCCTAGGTTTAGTGCCAGGGGGCTTCCTGGGGCCTCAACTGCAAGTCCAAGGAGAAAGGTGGACCCCTGGGTAGCTTCCTGGGGTCAGAGACCCCTAGGTGGAGGGTCAGGAGGTACCCTAGGGCCTCTACTGCAAGTCCAGGGAGAGAGGTGGACCCCTGGGTAGCTTGCTGGGGTCAGAGGCAACTAGGTGGAGGGCCAGGGGGCACCCTGGGGCCTCTACTGCAAGGCCAGGGAGAGAGGTGGACCCCTTGGTAGCTTGCTGGGGTTAGAGACCCCTAGCTGGAGGGTCAGGGGGCAACCTGGGGCCTCTACTGCAAGTCTAGGGAGAGAGGTGGACCCATGGGTATCTAGCTGGGGTACGAGGCCCCTAAGTGGAGGGCCAGGGGGCACCCTGGGGCCTCTACTGCAAGTCCAGGGAGAGAGGTGGACCCCTGGGTAGTTTGCTGGGGTCAGAGGCCCCTAGGCGGAGGGACAGGAGGCTTCCTGGGGCCTCTACTGCAAGTCCAGGGAGAAAGGTGGACCCCTGGGTAGCTTGCTGGGGTCAGAGGCCCCTGGGTGGAGGGCCAAGGGGCACCCTGGGGCCTATACTGTAAGTCCAGAGAGAGAGGTGGACCCCTGGGTAGCTTCCTGGGGTCAGAGGCCCCTAGGTGGAGGTCAAGGGGGCACCCTGGGGGCTCTACTGCAAGTCCAGGGAGAGAGGTAGACCCCTGGGTAGCATGCTGGGGTCGGAGGCAACTAGGTGGAGGAATAGGGGACACCCTGGGGCCTATACTGCAAGTCCAGGGAGAGAGGTGGACACCTGGGTAGCTTGTTGGGGTCAGAAGCCCCTAGGTTTAGTGCCAGGGGGCTTCCTGGGGCGTCATCTGCAAGTCCAAGGAGAAAGGTGGACACCTGTGTAACTTGCTGGGGTCAGAGGCCCCTAGGTGGAGGGTCAGGGGGCACCCTGGGGCCTATCCTGCAAGTCCAGGGAGAGAGGTGGACCTCTGGGTAGCTTCTGGGGTACGAGGCCCCTAGGTGGAGGGCGAGGGGGCACCCTGGGGCCTCTACTGCAAGTCCAGGGAGAGAGGTGGACCCCTGGGTAGCTTGCTGTTGTCATAGGCCCCCAGGTGGAGGGCCAAGGGGCTTCCTTGGGCTTCTACTGCAAGTCTAGGGAGAGAGGTGGACCCCTGGGTAGCTTGCTGGGGTCAGAGGCCCCTAGGTGGACGGCCTGGGGGCTTCGTGGGGCCTCTACTGCAAGTCCAGGGAGAGAGGTGGACCCCTGGGTAGCTTGCTGGGGTCGGAAGCCCGTTGGTGGAAGGCCAGGGGGCACCCTAGGGCCTATACTGCAAGTCCAGGAAGAGAGGTGGACCCATGGGTAGCTTACTGGTGTCAGAGGCCCCTAGGTGGAGGGCCAGGGGCACCCTGGGGCCTCTACTGCAAGTCCAGGGAGAGAGGTGGACCCCTGGGTAGCTTGCTGGTGTCAGCGGCAACTAGGTGGAGGGACAGGGGGTACCCTGGGGCCTATACTGCAAGTCCAGGGAGAGAGGTGGACGCCTGGGTAGCTTCCTGAGATCAGAGGCCACTAGGTGGAAGGCCAGGGGGCACCCTGGCGCCTATCCTGCAAGTCCAGGGAGAGAGGTGGACCCCTGGGTAGCTTGCTGTGGTACAAAGCCCCTAGGTGGAGGGCCAGGGGGCACCCTGGGGCCTCTACTGCAAGTCCAGGGAGAGAGGTGGACCCCTGGGTAGCTTGCTGGGGTCAGAGGCCTCTAGGTGGAGGGCCAGGGGGCACCCTGGGGCCTCTACTGCAAGTAAAGGGAGAGAGGTGGATCCCTGGGTAGCTTGCTGGGGTCTGAAGCCCATAGGTGGAGGGCCATGGGGTACCCTGGGGCCTATACTGCAAGTCCAGGGAGAAAGGTGGACCCTTGGGTAGCTTCCTAAGGTTAGAGGCCCCTAGGTGGAGGGCCAGGGGGCACCCTGGGGCCTATCCTGCAAGTCTAGGGAGAGAGGTGGACCCCTGGGTAGCTTGCTGGGGTACAAGGCCCCTAGGTGGAGAGCCAGGGGGCACCCTGGGGCCTCTACTGCAAGGCCAGGGAGAGAGGTGGACCCCTTGGTAGCTTGCTGGGGTTAGGGACCCCTAGGTGGAGGGCCAGGGGGCACCCTGGGGCCTCTACTGCAAGTCTAGGGAGAGAGGTGGACCCATGGGTAGCTAGCTGGTGTAAGAGGCCCCTAAGTGGAGGGCCAGGGGGCACCCTGGGGCCTCTACTGCAAGTCCAGGGAGAAAGGTGGACCCCTGGGTAGTTTGCTGGGGTCAGAGGCCCCTAGGTGAAGGGACAGGAGGCTTCCTGGGGCCTCTACTGCAAGTCCAGGGAGAAAGGTGAACCCCTCGGTAGCTTGCTTGGGTCAGAGGCCTCCAGGTGGAGGTCAAGGGGGCACCCTGGGGCCTCTACTGCAATCCCAGGGAGAGTTGTGGACCCTTGTGTAGCTTGCTGGGGTAAGAGGCCCCTGGGTGGAGGGCCAAGGGGCACCTGGGGCCTATACTGCAAGTCCAGAGAGAGAGGTGGACCCCTGGGTAGCTTCCTGGGGTCAGAGGCCCCTAGGTGGAGGGCAAGGGGGCACCCTGGGGCCTCTACTGCAAGTCCAGGGAGAGAGGTGGACCCCTGGGTAGCATGCTGGGGTCGGAGGCAACTAGGTGGAGGGCCAGGGGACACCCTGGGGCCTAAACTGCAAGTCCAGGGAGAGAGGTGGACACCTGGGTAGCTTGTTGGGGTCAGAAGCCCCTAGGTTTAGTGCCAAGGGGCTTCCTGGGGCCTCAACTGCAAGTCCCAGGAGAAAGGTGGACCCCTGTGTAGCTTGCTGGGGTCAGAGGCCCCTAGGTGGAGTGTCAGGGGGCACCCTGGGGCCTATCCCGCAAATCCAGGGAGAGAGGTGGACCTCTGGGTAGCTTGCTGGGGTACGAGGCCCCTAGGTGGAGGGCGAGGGGGCACCCTGGGGCCTCTACTGCAAGTCCAGGGAGAGATTTGGACCCCTGGGTAGCTTGCTGGGGTCAGAGGCCTCTAGGTGGAAGGCCAAGGGGCACCCTGGGGCCTATACTGCAAGTCCAGGAAGAGAGGTGGACCCCTGGGTAGCTTGCTGGGGTCTGTAGCCCATAGGTGGAGGGCCAGGGGGTACCCTGGGGCCTATACTGCAAGTCCAGGGAGAGAGGTGGACCCATGGGTAGCTTCTTAAGGTCAGAGGCCCCTAGGTGGAGGGCCAGGGGGCACCCTGGGGCCTATCCTGCAAGTCCAGGGAGAGAGGTGCACCCCTGGGTAGCTTGCTGGGGTACGAGGCCCCTAGGTGGAGGGCCAGGGGGCACCCTGGGGCCTCTACTGCAAGTCCAGGGAGAGAGGTGGACCCCTGGGTAGCTTGCTGGGGTACGAGGCCCATAGGTGGAGGGCCAGGGGGCACCCTGGGGCCTCTACTGCACGTCCAGGGAGAGAGGTGGACCCCTGGGTAGCATCCTGGGGTCAGAGTCCCCTAGGTGGAGGGTCAGGAGGTACCCTAGGGCCTCTAATGCGAGTCCAGGGAGAGAGGTGGACCCCTGGGTAGCTTGCTGGGGTCAGAGGCAACTAGGTGGAGGGCCAGGGGGCACCCTACGGTCTACACTGCAAGTCCAGGGAGAGAGGTGGACCCCTGGGAAGCTTCCTAAGGTCAGAGGCCCCTAGGTGGAGGGCCAGGGGGCACCCTGGGGCCTATCCTGCAAGTCCAGGGAGATATGTGGACCCCTGGGTAGCTTGCTAGGGTACGAGGCCCCTAGGTGGAGGGCCAGGGGGCACCCTGGGGCCTCTACTGCAAGTCCAGGGAGAGAGGAGGACCCCTGGGTAGCTTGCTGGGGTCAGAGGCAACTAGGTGGAGGGACAGGGGGTACCCTGGGGCCTATACTGCAAGTCCAAGGAGAGAGGTGGACCCCTGAGTAGCTTCCTGAGGTCAAAGGCCCCTAGTTGGAGGGCCAGGGGGCACCCTGGGGCCTATCCTGCAAGTCCAAGGAGAGAGGTGGACCCCTGGGTAGCTTGCTGGGGTACGAGGCCCCTAGTTGGAGGGCCAGGCGGCACCCTGTGGCCTCTACTGCAAGCCCAGGGAGAGAGGTGGACCCCTGGTTAGCTTGCTGGGGTCGGAAGCCCCTTGGTGAAAGGCCAGGGGGCACCCTGGGGCCTATACTGCAAGTCCAGGGAGACAGGTGGACTCAGGGGTAGCTTATTGGGGTCAGAGGCCCCCAGGTGGAGGGCAAGGGGCACCCTGGGGCCTCTACTTCAAGTCCAGGGAGAGAGGTGGACCCCTGGGTAGCATGCAGGGGTCAGAGGCAACTAGGTGGAGGGCCAGGGGACACCCTGGGGCCTATACTGCAAGTCCAGGGAGAAAGGTGGACCCCTGGGTAGCTTGCTTGGGTCAGAGGCCCCTAGGTGGAGGTCAAGGGGGCACCCTGGGGCCTCTACTGCAATCCCAGGGAGAGTTGTGGACCCTTTTGTAGCTTGCTGGGGTCAAAGGCCCCTGGGTGGAGGGCCAAGGGGCACCCTGGGGCCTATACTGCAAGTCCAGAGAGAGAGGTGGACCCCTGGGTAGCTTCCTGGGGTCAGAGGCCCCCAGGTGGAGGGCAAGGGGCACCCTGGGGCCTCTACTTCAAGTCCAGGGAGAGAGGTGGACCCCTGGGTAGCATGCAGGGGTCAGAGGCAACTAGGTGGAGGGCCAGGGGACACCCTGGGGCCTATACTGCAAGTCCAGGGAGAGAGGTGGACACCTGGGTAGCTTGTTGGGGTCAGAAGCCCCTAGGTTTAGTGCCAGGGGGCTTCCTGGGGCCTCAACTGCAAGTCCAAGGAGAAAGGTGGACCCCTGGGTAGCTTCCTGGGGTCAGAGACCCCTAGGTGGAGGGTCAGGAGGTACCCTAGGGCCTCTACTGCAAGTCCAGGGAGAGAGGTGGACCCCTGGGTAGCTTGCTGGGGTCAGAGGCAACTATGTGGAGGGCCAGGGGGCACCCTGGGGCCTCTACTGCAAGGCCAGGGAGAGAGGTGGACCCCTTGGTAGCTTGCTGGGGTTAGAGACCCCTAGCTGGAGGGTCAGGGGGCAACCTGGGGCCTCTACTGCAAGTCTAGGGAGAGAGGTGGACCCATGGGTATCTAGCTGGGGTACGAGGCCCCTAAGTGGAGGGCCAGGGGGCACCCTGGGGCCTCTACTGCAAGTCCAGGGAGAGAGGTGGACCCCTGGGTAGTTTGCTGGGGTCAGAGGCCCCTAGGCGGAGGGACAGGAGGCTTCCTGGGGCCTCTACTGCAAGTCCAGGGAGAAAGGTGGACCCCTGGGTAGCTTGCTGGGGTCAGAGGCCCCTGGGTGGAGGGCCAAGGGGCACCCTGGGGCCTATACTGTAAGTCCAGAGAGAGAGGTGGACCCCTGGGTAGCTTCCTGGGGTCAAAGGCCCCTAGGTGGAGGTCAAGGGGGCACCCTGGGGGCTCTACTGCAAGTCCAGGGAGAGAGGTAGACCCCTGGGTAGCATGCTGGGGTCGGAGGCAACTAGGTGGAGGGCCAGGGGACACCCTGGGGCCTATACTGCAAGTCCAGGGAGAGAGGTGGACACCTGGGTAGCTTGTTGGGGTCAGAAGCCCCTAGGTTTAGTGCCAGGGGGCTTCCTGGGGCGTCAACTGCAAGTCCAAGGAGAAAGGTGGACACCTGTGTAACTTGCTGGGGTCAGAGGCCCCTCGGTGGAGGGTCAGGGGGCACCCTGGGGCCTATCCTGCAAGTCCAGGGAGAGAGGTGGACCTCTGGATAGCTTCTTGGGTATGAGGCCCCTAGGTGGAGGGCGAGGGGGCACCCTGGGGCCTCTACTGCAAGTCCAGGGAGAGAGGTGGACCCCTGGGTAGCTTGCTGTTGTCATAGGCCCCCAGGTGGAGGGCCAAGGGGCTTCCTGGGGCTTCTACTGCAAGTCTAGGGAGAGAGGTGGACCCCTGGGTAGCTTGCTGGGGTCAGAGGCCCCTAGGTGGACGGCCTGGGGGCTTCGTGGGGCCTCAACTGCAAGTCCAGGGAGAGAGGTAGACCCCTGGGTAGCTTGCTGGGGTCGGAAGCCCCTTGGTGGAAGGCCAGGGGGCACCCTAGGGCCTATACTGCAAGTCCATGGAGAGAGGTGGACCCATGGGTAGCTTACTGGGGTCAGAGGCCCCTAGGTGGAGGGCCAGGGGCACCCTGGGGCCTCTACTGCAAGTCCAGGGAGAGAGGTGGACCCCTGGGTAGCTTGCTGGTGTCAGCGGCAACTAGGTGGAGGGACAGGGGGTACCCTGGGGCCTATACTGCAAGTCCAGGGAAAGAGGTGGACCCCTGGGTAGCTTCCTGAGATCAGAGGCCACTAGGTGGAAGGCCAGGGGGCACCCTGGGGCCTATCCTGCAAGTCCAGGGAGAGAGGTGGACCCCTGGGTAGCTTGCTGTGGTACAAAGCCCCTAGGTGGAGGGCCAGGGGGCACCCTGGGGCCTCTACTGCAAGTCCAGGGAGAGAGGTGGACCCCTGGGTAGCTTGCTGGGGTTAGAGGCCTCTAGGTGGAGGGCCAGGGGGCACCCTGGGGCCTCTACTGCAAGTCCAGGGAGAGAGGTGGATCCCTGGGTAGCTTGCTGGGGTCTGAAGCCCATAGGTGGAGGGCCAAGGGGTACCCTGGGGCCTATACTGCAAGTCCAGGGAGAGAGGTGGACACCTGGGTAGCTTGTTGGGGTCAGAAGCCCCTAGGTTTAGTGCCAAGGGGCTTCCTGGGGCCTCAACTGCAAGTCCCAGGAGAAAGGTGGACCCCTGTGTAGCTTGCTGGGGTCAGAGGCCCCTAGGTGGAGTGTCAGGGGGCACCCTGGGGCCTATCCCGCAAGTCCAGGGAGAGAGGTGGACCTCTGGGTAGCTTGCTGGGGTACGAGGCCCCTAGGTAGAGGGCGAGGGGGCACCCTGGGGCCTCTACTGCAAGTCCAGGGAGAGATTTGGACCCCTGGGTAGCTTGCTGGGGTCAGAGGCCTCTAGGTGGAGGGCCAAGGGGCACCCTGGGGCCTATACTGCAAGTCCAGGAAGAGAGGTGGACCCCTGGGTAGCTTGCTGGGGTCTGTAGCCCATAGGTGGAGGGCCAGGGGGTACCCTGGGGCCTATACTGCAAGTCCAGGGAGAGAGGTGGACCCATGGGTAGCTTCCTAAGGTCAGAGGACCCTAGGTGGAGTGCCAGGGGGCACCCTGGGGCCTATCCTGCAAGTCCAGGGAGAGAGGTGCACCCCTGGGTAGCTTGCTGGGGTATGAGGCCCCTAGGTGGAGGGCCAGGGGGCACCCTGGGGCCTCTACTGCAAGTCCAGGGAGAGAGGTGGACCCCTGGGTAGCTTCCTGGGGTCAGAGTCCCCTAGGTGGAGGGTCAGGAGGTACCCTAGGGCCTCTACTGCGAGTCCAGGAAGAGAAGTGGACCCCTGGGTAGCTTGCTGGGGTCAGAGGCAACTATGTGGAGGGCCAGGGGGCAACCTAGGGTCTACACTGCAAGTCCAGGGAGAGAGGTGGACCCCTGGGAAGCTTCCTAAGGTCAGAGGCCTCTAGGTGGAGGGCCAGGGGGCACCCTGGGGCCTATCCTGCAAGTCCAGGGAGAGATGTGGACCCCTGGGTAGCTTGCTAGGGTACGAGGCCCCTAGGTGGACGGCCAGGGGGCACCCTGGGGCCTCTACTGCAAGTCCAGGGAGAGAGGAGGACCCCTGGGTAGCTTGCTGGGGTCAGAGGCAACTAGGTGGAGGGACAGGGGGTACCCTGGGGCCTATACTGCAAGTCCAAGGAGAGAGGTGGACCCCTGAGTAGCTTCCTGAGGTCAAAGGCCCCTAGGTGGAGGGCAAGGGGGCACCCTGGGGCCTATCCTGCGAGTCCAAGGAGAGAGGTGGACCCCTGGGTAGCTTGCTGGGGTAAGAGGCCCCTAGTTGGAGGGCCAGGGGGCACCCTGGGGCCTCTACTGCAAGCCCAGGGAGAGAGGTGGACCCCTGGTAAACTTGCTGGGGTCGGAAGCCCCTTGGTGGAAGGCCAGGGGGCACCCTGGGGCCTCTACTGCAAGTCCAGGGAGAGAGGTGGACCCATGGGTAGCTTATTGGAGTCAGATGCCCCTAGGTGGAGGGCCAGGGGCACCCTGGGGCCTATACTGCAAGTCCAGGGAGAGAGGTGGACCTCATGGTAGCTTCCTGAGGTCAGAGGCCCCTAGGTGGAGGGCCAGGGGGCACCCTGGGGCCTATCCTGCAAGTCCAGGGAGAGAGGTGGACCCCTGGGTAGCTTGCTGGGGTACGAGGCCCCTAGGTGGAGGGCCAGGGGGCACCCTGGGGCCTCTACTGCAAGTCCAGGAAGAGAGGTGGACCCCTGGGTAGCTTCCTGGGGTCAGAGTCCCCTAGATGGAGGGCCAGGAGGTACGCTAGGGCCTCTACTGCAAGTCCAGGGAGAGAGGTGGACCACTGGGTAGCTTACTGGGGTAAGAGGCCCCTAAGTGGAGGGCCAGGGGGCACCCTGGGGCCTCTACTGCAAGTCCATGGAGGGAGGTGGACCCCTGGGTAGTTTGCTGGGGGTCAGAGGCCCCTAGGCGGAGGGACAAGGGGCTTCCTGGGGCCTCTACTGCAAGTCCAGGGAGAAAGGTGGACCCCTTGGTAGCTTGCTTGGGTCAGAGGCCCCTAGGTGGAGGTCAAGGGGGCATCCTCGGGCCTCTACCGCAATCCCAGGGAGAGTTGTGGACCCTTGTGAGCTTGCTGGGGTCAGAGGCCCCTGGGTGGAGGGCCAAGGGGCACCCTGGGGCCTATACTGCAAGTCCAGAGAGAGAGGTGGACCCCTGGGTAGCTTCCTGGGGTCAGAGGCCCCTAGGTGGAGGGCAAGGGGGCACCCTGGGGCCTCTACTGCAAGTCCAGGGAGAGAGGTGGACCCCTGGGTAGCATGCTAGGGTCGGAGGCAACTAGGTGGAGGGCCAGGGGACACCCTGGGGCCTATAGTGCATGTCCAGGGAGAGAAGTATACACCTGGGTAGCTTGTTGGGGTCAGAAGCCCCTAGGTTTAGTGCCAGGGGGCTTCCTGGGGCCTCAACTGCAAGTCCAAGGAGAAAGGTGAACCCCTGTGTAGCTTGCTGGGGTCAGAGGCCCCTAGGTGGAGGGTCAGGGGGCAACATGGAGCCTATCCTGCAAGTCCAGGGAGAGAGGTGGACCTCTGCGTAGCTTGCTGGGGTACGAGGCCCCTGGGTGGAGAGCGAGGGGGCACCCTGGGGCCTCTACTGCAAGTCCAGGGAGAGAGGTGGACCCCTGGGTAGCTTGCTGGGGTCAGAGGCCTCTAGGTGGAGGGCCAAGGGGCACCCTGGGGCCTATACTGCAAGTCCAGAGAGAGAGGTGGACCCCTGGGTAGCTTCCTGGGGTCAGAGGCCCCTAGGTGGAGGGCAAGGGGGCACCCTGGGGCCTCTACTGCAATCCCAGGGAGAGTTGTGGACCCTTGTGTAGCTTGCTGGGGTAGGAGGCCCCTAGGTGGAGGGCCAGGGGGCACCCTGGGTTCTCTACTGCAAGTTCAGGGAGAGAGGTGGACCCCTGGGTAGCTTGCTGGGGTCAGAGTCCCCTAGGTGGAGGGCCAGGAGGTACCCTAGGTTCTCTACTGCAAGTCCAGGGAGAGTGGTGGACCCCTGGGTAGCTTGCTGGGGTCAGAGGCAACTAGGTGGAGGGCCAGGAGGTACCCTAGGGCCTCTACTGCAAGTCCAGGGAGAGAGGTGGACCCCTGGGTAGCTTGCTGGGGTCAGAGGCAACTAGGTGGAGGGCCAGGGGGCACCCTAGGGTCTACACTGCAAGTCCAGGAAGAGAGGTGGACCCCTGGGTAGCTTCCTAAGGTCAGAGGCCCCTAGGTGGAGGGCCAGGGGGCACCCTGGGGCCTATCCTGCAAATCCAGGGAGAGAGGTGGACCCCTGGGTAGCTTGCTGGGGTACGAGGCCCCTAGGTGGAGGGCCAGGGGGCACCATGGGCCTTCTACTGCAAGTCCAGGGAGAGAGGTGGACCCCTGGGTAGCTTACTGAGGTCAAAGGACCCTAGGTGGAGGGCCAGGGGGCACCCTGGGCCCTATCCTGCAAGTCCAAGGAGAGAGGTGGACCCCTGGGTAGCTTCCTAAGGTTACAGGCCCCTAGGTGGAAGGACAGGGGGCACCCTGGGGCCTATCCTTCAAGTCTAGGGAGAGAGGTGGACCCCTGGGTAGCTTGCTGGGGTTAGAGTCCCCTAGGTGGAGGGCCAGGAGGTACCCTAGGTTCTCTACTGCAAGTCCAGGGAGACAGGTGGACCCCTGGGTAGCTTGCTGGGGTCAAAGGCAACTAGGTGGAGGGCCAGCAGGTACCCTAGGGCCTCTATTGCAAGTCCAGGGAGAGAGGTGGACCCATGGGTAGCTTGCTGGGGTCAGAAGCAACTAGGTGGAGGGCCAGGGGGCACCCTAGGGTCTACACTGCAAGTCCAGGGAGAGAGGTGGACCCCTGGGTAGCTTCCTAAGGTCAGAGGCCCCTAGGTGGAGGGCCTTGGGGCACCCTGGGCCTATCCTGCAAATCCAGGGAGAGAGGTGGACCCCTGGGTAGCTTGCTGGGGTACGAGGCCCCTAGGTTGAGGGCCAGGGGGCACCCTGGGCCATCTACTGCAAGTCCAGGGAGAGAGGTGGACCCCTGGGTAGCTTACTGAGGTCAAAGGCCCCTAGGTGGAGGGCCAGGGGGTACCCTGGGGCCTATACTGCAAGTTCAAGGAGAGAGGTGGATCCCTGAGTAGCTTGTTGGGGTCAGAAGCCCCTAGGTTTAGTGCCAGGGGGCTTCCTTGGGCCTCAACTGCAAGTCCAAGGAGAAAGGTGGACACCTGTGTAACTTGCTGGGGTCAGAGGTCCCTAGGTGGAGGGTCAGGGGGCTTCGTGGGGCCTCTACTGCAAGTCCAGGGAGAGATGTGGACCCCTGGGTAGCTTGCTGGGGTCGGAAGCCCCTTGGTGGAAGGCCAGGGGGCACCCTAGGGCCTATACTGCAAGTCCAGGGAGAGAGGTGGACCCATGGGTAGCTTACTGGGGTCAGAGGCCCCTAGGTTGAGGGCCAGGGGCACCCTGGGGCCTCTACTGCAAGTCCAGGGAGAGAGGTGGACCCCTGGGTAGCTTGCTGGTGTCTGAGGCAACTAGGTGGAGGGACAGGGGGTACCCTGGGGCCTATACTGCAAGTCCAGGGAGAGAGGTGGACCCCTGGGTAGCTTCCTGAGATCAGAGGCCACTAGGTGGAGGGTCAGGGGGCACCCTGGGGCCTATCCCGCAAGTCCAGGGAGAGAGGTGGACCTCTGGTTAGCTTGCTGGGGTACGAGGCCCCTAGGTGGAGGGCGAGGGGGCACCCTGGGGCCTCTACTGCAAGTCCAGGGAGAGATGTGGACCCCTGGGTAGCTTGCTGGGGTCAGAGGCCTCTAGGTGGAGGGCCAAGGGGCACCCTGGGGCCTATACTGCAAGTCCAGGAAGAGAGGTGGACCCCTGGGTAGCTTGCTGGGGTCTGTAGCCCATAGGTGGAGGGCCAGGGGGTACCCTGGGGCCTATACTGCAAGTCCAGGGAGAGAGGTGGACCCCTGGGTAGCTTCCTAAGGTCAGAGGCCCCTAGGTGGAGGGCCAGGGGACACCATGGGGCCTATCCTGCAAGTCCAGGGAGAGAGGTGGACCCCTGGGTAGCTTGCTGGGGTACGAGGCCCATAGGTGGAGGGCCAGGGGGCACCCTGGGGCCTCTACTGCAAGTCCAGGGAGAGAGGTGGACCCCTGGGTAGCATCCTGGGGTCAGAGTCCCCTAGGTGGAGGGTCAGGAGGTACCCTAGGGCCTCTAATGCGAGTCCAGGGAGAGAGGTGGACCCCTGGGTAGCTTGCTGGGGTCAGAGGCAACTAGGTGGAGGGCCAGGGGGCACCCTAGGGTCTACACTGCAAGTCCAGGGAGAGAGGTGGACCCCTGGGAAGCTTCCTAAGGTCAGAGGCCCCTAGGTGGAGGGCCAGGGGGCACCCTGGGGCCTCTACTGCAAGTCCAGGGAGAGAGGAGGACCCCTGGGTAGCTTGCTGGGGTCAGAGGCAACTAGGTGGAGGGACAGGGGGTACCCTGGGGCCTATACTGCAAGTTCAAGGAGAGAGGTGGATCCCTGAGTAGCTTCCTGAGGTCAAAGGCCCCTAGGTGGAGGGCCAGGGGGCACCCTGGGGCCTATCCTGCAAGTCCAAGGAGAGAGGTGGACCCCTGGGTAGCTTGCTGGGGTACGAGGCCCCTAGTTGGAGGGCCAGGCGGCACCCTGTGGCCTCTACTGCAAGCCCAGGGAGAGAGGTGGACCCCTGGTTAGCTTGCTGGGGTCGGAAGCCCCTTGGTGGAAGGCCAGGGGGCACCCTGGGGCCTATACTGCAGGTCCAGGGAGAGAGGTGGACCCATGGGTAGCTTATTGGGGTCAGAGGCCCCCAGGTGGAGGGCAAGGGGCACCCTGGGGCCTCTACTTCAAGTCCAGGGAGAGAGGTGGACCCCTGGGTAGCATGCAGGGGTCAGAGGCAACTAGGTGGAGGGCCAGGGGACACCCTGGGGCCTATAATGCAAGTCCAGGGAGAAATGTGGACCCCTGGGTAGCTTGCTTGGGTCAGAGGCCCCTAGGTGGAGGTCAAGGGGGCACCCTGGGGCCTCTACTGCAATCCCAGGGAGAGTTGTGGACCCTTGTGTAGCTTGCTGGGGTCAAAGGCCCCTGGGTGGAGGGCCAAGGGGCACCCTGGGGCCTATACTGCAAGTCCAGAGAGAGAGGTGGACCCCTGGGTAGCTTCCTGGGGTCAGAGGCCCCCAGGTGGAGGGCAAGGGGCACCCTGGGGCCTCTACTTCAAGTCCAGGGAGAGAGGTGGACCCCTGGGTAGCATGCAGGGGTCAGAGGCAACTAGGTGGAGGGCCAGGGGACACCCTGGGGCCTATACTGCAAGTCCAGGGAGAGAGGTGGACCCCTGGGTAGCTTGTTGGGGTCAGAAGCCCCTAGGTTTAGTGCCAGGGGGCTTCCTGGGGCCTCAACTGCAAGTCCAAGGAGAAAGGTGGACCCCTGGGTAGCTTCCTGGGGTCAGAGACCCCTAGGTGGAGGGTCAGGAGGTACCCTAGGGCCTCTACTGCAAGTCCAGGGAGAGAGGTGGACCCCTGGATAGCTTGCTGGGGTCAGAGGCAACTAGGTGGAGGGCCAGGGGGCACCCTGGGGCCTCTACTGCAAGGCCAGGGAGAGAGGTGGACCCCTTGGTAGCTTGCTGGGGTTAGAGACCCCTAGCTGGAGGGTCAGGGGGCAACCTGGGGCCTCTACTGCAAGTCTAGGGAGAGAGGTGGACCCATGGGTATCTAGCTGGGGTACGAGGCCCCTAAGTGGAGGGCCAGGGGGCACCCTGGGGCCTCTACTGCAAGTCCAGGGAGAGAGGTGGACCCCTGGGTAGCTTGCTGTGGTACAAAGCCCCTAGGTGGAGGGCCAGGGGGCACCCTGGGGCCTCTACTGCAAGTCCAGGGAGAGAGGTGGATCCCTGGGTAGCTTGCTGGGGTCTGAAGCCCATAGGTGGAGGGTTAGGGGGCACCCTGGGGCCTATCCCGCAAGTCCAGGGAGAGAGGTGGACCTCTGGTTAGCTTGCTGGGGTACGAGGCCCCTAGGTGGATGGCGAGGGGGCACCCTGGGGCCTCTACTGCAAGTCCAGGGAGAGATGTGGACCCCTGGGTAGCTTGCTGGGGTCAGAGGCCTCTAGGTGGAGGGCCAAGGGGCACCCTGGGGCCTATACTGCAAGTCCAGGAAGAGAGGTGGACCCCTGGGTAGCTTGCTGGGGTCTGTAGCCCATAGGTGGAGGGCCAGGGGGTACCCTGGGGCCTATACTGCAAGTCCAGGGAGAGAGGTGGACCCCTGGGTAGCTTCCTAAGGTCAGAGGCCCCTAGGTGGAGGGCCAGGGGACACCCTGTGGCCTATCCTGCAAGTCCAGGGAGAGAGGTGGACCCCTGGGTAGCTTGCTGGGGAACGAGGCCCATAGGTGGAGGGCCAGGGGGCACCCTTGGGCCTCTACTGCAAGTCCAGGGAGAGAGGTGGACCCCTGGGTAGCATCCTGGGTTCAGAGTCCACTAGGTGGAGGGTCAGGAGGTACCCTAGGGCCTCTAATGCGAGTCCAGGGAGAGAGGTGGACCCCTGGGTAGCTTGCTGGGGTCAGAGGCAACTAGGTGGAGGGCCAGGGGGCACCCTAGGGTCTACACTGCAAGTCCAAGGAGAGAGGTGGACCCCTGGGAAGCTTCCTAAGGTCAGAGGCCCCTAGGTGGAGGGCCAGGGGGCACCCTGGGGCCTATCCTGCAAGTCCAGGGAGAGATGTGGACCCCTGGGTAGCTTGCTAGGGTACGAGGCCCCTAGGTGGAGGGCCAGGGGGCACCCTGGGGCCTCTACTGCAAGTCCAGGGAGAGAGGAGGACCCCTGGGTAGCTTGCTGGGGTCAGAGGCATCTAGGTGGAGGGACAGGGGGTACCCTGGGGCCTATACTGCAAGTCCAAGGAGAGAGGTGGACCCCTGAGTAGCTTCCTGAGGTCAAAGGCCCCTAGGTGGAGGGCCAGGGGGCACCCTGGGGCCTATCCTGCAAGTCCAAGGAGAGAGGTGGACCCCTGGGTAGCTTGCTGGGGTACGAGGCTCCTAGTTGGAGGGCCAGGGGGCACCCTGGGGCCTCTACTGCAAGTCCAGGGAGAGAGGTGGACCCCTGGTTAGCTTGCTGGGGTCGGAAGCCCCTTGGTGGAAGGCCAGGGGGCACCCTGGGGCCTATACTGCAAGTCCAGGGAGAGAGGTGGACCCATGGGTAGCTTATTGGGGTCAGAGGCCCCCAGATGGAGGGCAAGGGGCACCCTGGGGCCTCTACTTCAAGTCCAGGGAGAGAGGTGGACCCCTGGGTAGCATGCAGGGGTCAGAGGCAACTAGGTGGAGGGCCAGGGGACACCCTGGGGCCTATACTGCAAGTCCAGAGAGAGAGGTGGACACCTGGGTAGCTTGTTGGGGTCAGAAGCCCCTAGGTTTAGTGCCAGGGGGCTTCCTGGGGCCTCAACTGCAAGTCCAAGGAGAAAAGTGGACCCCTGGGTAGCTTCCTCGGGTCAGAGACCCCTAGGTGGAGGGTCAGGAGGTACCCTAGGGCCTCTACTGCAAGTCCAGGAAGAGAGGTGGACCCCTGGGTAGCTTGCTGGGGTCAGAGGCAACTAGGTGGAGGGCCAGGGGGCACCCTGGGGCCTCTACTGCAAGGCCAGGGAGAGAGGTGGACCCCTTGGTAGCTTGCTGGGGTTAGAGACCCCTAGGTGGAGGGTCAGGGGGCAACCTGGGGCCTCTACTGCAAGTCTAGGGAGAGAGGTGGACCCATGGGTATCTAGCTGGGGTAAGAGGCCCCTAAGTGGAGGGCCAGGGGGCACCCTGGGGCCTCTACTGCAAGTCCAGGGAGAGAGGTGGACCCCTGGGTAGTTTGCTGGGGTCAGAGGCCCCTAGGCGGAGGGACAGGAGGCTTCCTGGGGCCTCTACTGCAAGTCCAGGGAGAAAGGTGGACCCCTGGGTAGCTTGCTGGGGTCAGAGGCCCCTGGGTGGAGGGCCAAGGGGCACCCTGGGGCCTATACTGCAAGTCCAGAGAGAGAGGTGGACCCCTGGGTAGCTTCCTGGGGTCAGAGGCCCCTAGGTGGAGGTCAAGGGGGCACCCTGGGGGCTCTACTGCAAGTCCAGGGAGAGAGGTGGACCCCTGGGTAGCATGCTGGTGTCGGAGGCAACTAGGTGGAGGGCCAGGGGACACCCTGGGGCCTATACTGCAAGTCCAGGGAGAGAGGTGGATCCCTGGGTAGCTTGCTGGGGTATGAAGCCCATAGGTGGAGGGCCATGGGGTACCCTGGGGCCTATACTGCAAGTCCAGGGAGAGAGGTGGACACCTGGGTAGCTTGTTGGGGTCAGAAGCCCCTAGGTTTAGCGCCAGGGGGCTTCCTTGGGCCTCAACTGCAAGTCCAAGGAGAAAGGTGGACACCTGTGTAACTTGCTGGGGTCAGAGGTCCCTAGGTGGAGGGTCAGGGGGCACCCTGGGGCCTATCCTGCAAGTCCAGGGAGAGAGGTGGACCTCTGGGTAGCTTCTGGGGTATGAGGCCCCTCGGTGGAGGGCGAGGGGGCACCCTGGGGCCTCTACTGCAAGTCCAGGGAGAGAGGTGGACCCCTGGGTAGCTTGCTGTTGTCGTAGGCCCCCAGGTGGAGGGCCAGGGGGCTTCCTGGGGCTTCTACTGCAAGTCTAGGGAGAGAGGTGGACCCCTGGGTAGCTTGCTGGGGTCAGAGGCCCCTAGGTGGACGGCCAGGGGGCTTCGTGGGGCCTCTACTGCAAATCCAGGGAGAGATGTGGACCCCTGGGTAGCTTGCTGGGGTCGGAAGCCCCTTGGTGGAAGGCCAGGGGGCACCCTAGGGCCTATACTGCAAGTCCAGGGAGAGAGGTGGACCCATGGGTAGCTTACTGGGGTCAGAGGCCCCTAGGTTGAGGGCCAGGGGCACCCTGGGGCCTCTACTGCAAGTCCAGGGAGAGAGGTGGACCCCTGGGTAGCTTGCTGGTGTCTGAGGCAACTAGGTGGAGGGACAGGGGGTACCCTGGGGCCTATACTGCAAGTCCAGGGAGAGAGGTGGACCCCTGGGTAGCTTCCTGAGATCAGAGGCCACTAGGTGGAGGGTCAGGGGGCACCCTGGGGCCTATCCCGCAAGTCCAGGGAGAGAGGTGGACCTCTGGTTAGCTTGCTGGGGTACGAGGCCCCTAGGTGGAGGGCGAGGGGGCACCCTGGGGCCTCTACTGCAAGTCCAGGGAGAGATGTGGACCCCTGGGTAGCTTGCTGGGGTCAGAGTCCTCTAGGTGGAGGGCCAAGGGGCACCCTGGGGCCTATACTGCAAGTCCAGGAAGAGAGGTGGACCCCTGGGTAGCTTGCTGGGGTCTGTAGCCCATAGGTGGAGGGCCAGGGGGTACCCTGGGGCCTATACTGCAAGTCCAGGGAGAGAGGTGGACCCCTGGGTAGCTTCCTAAGGTCAGAGGCCCCTAGGTGGAGGGCCAGGGGACACCCTGGGGCCTATCCTGCAAGTCCAGGGAGAGAGGTGGACCCCTGGGTAGCTTGCTGGGGTACGAGGCCCATAGGTGGAGGGCCAGGGGGCACCCTGGGGCCTCTACTGCAAGTCCAGGGAGAGAGGTGGACCCCTGGGTAGCATCCTGGGGTCAGAGTCCCCTAGGTGGAGGGTCAGGGGGTACCCTAGGGCCTCTAATGCGAGTCCTGGGAGAGAGGTGGACCCCTGGGTAGCTTGCTGGGGTCAGAGGCAACTAGGTGGAGGGCCAGGGGGCACCCTAGGGTCTACACTGCAAGTCCAGGGAGAGAAGTGGACCCCTGGGAAGCTTCCAAAGGTCAGAGGCCCCTAGGTGGAGGGCCAGGGGGCACCCTGGGGCCTCTACTGCAAGTCCAGGGAGAGAGGAGGACCCCTGGGTAGCTTGCTGGGGTCAGAGGCAACTAGGTGGAGGGACAGGGGGTACCCTGGGGCCTATACTGCAAGTTCAAGGAGAGAGGTGGATCCCTGAGTAGCTTCCTGAGGTCAAAGGCCCCTAGGTGGAGGGCCAGGGGGCACCCTGGGGCCTATCCTGCAAGTCCAAGGAGAGAGGTGGACCCCTGGGTAGCTTGCTGGGGTACGAGGCCCCTAGTTGGAGGGCCAGGCGGCACCCTGTGGCCTCTACTGCAAGCCCAGGGAGAGAGGTGGACCCCTGGTTAGCTTGCTGGGGTCGGAAGCCCCTTGGTGGAAGGCCAGGGGGCACCCTGGGGCCTATACTGCAAGTCCAGGGAGAGAGGTGGACCCATGGGTAGCTTATTGGGGTCAGAGGCCCCCAGGTGGAGGGCAAGGGGCACCCTGGGGTCTCTACTTCAAGTCCAGGGAGAGAGGTGGACCCCTGGGTAGCATGCAGGGGTCAGAGGCAACTAGGTGGAGGGCCAGGGGACACCCTGGGGCCTATACTGCAAGTCCAGGGAGAAAGGTGGACCCCTGGGTAGCTTGCTTGGGTCAGAGGCCCCTAGGTGGAGGTCAAGGGGGCACCCTGGGGCCTCTACTGCAATCCCAGGGAGAGTTGTGGACCCTTGTGTAGCTTGCTGGGGTCAACGGCCCCTGGGTGGAGGGCCAAGGGGCACCCTGGGGCCTATACTGCAAGTCCAGAGAGAGAGGTGGACCCCTGGGTAGCTTCCTGGGGTCAGAGGCCCCCAGGTGGAGGGCAAGGGGCACCCTGGGGCCTCTACTTCAAGTCCAGGGAGAGAGGTGGACCCCTGGGTAGCATGCAGGGGTCAGAGTCAACTAGGTGGAGGGCCAGGGGACACCCTGGGGCCTATACTGCAAGTCCAGGGAGAGAGGTGGACACCTGGGTAGCTTGTTGGGGTCAGAAGCCCCTAGGTTTAGTGCCAGGGGGCTTCCTGGGGCCTCAACTACAAGTCCAAGGAGAAAGGTGGACCCCTGGGTAGCTTCCTGGGGTCAGAGACCCCTAGGTGGAGGGTCAGGAGGTACCCTAGGGCCTCTACTGCAAGTCCAGGGAGAGAGGTGGACCCCTGGATAGCTTGCTGGGGTCAGAGGCAACTAGGTGGAGGGCCAGGGGGCACCCTGGGGCCTCTACTGCAAGGCCAGGGAGAGAGGTGGACCCCTTGGTAGCTTGCTGGGGTTAGAGACCCCTAGCTGGAGGGTCAGGGGGCAACCTAGGGCCTCTACTGCAAGTCTAGGGAGAGAGGTGGACCCATGGGTATCTAGCTGGGGTACGAGGCCCCTAAGTGGAGGGCCAGGGGGCACCCTGGGGCCTCTACTGCAAGTCCAGGGAGAGAGTTGGACCCCTGGGTAGTTTGCTGGGGTCTGAGGCAACTAGGTGGAGGGACAGGGGGTACCCTGGGGCCTCTACTGCAAGTCCAAGGAGAGAGGTGGACCCCTGAGTAGCTTGCTGGGGTCAGAGGCCCCTGGGTGGAGGGCCAGGGGGCACCCTGGGGCCTATCCTGCAAGTCCAAGGAGAGAGGTGGACCCCTGGGTAGCTTGCTGGGGTACGAGGCCCCTAGTTGGAGGGCCAGGCGGCACCCTGTGGCCTCTACTGCAAGCCCAGGGAGAGAGGTGGACCCCTGGTTAGCTTGCTGGGGTCGGAAGCCCCTTGGTGGAAGGCCAGGGGGCACCCTGGGGCCTATACTGCAAGTCCAGGGAGAGAGGTGGACCCATGGGTAGCTTATTGGGGTCAGAGGCCCCCAGGTGGAGGGCAAGGGGCACCCTGGGGCCTCTACTTCAAGTCCAGGGAGAGAGGTGGACCCCTGGGTAGCATGCAGGGGTCAGAGGCAACTAGGTGGAGGGCCAGGGGACACCCTGGGGCCTATACTGCAAGTCCAGGGAGAAAGGTGGACCCCTGGGTAGCTTGCTTGGGTCAGAGGCCCCTAGGTGGAGGTCAAGGGGGCACCCTGGGGCCTCTACTGCAATCCCAGGGAGAGTTGTGGACCCCTGGGTAGCTTGCTGGGGTCAGAGGCAACTAGGTGGAGGGCCAGGGGGCACCCTGGGGCCTCTACTGCAAGGCCAGGGAGAGAGGTGGACCCCTTGGTAGCTTGCTGGGGTTAGAGACCCCTAGCTGGAGGGTCAGGGGGCAACCTGGGGCCTCTACTGCAAGTCTAGGGAGAGAGGTGGACCCATAGGTATCTAGCTGGGGTACGAGGCCCCTAAGTGGAGGGCCAGGGGGCACCCTGGAGCCTCTACTGCAAGTCCAGGGAGAGAGGTGGACCCCTGGGTAGTTTGCTGGGGTCAGAGGCCCCTAGGCGGAGGGACAGGAGGCTTCCTGGGGCCTCTACTGCAAGTCCAGGGAGAAAGGTGGACCCCTGGGTAGCTTGCTGGGGTCAGAGGCCCCTGGGTGGAGGGCCAAGGGGCACCCTGGGGCCTATACTGTAAGTCCAGAGAGAGAGGTGGACCCCTGGGTAGCTTCCTGGGGTCAGAGGCCCCTAGGTGGAGGTCAAGGGGGCACCCTGGGGGCTCTACTGCAAGTCCAGGGAGAGAGGAAGACCCCTGGGTAGCATGCTGGGGTCGGAGGCAACTAGGTGGAGGGCTAGGGGACACCCTGGGGCCTATACTGCAAGTCCAGGGAGAGAGGTGGACACCTGGGTAGATTGTTGGGGTCAGAAGCCCCTAGGTTTAGTGCCAGGGGGCTTCCTGGGGCGTCAACTGCAAGTCCAAGGAGAAAGGTGGACACCTGTGTAACTTGCTGGGGTCAGAGGCCTCTAGGTGGAGGGTCAGGGGGCACCCTGGGGCCTATCCTGCAAGTCCAGGGAGAGAGGTGGACCTCTGGGTAGCTTCTGGGGTATGATGCCCCTCGGTGGAGGGCGAGGGGGCACCCTGGGGCCTCTACTGCAAGTCCAGGGAGAGAGGTGGACCCCTGGGTAGCTTGCTGTTGTCGTAGGCCCCCAGGTGGAGGGCCAGGGGGCTTCCTGGGGCTT
Source organism: Danio rerio (assembly GCF_049306965.1). Classification (NCBI taxonomy): domain Eukaryota; kingdom Metazoa; phylum Chordata; class Actinopteri; order Cypriniformes; family Danionidae; genus Danio; species Danio rerio. The sequence goes on along the minus strand of NC_133182.1, from coordinate 55,645,639 downwards.
CTACTGCAAGTCTAGGGAGAGAGGTGGACCCCTGGGTAGCTTGCTGGGGTCAGAGGCCCCTAGGTGGACGGCCAGGGGGCTTCGTGGGGCCTCTACTGCAAATCCAGGGAGAGATGTGGACCCCTGGGTAGCTTGCTGGGGTCGGAAGCCCCTTGGTGGAAGGCCAGGGGGCACCCTAGGGCCTATACTGCAAGTCCAGGGAGAGAGGTGGACCCATGGGTAGCTTACTGGGGTCAGAGGCCCCTGGGTGGAGGGCCAGGGGGCACCCTGGGGCCTATCCTGCAAGTCCAAGGAGAGAGGTGGACCCCTGGGTAGCTTCCTGGGGTCAGAGGCCCCCTGGTGGAGGGCAAGGGGCACCCTGGGGCCTCTACTTCAAGTCCAGGGAGAGAGGTGGACCCCTGGGTAGCATGCAGGGGTCAGAGGCAACTAGGTGGAGGGCCAGGGGACACCCTGGGGCCTATACTGCAAGTCCAGGGAGAGAGGTGGACACCTGGGTAGCTTGTTGGGGTCAGAAGCCCCTAGGTTTAGTGCCAGGGGGCTTCCTGGGGCCTCAACTGCAAGTCCAAGGAGAAAGGTGGACCCCTGGGTAGCTTCCTGGGGTCAGAGACCCCTAGGTGGAGGGTCAGGAGGTACCCTAGGGCCTCTACTGCAAGTCCAGGGAGAGAGGTGGACCCCTGGGTAGCTTGCTGGGGTCAGAGGCAACTAGGTGGAGGGCCAGGGGGCACCCTGGGGCCTCTACTGCAAGGCCAGGGAGAGAGGTGGACCCCTTGGTAGCTTGCTGGGGTTAGAGACCCCTAGCTGGAGGGTCAGGGGGCAACCTGGGGCCTCTACTGCAAGTCTAGGGAGAGAGGTGGACCCATGGGTATCTAGCTGGGGTACGAGGCCCCTAAGTGGAGGGCCAGGGGGCACCCTGGGGCCTCTACTGCAAGTCCAGGGAGAGAGGTGGACCCCTGGGTAGTTTGCTGGGGTCAGAGGCCCCTAGGCGGAGGGACAGGAGGCTTCCTGGGGCCTCTACTGCAAGTCCAGGGAGAAAGGTGGACCCCTGGGTAGCTTGCTGGGGTCAGAGGCCCCTGGGTGGAGGGCCAAGGGGCACCCTGGGGCCTATACTGTAAGTCCAGAGAGAGAGGTGGACCCCTGGGTAGCTTCCTGGGGTCAGAGGCCCCTAGGTGGAGGTCAAGGGGGCACCCTGGGGGCTCTACTGCAAGTCCAGGGAGAGAGGTAGACCCCTGGGTAGCATGCTGGGGTCGGAGGCAACTAGGTGGAGGATTAGGGGACACCCTGGGGCCTATACTGCAAGTCCAGGGAGAGAGGTGGACACCTGGGTAGCTTGTTGGGGTCAGAAGCCCCTAGGTTTAGTGCCAGGGGGCTTCCTGGGGCGTCATCTGCAAGTCCAAGGAGAAAGGTGGACACCTGTGTAACTTGCTGGGGTCAGAGGCCCCTAGGTGGAGGGTCAGGGGGCACCCTGGGGCCTATCCTGCAAGTCCAGGGAGAGAGGTGGACCTCTGGGTAGCTTCTGGGGTACGAGGCCCCTAGGTGGAGGGCGAGGGGGCACCCTGGGGCCTCTACTGCAAGTCCAGGGAGAGAGGTGGACCCCTGGGTAGCTTGCTGTTGTCATAGGCCCCCAGGTGGAGGGCCAAGGGGCTTCCTTGGGCTTCTACTGCAAGTCTAGGGAGAGAGGTGGACCCCTGGGTAGCTTGCTGGGGTCAGAGGCCCCTAGGTGGACGGCCTGGGGGCTTCGTGGGGCCTCTACTGCAAGTCCAGGGAGAGAGGTGGACCCCTGGGTAGCTTGCTGGGGTCGGAAGCCCGTTGGTGGAAGGCCAGGGGGCACCCTAGGGCCTATACTGCAAGTCCAGGAAGAGAGGTGGACCCATGGGTAGCTTACTGGTGTCAGAGGCCCCTAGGTGGAGGGCCAGGGGCACCCTGGGGCCTCTACTGCAAGTCCAGGGAGAGAGGTGGACCCCTGGGTAGCTTGCTGGTGTCAGCGGCAACTAGGTGGAGGGACAGGGGGTACCCTGGGGCCTATACTGCAAGTCCAGGGAGAGAGGTGGACGCCTGGGTAGCTTCCTGAGATCAGAGGCCACTAGGTGGAAGGCCAGGGGGCACCCTGGCGCCTATCCTGCAAGTCCAGGGAGAGAGGTGGACCCCTGGGTAGCTTGCTGTGGTACAAAGCCCCTAGGTGGAGGGCCAGGGGGCACCCTGGGGCCTCTACTGCAAGTCCAGGGAGAGAGGTGGACCCCTGGGTAGCTTGCTGGGGTCAGAGGCCTCTAGGTGGAGGGCCAGGGGGCACCCTGGGGCCTCTACTGCAAGTAAAGGGAGAGAGGTGGATCCCTGGGTAGCTTGCTGGGGTCTGAAGCCCATAGGTGGAGGGCCATGGGGTACCCTGGGGCCTATACTGCAAGTCCAGGGAGAAAGGTGGACCCTTGGGTAGCTTCCTAAGGTTAGAGGCCCCTAGGTGGAGGGCCAGGGGGCACCCTGGGGCCTATCCTGCAAGTCTAGGGAGAGAGGTGGACCCCTGGGTAGCTTGCTGGGGTACAAGGCCCCTAGGTGGAGAGCCAGGGGGCACCCTGGGGCCTCTACTGCAAGGCCAGGGAGAGAGGTGGACCCCTTGGTAGCTTGCTGGGGTTAGGGACCCCTAGGTGGAGGGCCAGGGGGCACCCTGGGGCCTCTACTGCAAGTCTAGGGAGAGAGGTGGACCCATGGGTAGCTAGCTGGTGTAAGAGGCCCCTAAGTGGAGGGCCAGGGGGCACCCTGGGGCCTCTACTGCAAGTCCAGGGAGAAAGGTGGACCCCTGGGTAGTTTGCTGGGGTCAGAGGCCCCTAGGTGAAGGGACAGGAGGCTTCCTGGGGCCTCTACTGCAAGTCCAGGGAGTAAGGTGAACCCCTCGGTAGCTTGCTTGGGTCAGAGGCCTCCAGGTGGAGGTCAAGGGGGCACCCTGGGGCCTCTACTGCAATCCCAGGGAGAGTTGTGGACCCTTGTGTAGCTTGCTGGGGTAAGAGGCCCCTGGGTGGAGGGCCAAGGGGCACCTGGGGCCTATACTGCAAGTCCAGAGAGAGAGGTGGACCCCTGGGTAGCTTCCTGGGGTCAGAGGCCCCTAGGTGGAGGGCAAGGGGGCACCCTGGGGCCTCTACTGCAAGTCCAGGGAGAGAGGTGGACCCCTGGGTAGCATGCTGGGGTCGGAGGCAACTAGGTGGAGGGCCAGGGGACACCCTGGGGCCTAAACTGCAAGTCCAGGGAGAGAGGTGGACACCTGGGTAGCTTGTTGGGGTCAGAAGCCCCTAGGTTTAGTGCCAAGGGGCTTCCTGGGGCCTCAACTGCAAGTCCCAGGAGAAAGGTGGACCCCTGTGTAGCTTGCTGGGGTCAGAGGCCCCTAGGTGGAGTGTCAGGGGGCACCCTGGGGCCTATCCCGCAAATCCAGGGAGAGAGGTGGACCTCTGGGTAGCTTGCTGGGGTACGAGGCCCCTAGGTGGAGGGCGAGGGGGCACCCTGGGGCCTCTACTGCAAGTCCAGGGAGAGATTTGGACCCCTGGGTAGCTTGCTGGGGTCAGAGGCCTCTAGGTGGAAGGCCAAGGGGCACCCTGGGGCCTATACTGCAAGTCCAGGAAGAGAGGTGGACCCCTGGGTAGCTTGCTGGGGTCTGTAGCCCATAGGTGGAGGGCCAGGGGGTACCCTGGGGCCTATACTGCAAGTCCAGGGAGAGAGGTGGACCCATGGGTAGCTTCTTAAGGTCAGAGGCCCCTAGGTGGAGGGCCAGGGGGCACCCTGGGGCCTATCCTGCAAGTCCAGGGAGAGAGGTGCACCCCTGGGTAGCTTGCTGGGGTACGAGGCCCCTAGGTGGAGGGCCAGGGGGCACCCTGGGGCCTCTACTGCAAGTCCAGGGAGAGAGGTGGACCCCTGGGTAGCTTGCTGGGGTACGAGGCCCATAGGTGGAGGGCCAGGGGGCACCCTGGGGCCTCTACTGCACGTCCAGGGAGAGAGGTGGACCCCTGGGTAGCATCCTGGGGTCAGAGTCCCCTAGGTGGAGGGTCAGGAGGTACCCTAGGGCCTCTAATGCGAGTCCAGGGAGAGAGGTGGACCCCTGGGTAGCTTGCTGGGGTCAGAGGCAACTAGGTGGAGGGCCAGGGGGCACCCTACGGTCTACACTGCAAGTCCAGGGAGAGAGGTGGACCCCTGGGAAGCTTCCTAAGGTCAGAGGCCCCTAGGTGGAGGGCCAGGGGGCACCCTGGGGCCTATCCTGCAAGTCCAGGGAGATATGTGGACCCCTGGGTAGCTTGCTAGGGTACGAGGCCCCTAGGTGGAGGGCCAGGGGGCACCCTGGGGCCTCTACTGCAAGTCCAGGGAGAGAGGAGGACCCCTGGGTAGCTTGCTGGGGTCAGAGGCAACTAGGTGGAGGGACAGGGGGTACCCTGGGGCCTATACTGCAAGTCCAAGGAGAGAGGTGGACCCCTGAGTAGCTTCCTGAGGTCAAAGGCCCCTAGTTGGAGGGCCAGGGGGCACCCTGGGGCCTATCCTGCAAGTCCAAGGAGAGAGGTGGACCCCTGGGTAGCTTGCTGGGGTACGAGGCCCCTAGTTGGAGGGCCAGGCGGCACCCTGTGGCCTCTACTGCAAGCCCAGGGAGAGAGGTGGACCCCTGGTTAGCTTGCTGGGGTCGGAAGCCCCTTGGTGAAAGGCCAGGGGGCACCCTGGGGCCTATACTGCAAGTCCAGGGAGACAGGTGGACTCAGGGGTAGCTTATTGGGTTCAGAGGCCCCCAGGTGGAGGGCAAGGGGCACCCTGGGGCCTCTACTTCAAGTCCAGGGAGAGAGGTGGACCCCTGGGTAGCATGCAGGGGTCAGAGGCAACTAGGTGGAGGGCCAGGGGACACCCTGGGGCCTATACTGCAAGTCCAGGGAGAAAGGTGGACCCCTGGGTAGCTTGCTTGGGTCAGAGGCCCCTAGGTGGAGGTCAAGGGGGCACCCTGGGGCCTCTACTGCAATCCCAGGGAGAGTTGTGGACCCTTTTGTAGCTTGCTGGGGTCAAAGGCCCCTGGGTGGAGGGCCAAGGGGCACCCTGGGGCCTATACTGCAAGTCCAGAGAGAGAGGTGGACTCCTGGGTAGCTTCCTGGGGTCAGAGGCCCCCAGGTGGAGGGCAAGGGGCACCCTGGGGCCTCTACTTCAAGTCCAGGGAGAGAGGTGGACCCCTGGGTAGCATGCAGGGGTCAGAGGCAACTAGGTGGAGGGCCAGGGGACACCCTGGGGCCTATACTGCAAGTCCAGGGAGAGAGGTGGACACCTGGGTAGCTTGTTGGGGTCAGAAGCCCCTAGGTTTAGTGCCAGGGGGCTTCCTGGGGCCTCAACTGCAAGTCCAAGGAGAAAGGTGGACCCCTGGGTAGCTTCCTGGGGTCAGAGACCCCTAGGTGGAGGGTCAGGAGGTACCCTAGGGCCTCTACTGCAAGTCCAGGGAGAGAGGTGAACCCCTGGGTAGCTTGCTGGGGTCAGAGGCAACTATGTGGAGGGCCAGGGGGCACCCTGGGGCCTCTTCTGCAAGGCCAGGGAGAGAGGTGGACCCCTTGGTAGCTTGCTGGGGTTAGAGACCCCTAGCTGGAGGGTCAGGGGGCAACCTGGGGCCTCTACTGCAAGTCTAGGGAGAGAGGTGGACCCATGGGTATCTAGCTGGGGTACGAGGCCCCTAAGTGGAGGGCCAGGGGGCACCCTGGGGCCTCTACTGCAAGTCCAGGGAGAGAGGTGGACCCCTGGGTAGTTTGCTGGGGTCAGAGGCCCCTAGGCGGAGGGACAGGAGGCTTCCTGGGGCCTCTACTGCAAGTCCAGGGAGAAAGGTGGACCCCTGGGTAGCTTGCTGGGGTCAGAGGCCCCTGGGTGGAGGGCCAAGGGGCACCCTGGGGCCTATACTGTAAGTCCAGAGAGAGAGGTGGACCCCTGGGTAGCTTCCTGGGGTCAAAGGCCCCTAGGTGGAGGTCAAGGGGGCACCCTGGGGGCTCTACTGCAAGTCCAGGGAGAGAGGTAGACCCCTGGGTAGCATGCTGGGGTCGGAGGCAACTAGGTGGAGGGCCAGGGGACACCCTGGGGCCTATACTGCAAGTCCAGGGAGAGAGGTGGACACCTGGGTAGCTTGTTGGGGTCAGAAGCCCCTAGGTTTAGTGCCAGGGGGCTTCCTGGGGCGTCAACTGCAAGTCCAAGGAGAAAGGTGGACACCTGTGTAACTTGCTGGGGTCAGAGGCCCCTCGGTGGAGGGTCAGGGGGCACCCTGGGGCCTATCCTGCAAGTCCAGGGGGAGAGGTGGACCTCTGGATAGCTTCTTGGGTATGAGGCCCCTAGGTGGAGGGCGAGGGGGCACCCTGGGGCCTCTACTGCAAGTCCAGGGAGAGAGGTGGACCCCTGGGTAGCTTGCTGTTGTCATAGGCCCCCAGGTGGAGGGCCAAGGGGCTTCCTGGGGCTTCTACTGCAAGTCTAGGGAGAGAGGTGGACCCCTGGGTAGCTTGCTGGGGTCAGAGGCCCCTAGGTGGACGGCCTGGGGGCTTCGTGGGGCCTCAACTGCAAGTCCAGGGAGAGAGGTAGACCCCTGGGTAGCTTGCTGGGGTCGGAAGCCCCTTGGTGGAAGGCCAGGGGGCACCCTAGGGCCTATACTGCAAGTCCATGGAGAGAGGTGGACCCATGGGTAGCTTACTGGGGTCAGAGGCCCCTAGGTGGAGGGCCAGGGGCACCCTGGGGCCTCTACTGCAAGTCCAGGGAGAGAGGTGGACCCCTGGGTAGCTTGCTGGTGTCAGCGGCAACTAGGTGGAGGGACAGGGGGTACCCTGGGGCCTATACTGCAAGTCCAGGGAAAGAGGTGGACCCCTGGGTAGCTTCCTGAGATCAGAGGCCACTAGGTGGAAGGCCAGGGGGCACCCTGGGGCCTATCCTGCAAGTCCAGGGAGAGAGGTGGACCCCTGGGTAGCTTGCTGTGGTACAAAGCCCCTAGGTGGAGGGCCAGGGGGCACCCTGGGGCCTCTACTGCAAGTCCAGGGAGAGAGGTGGACCCCTGGGTAGCTTGCTGGGGTTAGAGGCCTCTAGGTGGAGGGCCAGGGGGCACCCTGGGGCCTCTACTGCAAGTCCAGGGAGAGAGGTGGATCCCTGGGTAGCTTGCTGGGGTCTGAAGCCCATAGGTGGAGGGCCAAGGGGTACCCTGGGGCCTATACTGCAAGTCCAGGGAGAGAGGTGGACACCTGGGTAGCTTGTTGGGGTCAGAAGCCCCTAGGTTTAGTGCCAAGGGGCTTCCTGGGGCCTCAACTGCAAGTCCCAGGAGAAAGGTGGACCCCTGTGTAGCTTGCTGGGGTCAGAGGCCCCTAGGTGGCGTGTCAGGGGGCACCCTGGGGCCTATCCCGCAAGTCCAGGGAGAGAGGTGGACCTCTGGGTAGCTTGCTGGGGTACGAGGCCCCTAGGTAGAGGGCGAGGGGGCACCCTGGGGCCTCTACTGCAAGTCCAGGGAGAGATTTGGACCCCTGGGTAGCTTGCTGGGGTCAGAGGCCTCTAGGTGGAGGGCCAAGGGGCACCCTGGGGCCTATACTGCAAGTCCAGGAAGAGAGGTGGACCCCTGGGTAGCTTGCTGGGGTCTGTAGCCCATAGGTGGAGGGCCAGGGGGTACCCTGGGGCCTATACTGCAAGTCCAGGGAGAGAGGTGGACCCATGGGTAGCTTCCTAAGGTCAGAGGACCCTAGGTGGAGTGCCAGGGGGCACCCTGGGGCCTATCCTGCAAGTCCAGGGAGAGAGGTGCACCCCTGGGTAGCTTGCTGGGGTATGAGGCCCCTAGGTGGAGGGCCAGGGGGCACCCTGGGGCCTCTACTGCAAGTTCAGGGAGAGAGGTGGACCCCTGGGTAGCTTCCTGGGGTCAGAGTCCCCTAGGTGGAGGGTCAGGAGGTACCCTAGGGCCTCTACTGCGAGTCCAGGAAGAGAAGTGGACCCCTGGGTAGCTTGCTGGGGTCAGAGGCAACTATGTGGAGGGCCAGGGGGCAACCTAGGGTCTACACTGCAAGTCCAGGGAGAGAGGTGGACCCCTGGGAAGCTTCCTAAGGTCAGAGGCCTCTAGGTGGAGGGCCAGGGGGCACCCTGGGGCCTATCCTGCAAGTCCAGGGAGAGATGTGGACCCCTGGGTAGCTTGCTAGGGTACGAGGCCCCTAGGTGGACGGCCAGGGGGCACCCTGGGGCCTCTACTGCAAGTCCAGGGAGAGAGGAGGACCCCTGGGTAGCTTGCTGGGGTCAGAGGCAACTAGGTGGAGGGACAGGGGGTACCCTGGGGCCTATACTGCAAGTCCAAGGAGAGAGGTGGACCCCTGAGTAGCTTCCTGAGGTCAAAGGCCCCTAGGTGGAGGGCAAGGGGGCACCCTGGGGCCTATCCTGCGAGTCCAAGGAGAGAGGTGGACCCCTGGGTAGCTTGCTGGGGTAAGAGGCCCCTAGTTGGAGGGCCAGGGGGCACCCTGGGGCCTCTACTGCAAGCCCAGGGAGAGAGGTGGACCCCTGGTAAACTTGCTGGGGTCGGAAGCCCCTTGGTGGAAGGCCAGGGGGCACCCTGGGGCCTCTACTGCAAGTCCAGGGAGAGAGGTGGACCCATGGGTAGCTTATTGGAGTCAGATGCCCCTAGGTGGAGGGCCAGGGGCACCCTGGGGCCTATACTGCAAGTCCAGGGAGAGAGGTGGACCCCATGGTAGCTTCCTGAGGTCAGAGGCCCCTAGGTGGAGGGCCAGGGGGCACCCTGGGGCCTATCCTGCAAGTCCAGGGAGAGAGGTGGACCCCTGGGTAGCTTGCTGGGGTACGAGGCCCCTAGGTGGAGGGCCAGGGGGCACCCTGGGGCCTCTACTGCAAGTCCAGGAAGAGAGGTGGACCCCTGGGTAGCTTCCTGGGGTCAGAGTCCCCTAGATGGAGGGCCAGGAGGTACGCTAGGGCCTCTACTGCAAGTCCAGGGAGAGAGGTGGACCACTGGGTAGCTTACTGGGGTAAGAGGCCCCTAAGTGGAGGGCCAGGGGGCACCCTGGGGCCTCTACTGCAAGTCCATGGAGGGAGGTGGACCCCTGGGTAGTTTGCTGGGGGTCAGAGGCCCCTAGGCGGAGGGACAAGGGGCTTCCTGGGGCCTCTACTGCAAGTCCAGGGAGAAAGGTGGACCCCTTGGTAGCTTGCTTGGGTCAGAGGCCCCTAGGTGGAGGTCAAGGGGGCATCCTCGGGCCTCTACCGCAATCCCAGGGAGAGTTGTGGACCCTTGTAAGCTTGCTGGGGTCAGAGGCCCCTGGGTGGAGGGCCAAGGGGCACCCAGGGGCCTATACTGCAAGTCCAGAGAGAGAGGTGGACCCCTGGGTAGCTTCCTGGGGTCAGAGGCCCCTAGGTGGAGGGCAAGGGGGCACCCTGGGGCCTCTACTGCAAGTCCAGGGAGAGAGGTGGACCCCTGGGTAGCATGCTAGGGTCGGAGGCAACTAGGTGGAGGGCCAGGGGACACCCTGGGGCCTATAGTGCATGTCCAGGGAGAGAAGTATACACCTGGGTAGCTTGTTGGGGTCAGAAGCCCCT